>NW_022196904.1:91754861-91802946 GCF_008632895.1 Mastomys coucha
GAGGGCAATGTGGACAGGCTGAGACCCACATCACTTAGGGCCAGCATGGACAGAAAGTAGTACATGGGTTGGTGTAGGCTATGGGTCCTCCTCACAGCCAGGAGGATGAGGCAGTTTCCAGTGAGTGCCACAGTGTACATGAAGGAGAATGGAATGGAGATCCAGCCATGGGCAAACTCTAGTCCTGGGATACCAATCATGAGGAAATATTGTGGCTGGAAGAAGGTGATGTTGATGAAAGGTTGGGAAGGGATCATTTTTGGAGACAGCTGAGGACTCTCGGAAGATATGATCTCTTTAGTCTCTGAAGAAACCTAAGTAAAAGGATGAAGTTATGTAAAGACATGGGCTATAATATCTGTTGATATGGGTCCAAGCATGATTGTGACAGATATAGAAATGTAATGTGCCTAAAAAAATACTTCTAAAGAAGGAACATATGACTAGTAAGATGGCTCAGAATAAAGTTGTTTGTTGCCAAGCTTAGCTTCTCCCCAGATCTAATTTGGTTGAAGTAGAGACTGAAACTGTCAATCTGGCCTCTGATCTACACATATACCTCCCTTATATTACATAAATTAATAAATCTCAAATAAAAGGAAACTATAAATTCAACCCCGTGTGTAAGTACCAAAGAAAGAGTTAAATGTGAAGAACAGTAGTCTCTTCATAATTGAACCTGGCAGTAAAGACTAAGAGCCAGAATACCAAGAAGTTTGCTGTTAAATCTCCCTTAGAAATGTCTGCTGAAGTTTTATAGAAACAGTGGCAATATCAATCAATGGACATGTTCATGTGGAAGGAGAAAATTTCATTAGGTTCCCCATCTAGACTAAGACTTCCAGGTAACTAATGACTACTAAGAGAGGAAGAATTATCACCCCCCAGGGATAAGACTCCCTATTGGTTATATGATTTGAAGTGGTTAACCTGAAATCATATGTACACAAATAACAAAAAATGGACTCAGGCAGTTGTATTTATATACTTTTGCATACTTATGTGCATACATATACATATGTATTGTGTATGTAACCACAATCAAAGGGAAAAAAAAGATGATCTATTTGAGCATTGGGGACATGGATGGAACTCAAAGGAAGGTATCTGGAAGGTGCTGCAGAGAAAAGTAAGAGATAAGTAATGAATTTATATTTTAATTAAAATCTATAAAAATTAAAAAGAAAATACATTTTCCACAAAATGCATAAAATAGAAATGGAAGATAATTCTGCATCAAAGTTTTCTGAATAGTTTGAAAGTAAAAGAGTCAATCTATATTAGTAGATAGTAAAAATAATTGGATGATAAAGTAAAAATCAAAAAAGTCAGATCAATGAAGAGGAAGATATAAATAGCAAAGCAGTGGCAGTGCGAGGGGACTGAAAAACTTCCTGTTACAAATGGCATACTGTTAATTAATTAATTAAAAAGAGCAATCAAAGTTAAATTGGAGTAATGAACTAGAGACTACATGATACATTAAATAGTAGACTCATAAATACAATTTTTTGAACAGAATTAAGTAAAAATGGAACACACAAATATACCTATCATGCACCAGAAAATAAATACCAATGAAAAGTCAGGTGTATATTATATTTAGGTATTGTATATAATACTGCAAGAATAAGAAAAAAAGTCTAGAGGTACCTTCTTAATGTCTTTGTGAAGCTCAGTTGGGGATGGCAAAATAGATTCATGCAGAGAAGGCAAAGGCTAGTAAGGATGATTGAGCCGTAGCAGTGAGAAATGTCAGGTGGCGAGATTTGGTCTCCAAATACCGTGGTCACCTGGAAGGAGATACATTCTCATTGAAAACTGTCTGGTTTTGGGACTTACATTGAAAATATAACAAATGAATCTGGAAATTGTTCAGTACTAGACACTATGGAAGTAGTAAAAAACTATCTGGGTTCATAAGGATAAAAAAGCAAGTCAGCCATTTGCCATGGAGGGCAAACAGGCATCAGTGATACTGAGAACTACAGTGTATTGATCACATTGCATCTGTGTTCTCTACTGATGTTGTTGCTTACTCTGAATTTTGTGTCATAAAACAAAAACGGTTCCTCTTTAAAGATGTTTCATACCAATAGAACTAGAGAGCTTTTCTTTTGTACAAAGAATGAAATGATAGGAAGCCATCAGAAAGAAAATGATATTTTACAAAAATATTAATTTGGCTTATAGTTAATTACCAGTTTAGAGAAAATAAAGCAAAAAGCAAGAAACCATCATGGTTGACACAGCAGCAGACACTGAAAAATTCCAGTTAAGAATATACAAAGTGGCAGGTCAAAAGATCAAAATTTCTCCCACAAATAAATGATAAGAAAATAGAAAAATGGCAGGTGCCATCTATTCCCTTTAATTCTATTTGTAAAGCCTATAGTATTAAGGAAAGATGTTTTATAATAGAAAATAATGAAATAGAAAATAGAAAATGTGAGTTGCATTAAGATTTTGAGAAAACCAAATGCAACAAGAGAACAAACAAGTATATATTTTAAAAGCAGACTTGTGGGAATGTAAATCAGTGCTAGTTATATTTTTATGGTGATGCTCTATTTTGATATTATTATAATAATGCAGCTATGTTTTAATATAGGTAGATAGTTTAAAATAAAAATTGATTGCAAAATAATTGGAGGGTGTAGAGTAGGCATCGGTTGGTAATTATGCAATTGGGTGCAGGTTTGAAAATATCCATGGTCTGTCCTCAACTTTGTATTACTTACGAACTTTCATTCTATGCATTAGAAAAATCAATACTGTTCTATAATTATAAATAAAATGATTTAAATGTGGTATTTATATAAAATATTCATTTCACCTTCTCCAAAACTATGACATTATCACAATGACAGGAGAGCAGGAAGGAATAAAAGGATTATGAAAAGTTATTTTATGGTAAAAATAGAAGAGAGTGTGAAACTGGTACAGATGATTTCATTTTTTGAAGCAGTTCACCAGATTCAAGAGAACTAAGAAGTTAGCATTGGAGATTGACAACAGAGTGGTTTCATAGGAAAAATTGCAGTCTCTGTCTTAGGTATGTCATCTTCCCTTGTAGGAAGTTCTGCAAAGAAGGTTCAGAAGACCCAGAAGAGCCAGAGAAATGAGAGGGCATCATTGGACTTGAGCAAGTTGACAGGAGTTGAGACTGCCTAGCTCTCTTCCCCTGTTTGGAGGATGGACAAATGTCCAGATGGGGAGAAAGCCTACACACTTCTCATCCAATTCCTCTCTTTAGATAATACTAGAAATACAGTATGAGTTTCCAATTCACACCCGAGCTATAAACTCCAGGTCTTTGGTTAATCAGTCTCCTAGTTCATACTGTTTCTTGTTCCGGAAGATTTCTCTTTCCTTGGTACGTGCCCCACTCAGACTCAGACCATCATCTAAAGTTGAGATAGATCAGCCACAAATGTGGGAAGTAGAGAAAAAGACTCTGGGGTCTGGTACTCACCTGGCCATTGTTGCAGGCTGTTCTGTCTGCAGTGGAATGACAGATTTATCTGCCTGCACAGGGAGTGGTAGCAGCAGCATCTGTCTCCAGGGAAGGTCAGAGTCACAGAGGTTTTATTCCACTCTCGTCTTCCACGAGTAGGAAACTTGGAGCTGGCTTTGAAATCCAGAGAAAGGGAGTTCAGGATCATAGACTTCACAGCAACCCATCAAATCTGAGTTGTCTTCAGAGATTAGTAGCATCCATGTCCCATCAGAATTTGAAATCTTTCTGATTGAGTTCCTGAAGCATCCTCTGGGGCAGTGCACAGGATGAGTCCTACAGGATTTTTTTCTGAATTTTCACAGAGTAGGCAAGGAACAATGGTCAAACCCAGTGTAAAGGAGTCTGGGAAAGCTTTAGAGGAAGTAGGTATAGACAACTTTCTAACAGCCCAGACTGTGCTAAGTTTTTAGCTCTCATTCTGAAAGAACTAGGAGTGAGATTATTAAACCTCTTAAGTGATCATGCTAACAGTTATCTTAGGACTGACCTAACCAATCAAGCAAGTGAAATAATGGAAAAATTTGGACAATGCAAAAAGCATGACAAACAATCCAGCCAGACTTGGATTTAAATGATTTTCTCTATTTTGCACCACATGTAAGCTTCCTCCCAGTCTCTTTCAGTAGTTAGGGAACTCTGTCAGCATTATCCCAAGGTCTCTTGTAAATCTCATGGGGCTATTCATGACTTCGTATAGGAATATTGGGCTCATCCAGTCCCTAAAATTTTAATCCTCACAAACAATAACAAAACAAGTTAAAAGAATGGAGAAGTGTCTTGACTAGACATTCCCAGAAGAATATCTAAAGATGGACAATGGGTACATGAGAAGATACTCAGTATCACTAATCATCAGGGAAATTTATCCCACAATGACTTGACATCTCATATAGGTTAGTTATTATAAAATTAATAAAAAGATAAGTTGAGATTGTAAATGTAACTTTTATTTGCCTGGTGTAATTGTCATATTGGAGGCTTACTGCTGAATAAACTCACCCTTATTAGATCTTTCTGAACTCTGGTAGCTGTTTCAATTCAGCTGTTCTGCCTCAAACTCCTCGTCAAGCTGACTGATTCAAACTGACTTCTCACTGAATTGCTCTGCTTGGCAAAGATGTCTCTGAGTTCCACACACTGAACTACACTGATTACATGGAACTGAACTGAACTCCACTTAACTGTAGAGCTCTGTATTCAACTGAACTCATCGGAATTGACTCCCGACTGACTGAACTGAGCTCCTCTTAAATAGCATATTTTCCCACTGTTATTGTGTGAGTTAGGAATATCCTATCCTGTCAAACTTTTTTTCTGAATTTTCACTTTGACTGTTCCTCAATTAGAGGTCATTGTTTGGAATTAAATACATATAGTAAGGTCATGTCTGTATTACAGCCAATGGCCTTAAAGGTGTGTGGCATGTCTGCATTCCAGATAAATCACATAGATCTAGAAGGTCTTTGGATGTGATCAGAGCAGGCATGTTGCTGGATTAAAATTCCTCTAAAAGAAATGGCAAATGTCAATGAGGATTCAGAGACAAATGGATTGTTGTATATAATGGTGCAAATGTAAAATGTTGCTGTATTTATAGAAAATGGTATGGTGTTTTCTTCAAAAATTAAAAAGAGAACTATTGCATGATCCAGCAATCATACTACTGGGTATATACCCAAGGGAAATTAGTTCAACTCATGGAGTGTTATCTGTATGGATATGTTCTTTACAGGGTTACTCACAATATCCACAACATTATTTGTGTCCATCAATAGATAAGTGAATTACTAAAAATGTAATTCTCTCTGGAATATTATTCAGCTTGAAAGTAAGAATTGGCAATAGCATGGGTGAGCACAGAGTATAATGCTAAGAGAAGTAAACAAGACATAGGAACACAGATACTGAATGATCTTACATGTGTAATATAAAAGTGTTAAATTCATAGAAGTGAATGAAACTGACAAAAATATAGCAAGTTCTCAAAGATACTGAGGATGGGAGGGAGTTGTTGAAATGATAAAAATTTAGGTTATTTAGGACCAGTAAACTCTATAATATGAGACATGTTGCAGGATATTTGATTACATTGTGAACCCTGAAATTGTGCACTGAAAAACATTTTCTCATTGTGGTATGGCTCAGCCCTAGCACATACCTTTAATCCAAGAGCCTTCTGTTTATTGTAAACAAGTTGTGGTG
Organism: Mastomys coucha; assembly: GCF_008632895.1. Taxonomy (NCBI): domain Eukaryota; kingdom Metazoa; phylum Chordata; class Mammalia; order Rodentia; family Muridae; genus Mastomys; species Mastomys coucha. The sequence continues at coordinate 91,760,584 of NW_022196904.1, forward strand.
TGGCTCAGCCATAGCATAAACCTTTAACCTAAGACCTTTATGTAAACAGGATTAAAAAAAGTCAACCATAGGTCAAGAGCTAGAGCAAGCAACCACATGACAGGGAATGAACATAAGAAAACCCAGGGAAGGGAAAGGAGAGTCTTTGAGTTGAAGGATATATACGATGGTGGAGAAGAAGAAGGACCTTTCTCCTTCTGAGACACTGAGAGGAGGAAGGTCAGCTGGGTGCTTTCTCTGCCTCTCTGAGCTATAAGGCTTTCACCATAACGTCTGACTCCTGAGTCTTCATTTAGTAAATTCAAACATTTGGCATTTGTTATCTCTTAGGATCTTTTTGTTTTCTAAAGAGACAGAAAGGGAGTAGATCCAGATGGACAGGGTGGGTGTGGGTGAGGGGAGATCTGGGAGAGTAGGAGGGGAAACTGTGATCAGAATTTATTGTATGAGAAAAGAATATCTTCAATGAAAGGGGGAAAAAGGGAAAAGACCAACAGTGACAGTAGTTAATTGTAATATATTTTAGACTTAAAATTGTTGGAGAACAGACCTTAAATGTCTGCACCACAAAAATGGCAACTGTGAGATGACAGGTATATTGATTGGTTTTTGACAACTATTTCACAATTGATACACATGTAAGAACATGGATTTGCACCATACAGACACAGTTTTTTTGGTCAGTTATTTCTCAATAAGTCTGGAAAATATTGTTTTGTCAGCCTTATCTCCTGATTTACTTTGTCTATTTTTTAACTTTCCATCTGTTCTTTGTGAAATTTACATTATGCACCCCAGTCCCACTCATCTCTACTTCTCTTCATACCTTACCTCTACTCTTGTAATCTCCCCTAAATGGAGAAAAAGAAATCTCATTGTGGAAGCTGTAATGTGTTAAAATGTGTCCCACAGTATACCCTTTAGTCCATATTTCTTTGTTCACAAATGTTCAGTAGTGAGTTGTTGGTCTGGTATAAGGCCTCTAGCTTCTGTTATATAAGCAATACTCGAACATCACTGGGACTCCTCTGGGATATCCTGTTGTTGCTCTGTAGCATGCCCCTTCATGCACTTCAGCAGTTCATTGATGGGGTAGATGTTGGGATAGGACAGTTCAAAGCCCTGGATTTGGGCCTGAGAGTATCTAATATGGTCAGTCCACTGGGTCCACTGAACCCATACCACTCAGGGCAAGCTCTCCTGCCTTGCCCTGGCTGGGCTGTAGGCCAACAAGAGACAGAGCCAGTTCTCCCACTCTCATAGCTCATCTTCATCCATGCTATCAGGCCCAGCTCTACTGTGCTGCCAAGGTGAAGTGCAGGGCCTGCTCTCCTGAGGGCTGCAGCAGGGGAGGGGCAGTGACAGCTATCCTGCTCTCATGATCCCATGGGACCAGCTCTCCTGCCTGCTGCATGAGAGGAGGGCAAAAGGAAGGGAGGGAATCTCTCCCTTGTCTGTGTCACTTTCCAGAAGAGAAGAGGCAGGGCCACCTATCCCATGCTCATACGCTCCGGGCAGCAGCTCACCCACAACTCACACCACAACTGCAAGCAGTGTGCAGGGGCCCTCTCTCCAGTGTACTGCAGCTGGCTAGGGGTGGGGCCACCTTTCTTGCTCTCACACCCCTGGGCTAGCTCTCCCAGGATGCCCAGGCAAGGGGTGGGGTCAGTTCTGCACAGTCCTCAGACATCAACATATCCCTACACCTGGGACATTTGTCTGGCTTTTGGTCACTTATTGGACAAGAATTAGACCTCTGCTGCTACAGGGATGGACCCAGACATGATCTCTGGTGGCAGTATAGGCCAGGACCCTACTATGGTCCTAGGTGGCATCAATGGCATCATATCAGGCTGTCCCTCACTACCCTCAAGACTCCTGTCCTGCCTCTCTTCACTGCCCATATCTCTCTGTTTCTCTTTCTCTTCCATTTTCCCACCATTTCCTTGCTCCTCTTAGTGGCACCTGTGGCCTCTGAGTGTCTGGGGTCATCTGAGGAGTGGCCTCAGGAGTGCCAAGCTGCTACCTGTGCATTATGGCACCAGCTAGGGGTCATCTTGGGTATGATTCTCCCCTCCCCCCTGCAAGCCTGTGTGGCACCAGACTGGTAATCATCTTGGGCTCACGTTTTTTGGAGGGTTAGGCTACTAATAGTTCAGATTCTCATAGGGCAGAACACTGAAGGTAGACATAGTCTTTCCTCTCTGCCACCTACTGGTGCACTTGCAGCACAGCATCACACCTGCAACGCCTCTAGAGGCAGGGTCCTGATTTATTTCTAAGCCACTTAAATTCTCTGTGATTTTCTTTCTTATTCAGCCATTGCTGTGGATACCAGTTCTGAGCAGGCTTTAGTCACTTTAACTCACTCTCACTAAGTTCTATGTCCTGTATACCCTGCTTTCTCCTGGCTTCTCCTTTGATGATACAGTATGAGTGGCCCATGGGCATTCACTCCATAGTCAGGCAGAGACTGCTTCTCAGTACTGGAAGCTACTACTGTTTAGTAGGATCCAAGAGGGAAAACTATCCCCTTCCATCCACAAGGTTGCGTATTCTGTGACAAAGTTTAGGGAGGTCTGTACAACCTAGCAATTCTTGTCTAACGAGTGAGCAACTCCACACTGCATTTTATTTAGTTTTTTCTTTTCTCTGCTTCAGTCTTGCTGTGGTTCATTGCTGGTTACTGGAACAGACTGATGCTTGTAGTGTGTCAGCTTGGCTACTGTAATGGGAACAGAGTGCCCCTCTGCTTTTTTTTTTTCCATTTGCTTTTCCCAACTTTAATCTGGTCTCAGCCTAAATATCCCCTTATGACCTGTTCATGAATGTTTTTCCACCTTCCAAACTGCTTTCTCTTTCCTTGGTGTGGTTGCTGAATTTTAAAAGCTCCTAATGGACTATTATATTGTGCTCTCAATGTTCATAATTTTCATATTTCAGGCCATAGAATGCTGTATAAAGGATTTGTCTTTGAATGACATTAAATATGTATGCAATGTATATTATATATGCTTTAAAATGTAATGAAACACATTCTTACATGTAATTAGTATGCCCTATTTTTTTAAAAAAAGAAAAAATGAGAAATGAATACTGCATATGAACTATGTATGAACTACAAGAATTGATTATTACTGTCAGAAAGAATCCCAAATATGTGATAGGAAGCTGATAAAATTTTCACATTTTATGTTTCAGGCCATAGGATGATGTGTAAAGGATTTCTTAATATTTATTTTTGAATGGCATTAAAGATGTAGACAAAGTATATTATATATGTTTTAAAATGTAATGAAACAGATTCTTATGTATAATTAGTATGAATTATGCACAAACTGCAAAAATTGGTGGTGTTTATTTTCAGAAAGAGTTCCGAATCTATGATAGGAAGCTGGCAAAATCTGGCTGTAAATGTACATTAAGTGCAAATCTTCTCCGGTAGTAGTAGTAAAAACAACCCAGGAAAAGCTCTATTTCCAGTAATAAACACATTATATTCTCTCATTTCTAATCAAGCCCAACTAGGATAAATAGCACAGCCCAGAGATGAGGGTTACATGATATCCTGGGGAGATGTGAGCTTCTCTATCCTAAGGCAAACTTGTGCTATGGCTCTCAAGGGGACTAGCTACCTAAAAGAGTGCCCTGCTCTATCAAGCCAACATAAACATGGCTGGGAACAGGGCAGTGCTTTTATGGTTATCTGTCCCTGGAGACCCTGTTTGCTGGGAAAGACAGTCTCACTACAGTGACCATTTTCTTGAGAGTCCCAGTTTCAGTGGCTTCTCCCAGAAGGGACAGCCTGGAGCCACGTGCCAGCTGACTAGGCTTGGCAAATGCAGGCCTTCCAGGTAATGGGAACAGAAAGACAAACACTCTCCCAGGATCCTGATCTGTATATCTAAGCTGTAGCAGTGGTCACTGCCTCGCTCTTTACTTTGCCATCTTTTGAAATACAACTGTATTTTCCCGGGACAGCTTTGGAATTTGGCCTGCTATCCCATCTCCAGTGAACTGTCAATCACTTTCACTCCCTCTCTATCTCATTGAAACCCCATCTCCATCACTCATTGTGCTGTCTTCCATTTCCCATTCATCCAACCTAGTGTTTGTATGGTAAGGAGGAGAGAGTCAGGAAGAGTTGGGAGGAAAGAAAGAAGTGAGATCCAGAGGAGAGTTGGAGAACTTGCAAGACCATTAAAAAAAAAAAAAACATTTTATTTTACACTTTGTATGTACAAGTGTTACCTGTGCACTCACTACATGTATGCTTACTGCCTGCAGAGGCCAGAAAAGAACATTAGAATCTCTGGAACACTGGAATAATAGGCAGCTATAAGTTGCTGTGTAGGAGACAGTAATTGAACCTAGGTCCTCTGCAAGAGAGCCAGTGCTCTTAACTGCTCAGCCACCCCTCATGGCCTCAACAAATCCTCTTTTCAAATTCCAAGCTTTCAGACTAATATCACCAAGCGAGTGACACTCAGGGGCTGTGTACATAGACCTTTGCTTGCTGTGGTTTCAATGTCCATTGTATTCTTTTACCTCATTATTATGAATCGACATTTTTACCTGCTGCCATTGTAATGTGACAAGGGTTTACTGAGAGCACACTAAGTAGTGAATACTGTGCTAAGTGTTGACCAAGGATTATCAGACCTACTTCTCACAAAAGCACTACCAGGTGAGAATGATCATTAGCTCTGGAAAGCAGGAGCCAGTCCGAAGAGTGAATTGACTTGATGACTCACATAGCAGCTGTTCTTCCTATTGGGCCCAATTTCCATTTAGAGAGCCTTTGAATGTTTCCTGTGGTGGAAAACTCTGTCTCTGGGAGCAGTTTTGATTTTTTTGGAAAGAGCCATAATTGGTAGGAACATAGTGTAGGAGATTAGATTGCAAAATGCCATGTTTGGGCAAAGAACAGGTACAGGCATAGGGAAGGGGCTTGCCTCACACATAGGCCAGAGTGCAACTTTCACGGAGTGTCCTGAGATGATATTATGGGCCCGTAGGAGTTCTGCAAAGCTTGCTAGTGCTATTACTAGAACAACATTTTCAAAATGTGGCAGGAATTTAGAGATTATTTTACTCAATCATAATCCTTCACCAAAAAGACTACATGAACTAGGGAAGATCACGCATCTAGTATCAGATTGAAAATGTAGCTCAGAGCCACCAAATTCCAACCCATGGCTCTGTAATACCTTTGTGTGGGGCTCAGTAAGGCTGTTCTTGGCGCTTTTCACCACGTTTTTCTTTGTCATTGTCCTAGTTAGGGTTTCATTGCTGTGAAGAGACACCATGACCAAGGAAACTCTTATGAAGAAAACATTTACTTGGGGTTAGCTTACAGTTTCAGAGGTCCAATCCATTATCATCATGGCAGAAGCATGGCAGCCTTCAGGAAGACAAGGTGTTGGAGAAGGAGCTGAGAGTTCTACACCTTGATTCAAAGGCATCAAGAAGGAGATTCTTTCACAGGCAGCCAGTAGAAGTGTGGAGCTTTGGCATAGGACCTCTAAACCCAATCCCATAGTGATGCCCTTCCTTCAACAAGACCACATATACTTTAACAAGGCCACACCTCCTAATAGTAGCACTTCTCATGGGCCAAGCATATTCAAACCACCACAGTCATTCACTGAGTAAACATAACATGGGATAGAAAAGTAGAAAGTTCTCTCTGTTTTTGTTCTCTGTCTCTCTCTCTCTCTCTGTCTCTCTCTCTCTCTCTCTCTCTCTCTCTCATTCTCTCTCTCTGATACAGTTTCTCATATAATCTACAGCTTTATACTCACTACGTAATTGAGGATGACCTTGGTCTCTCTGTGCTTTGTCCTCCATCTCCAAAGTGCTGGGATTACATAGTATGTGTGTTACTATTCCCCCTTGTACAGTTTTTCAAAACACCTCCAAAGCCTATGAAAAATGTTGGCCTAGCCCTCAGCCTCCCTCCACCCCCATGGTCCTTGCTGGTAGGGGTGAAGAAGGCTCAGAATCAATACTCAGATTCTGGGAGTCAGGTGAGAAGCAGAAACAGACTTGTTCATTGTAATAGTAGAGAGTGCCTTTATACCCTCCGCCCACATTCTCCCTGGCCCCAGCCGATTGGTTACCCCGGTGGTCACATGCTCTGTCTTTGTTCATCTCTGGATGTCAGGCAGGTTCTGGGGTTTAATGAGGAAGTGCCTGCTGCGCATTCATGGGCCATTGTGTGAGAAAAGGGTTGAGGGGTGGAGGGGCACTAGTCAGGAACATACTGACTCACTCCTCCTACAGTATTGCATACTTACAAGTGTCATAGTGGTAGACCTTATGTTAAATGCTATTACCACAACAGGAAAATAACAACAACAAAGGGGTCAGGGAGAAAACTCTTGGTGTTGATAGATACATTTGTTGTATTGATGCTAATGTCTAGAGTGGAGACTGACATCATGCTGTGTGAATTATTGTATCTCTTTGTGTTCTAATCATGCATAACTGAATTAAGTAAAGAAAAGGTATCTTATATCATCAACAGCTATGTTCATCACCCCCAGAAAAAAAATATGAGGAAAAGGAGCCTCACAGAGAGTGAGTTAGCCCAGTAACCTCAGGTTAGATCGACATCACATTCTGCTATTCTCTTTCCTTCCAGAAGAGAAGGAAAAGATGGAATCTTTGAAAACCAATGAGCCTGTACTTGTATTTGATTCCTCACTTAGGTCTGAAAGGCAGGTGTTATTCCGTTCACATAATTCAGATGGAAAAAACAGAGGTCTGAAAGGGGAAATGGCTTTACTAAAAAACTCAGGAGGAAGTCATCTCTTAGAACCCTTTATCATATGCATAGGTTCATCCATGCCTGACTCCTCAGTTCTCAGGTACAGTACAGGAAGTGTAGAAGAGGAGAGAGGGACTTCAGAAGGATCTGACTTCAAGTTTGGAGCCCACCTTCCCCCTCTTCCCACTGTGTGACTTGGGGAAGTTTACGTAACTATCTTCTTATTTTCTACTTGGAAAAATGGTTCTCTTAACTGCTCTTAATTGTGCAAGTAAGATCCTATCTTAGTAAAGGGTCATAGTAAGTCCCCACTAAGTGCTACTTTTAAATGTAATATTAAAAAACACCAACTCACAGGTTTCTCAAACTTTTACCTTCTTTCCTTCACTCAATCCACCTCTTATTTCACCTGTAGGTATGACAGATCCTTTCAGTCATTCAATTTCCCATCTCAATCAGGTACCTTTTGGAACTTTTCTGCTTTAGGGCTTTCTCCAAAAGACACTGAAAGAACCAGGGTCAGTCTTCAGTGACATAGGCATTTTAATTAAGCATTGTAATCCATTCTTTGTCTAGAAAATTCCCCAAGGCATATTTTAAGGTAGAGTTTAGTACTCATTATCCATAGTAGTGACCTTGGCAATAACTATATGGAATGTTCTACCTTCCGCATCACTCATTTTGCTCTTTCCTCTTGTTTTCTGGAACAACACCCGACTCTACTGCTCTTCAGACCGTGTTTCAGATTGTTCATTGCATTCCCAGGTCAAGATACCAGCTATTTCTTATGTAAGACACTGCCTCATGTTTATGTGACTCTCATATGCTTGTGGATTTTGCTGAAGACCACAGACTAAAGACTACCAGAGTGTACCTGTAGTCACACAAAGCTAGATTCACTAACTTGTGATAACTAAGGAGAACATATCAAAAGATTCAAAAGAAGTGATGCAATTGTGTTCATAATGTGTGGGTTCTTATCTGTTATTCATTTGATGATTTTAAAAGCAGAGATTGTTCGGTGGTTACATCCTTAGAATATGGGATTCCATGATGCAGCTAGAGATCAGTATAGTAACACATGGGCTGAATAAACCAGTTTTACAAAATTTGAGCTTAGATTGATAGGAATGCCTATGAAAATTGGGCTGCTACAGTTAATTTCAGTATATTTACATATATTGTATATATACATAATTATAGTATATTTCACATGCTAGTGTTTTTCATGGTTTTGATTTCAAGTTTTGACTTTCCCTTCACAGTTTAGCCGCTCACAGGAACACTTTTCTTCTGTATCAGCTTTTCATGTCTTAGTTAAGTAAGAATCTCTAGATGGGAGCTGAAAGAGAGCTCAGCAGTCAAGAGCACTGGCTACTTTTCCAGATCACTGGGGTTCAATAACAGACACTTACATGTACCCTGTCTGTATCTCCTGTCCCAGGGGATCAGAGGGCACTGAATACATGTAGTGTATAGACATATATTGAAGCAAAACATTCATACATATAAAATAAAAAATAAAAAATAAATTTCAGAGGTGATAATGGGTGAATAGATAAAAAGAGTGACTGATAGACATAATGGAATGAAAAAAATGAAATTTATATTAGAGAATAGGCTTGCATGATTAAGGGGAGGCTTGTCAATCCAAAATCCACAGGGTGGGCTTTTAGAGTGGAAGTTCAAGGAAGAACCAACACCACCGTGTTACACAATTCCTTTTTGCCCAGGGGAAGTCTTTGTTTTACTCAATGTCATCTGAATGAGCAAGGCATCTCCACATAAAGGAGGACAGTCTGTTCTTTATTTTCAAATTCTACTGATTTAAATGTTAATATCACAAAAAACACATCATCATAGATATATCTAGAAAAAATGTATGTTCAAATATTTGGAGGCCATGTACTATCCAAGTTTATCTAAAATGTTAGTCATAACAATGTCAAATGAGTTTTCCTCATCCACATGATTATTATTATTTTATCACTCCAATCAGAAAGATCCTGTTAAATTACTATATAATGTTCACAGAAAGAACAACAAAGTTTGCTTGGAGTTTTTTGTTTCTGCTTTTGGTTTTGGAAATGAATCCTGTTATAAAATTATAGGTAGAAAAATGCCAAGAAAATGAGTAACTTGCCTCAGGATGTTCAATGATTGAAGCATCTTGTTGTCCTTCCTGAGAATGTGTAGGAACCAGCCTTCATGAGAGCTCTACAGGGCTATAACACGGGTCTGTTGTAACTACAGCACACTACTGGAATGTTGATATTTCATCCTTTTGGAGCTATTTTTATAAGCCTTAACAATATATATATATATATATATATATATATATATATATATATATATATATTTTAACCTAACATATCCAAACCTCTTACCTCATTACCTCATTAATGTTATATATTTGACAATAAAATATTTTACAGTATTTTAAATGATTTTTTATTGTGGCAGATACATACTATATAAATCTCAACATTTTAAGCACTATGTGTACATTAACTATATTAACATTATTTTGTAGGTACTACTAATAATCCTAATCTAAGAACCTTTTCATCATCCACTCAATATAGAGGGAATATTCTACATGACATAAGTTCTTTAACATCTTTAAAATTGTACAACCCATACCTGGCAGGCCCTTTGCACTGTTGGTAAAGAGGACTGAGAGTCACTCATGTCTCCCAGTTACCTTATGAACATAAAAATAGTAAAAATAATACTGAACATTTTAAGATAAATTACTATGTTGTTTGATACCTAAGTCAAGACTCAGACAATATCATATGTTATATATTCAAGAGATTTGACAGTTACAGAACACAATCTATACAAAGAAGACATAATCAAAGATATGAAAGAGACTAAAAAAATTTAACCCTCTTCTGTTCATCTGAGAGGAAGCAGCTACTCTATCACAAAGAACAGGTTGTTGGCCTCTGCCAGAACAGGGTTAATCACTTACCACAAACACAAAGACATCCATGTTAGCACAGCAGAAAGAAAACAGGATTTGTAATAGGCAGAGGAAATAGATGGCAGATGTTAAACAGGAAGCAATATAACACGGTAGTAAAGCAAATGTATTCAATTATCAAATTTAATTTAAAATCTTGGCACAGCACATACAAGAAAGTTTCTTTGCTCATTAAAGCCTCTATCACATGTTGTGGTGGGCAAAAGTGGTGTCTTCCCTGGGAAAAGAACGAGATCACAGAAGGGCTGAAAAGCACTCATCACAAGATCTGGAACATGTTAAGCATACACCATACATTCATAAGCCTTACTATTTAGAGCTCGGATATGTTCCTGGGTAGTGACCGAGGAAACCCTTGGCTACCATACTGTCAACTTCATATTCCACATTTCAGAAGTTAAACATTATAGTCAAACAATAGCTCTATAACAAATGAAATAGAAATAAACATGTTGTTAGTAGTTTGAACATATTTCATTCAAATCACAAACCTGATAGTTAGTTTAAATCACAAATCCTAGTTGTTTCATGTAGTGTTATCAATGGGTCTCATTTTACAGCAGAATATTTAAAACACATAATATTCATTGAAAAAGATTATTTCACATTATATCCATGATGAAGATAAACCATACTTTAGTTCACTATCCTGTTCAGGAAAAGCACTAACGTGCTTTTGGGTGACTGGAATTAAGCAGGTGTGATGAAATTATTATATTAAGCCATATAGGACAAGGGTGATAGAATGGTAAGGGTCACGTGTTTCCCCCAGCTTCAATGTCCTTATCACAGCTGATCTTGAACATAGCCAGCACCCGTGTTCTGATCTGTTTGGTCTTAGCACCGTAGATGATGGGGTTGATCACAGGAGGCAGCAGCAGGTAGACATCCCCCATGAGAACATGCACAATGGGATCTAGGCTGTTTCCAAAACGGTGCACCACTGACAGGCCAATGAGTGGTACATAGAAAGCCAGGACCACACCAATGTGTGACACACAGGTCCCAAATGCCTTAGCTCGCTCCGACTTGGAAGGCAGCTGCAGAACCGTCCGTATAATCAGGAAGTAGGACAAGGAGATGAACATGACATCTACACCCATGACTAGCAGAATGGCAGTTAGACCATAGACTACATTGGGCAATGTGTCTGTATAGGCCAACTTCATCACATCCTGGTGGACACAATAGGAGTGGGAGAGCACATTGGAGTGACAGAATGCCAGTCGCTTGATCAGCAGTGGGAGTGGAAAAAAGAATAGGGATCCTCGGACCAGAGCCACCATGCCGATTTGGACTGTTACTGTATTGTTGAGCACAGCTGCGTGACGCAGAGGGTGGCAGATAGCCACGTACCGGTCAAAGGCCATGGCCAACAGGATGGTAGATTCAACTGCTGAGAGAGCATGAATGAAGAACATCTGGGCAAGACAGGCATCAAAAGTAATCTCCCGGGAGTCAAACCAAAAGAGGGCGAGAATCTTGGGCATTGTGGACGTGGACAAAGCCAGATCAATAGCTGCCAGCATGCAGAGAAAAAGGTACATGGGAGCATGCAGGCTCCGCTCTGTCCTCACGATGAAGACCACAATGCAGTTTCCAAATAATGCTACAGCGTACATGGAAAGCAGGGGGAAGCCAAACCAAAAGTGAGCTTCCTCCAGTCCTGGAATACCGATAAGCATGAAGGTGGCATGAGTGAAGTTGCAGGAGCTCATCGCTGACACCAAATGGGGCAGGCTGGAAGAGGGAGAGGCCACACTGACAGCCTGTAAGGACATGGAACAGAATCAGAGAGTCCCCTGGAACTTAGTGGTATTAGCACTCCTTCCCTTCTCACTCCTTCTCCAACCATTACCCAGCTCCCACACAAGCTACAAGGCTCTCTGTTCCTACTGGAAGAAATGTAAATGCTCAAAATTCTTTAATTACTGCTACTAAGGTACATTTAAAAATTTCAAAATAAAGCTTTGGGAGGAAATATACTTATCTCCAAAATGTGGCTTCCTCTAGATTTCTTCAGATTCTCTTCTGTCCCTATCTTCATTGTCTGGATAGTAGGTGCTCCCTTCTCATGAAATCACTGTATTAACTCTCTTTTCAGATAAAGACACCTTCCTTCCCCCTCTCTCCCACTTTCTTCTCCTCTGATGCCCTCATACTTCACTGACACCACTTTATTTCTATTTTCTTCCTTCACATTTCTCCTTTCCCCTCTCTTTTTATACTTATTAATTCAAATTTCAGAAATATTTACTTGCATCACCAGTTAAGCACAATGCTATCTGTGAGAAGCAGCTATGAGAACCATTCCTTTTGATCTTACATAGCTTGCCTAGGGTATGGGATGGGTAAGGAACAAGGACATCAGAGCACTGTGATAAAGGCTTGCAAAGGAATTCATTGACTGCAGGGGATGACAAAGACAGCAGCCATCCTGGAAAAGATGGTCTTTACATTTCAGTCTTGAAGCATGAGCAGAATTAGGCAGACAGAAGAGGGAATAAAGATCTTCCAAGATAGAGAGGATAGAAAATATTTTTCAAATATTCAGGATTCTAAGTCCTTGGTTCTAAGTTTGCAGAGGGGGAGGGAGAAAACACAATAGCAACTCAGAAAGCAAAAATCTAGCAGCTCACTCTAATCATGTTTTTGCAGATGGAGGTGGTGATAAGATTGTTCACCTCCAGCAGATCCTAGCTACCAGGCATGTTTCCTATGACAGCTTTTTGTTCCCAGTCAGCAAACATCTTTATGCCTGGAAATCACCTCCAAGGGTATTTCTTTTGCCCCAAATAGGATTTGCGGGCTGTGTGTGTGTGTGTGTGTGTGTGTGTGTGTGTGTGTGTGTGTGTGTGTGTGAAGCCCTGATTTGGGAAGAGGTATTACTGATTTTTTTAGTATGATATTCTGAGAGTCCTGGGAACCTGTGCCAATAAATAATTCATACTGAGGAGTTATTTCTTTTTATTTTGTGTAGCATAATGTTGTTTTGTTTTAATCTTGTATCCACCCACACACCTGAGCTTTCACATCAAACCCTTTCCCTGTCCAGCTCCCTAATGTCCTGTTTTCAGAGCTCGTTAACATCAAAAGTGCCTGGCCTGGCTGTGAGCATGAGGAGCTTTGATGTGAAGAATTAATGATGCAGGTGTCTTTGGTGACAGTATCCAGGTGATCCAGATTAATTTGTTTTTCTCTCCCAGGCCTATATTCCTCTTCTAAACAAGGTCTTCAATAAAGCTAATCCATGCCCTTTACCTTAATGGAGAGAGTTTAGAGTATAATAAAATGAGAGATTTTTAAAACTAGATTGTCCCTATTTTGGATGAGCAAAGGCAAACAGATTAAGGGTTCCATATCACACTGATCTTGATTTTTGCCACCATTATGGCTTGTGTAGGTAAAAGAACAGCTTCTTCTCATAGTGGATTCCAAACCTTGCTACGTGCTGCTGTCTGAGAAAACTGCATTCTTCAGTGAGATACTAGATAGCTTTTATCTTGAATCTTTGTGTCTGTCATAAACAACTCATGGGAAAGAATGCAAATGTCCCAACAAAAGACTCTATGTGGTATGGGAAAAAGCTAAGCAACTTTTTTTTTTTTTTTTTTTTTTTTTTTGGAGAAAAACCATGTTACTTGGCCACTAGACCCTAGAGAAATGGGGACAACACGAGAAGTCAGACTGGAGGGGTAACAAGAGGCAAACAGTCACATTTTGTACTCTCAAGGACTTTTGTGTTATTCACATATTTAAGGGTCTGTCTCATCCACAGACTCAGACACTTTCCTAATCCATTGCTCCGCAGAGCACCTGTCCAGCCTTGCTGGCACTTAAAGCACAGAACTAGTTTCTGTTCTGTTTTGTGTTATTTTTAAAGGAGGTAAAACTACCTTTTAAAAAGGCTACATAACCTAAAAAGTGTACAAAACAATTATGTAATCAGTAGGATAGCAAGGTTATAGCATATGATAGCATTTAGTCAATATTTCTCTAACAATAATAATGAAGTATCAGAAATTGGTCTTCCAAGACCTTTTTATTCACACTAGCATCAGAGATAATGCATTTAGCCAAAACCAGAAGAAAATGTACACATTGGGATCTTCAAACCATTACTGAAAGAAATTAAAGACAGTATTTGACAAATGGAATGATGCATAGTGCTTGTGGATTAGAACAAAAAACTGTTACGATTACAGTTTTCCCCAAAGATGATATACGGATTTACTTTACTTGCTAATGAAGCTTCTTTAGGCTGTCTAAACATTAGTTTTTTTTTTTTAAGTTAGCAAAGTAAAAGTGTGATATTTTCATAGAAATGTGTTATTGCACATTGTTCTTGTTCAGCTCCTTACCATGTTTTTGCTGGTCCCCTTAACACACTCAAATATTTTCTCCTTCTTCAAGCCATATAAACTGCATAAACCTTTTCTTTCTATTCTAAAATCTCTTTCCTCCATTCTGATAGTCCCCCTTTTACTTTCAACAACACACACACACACACACACACACACACACACACACACACACACACACACACACACACACACACACACACACCACACACACACACATACACGCACACACACACACACACACATACACACACACACCACATCTAGACTCTGCACATGAGAGCATTTGTCATTCTGAGTCTCGTTTACTTTGCTTAACATAATGATCTCCAGTTCTATCCACTTTTCTGTAGATTGTATTATTTCAGTCTTTATAGTTGAACAAAATTCTGTTACATACCACTGCCTTTCTAAAATTCATCAGGTAAGGCTCTGGGGCTTGTCTCAGAATGAAGCATGCGGGGTCTTCACAGAACCTTAATGTGGCAGGACCCTTGTGATGCCAGGCTCTTGGTAAGAGAGCACTCACCTGGGAATGGCGTAGTTCTACTCAAGGAGCGCAGCTGGATCTGGCTTTCACTTTCTGGAACAGGTCTCTTTATAATGCTACTCAGTAGGCTCAGGGAACAAGCTGCTGGAATACCAGCTGATGCTCTAGGGATCTGGCAGATAGAGGAGTGAAATGTTCATGTCCACTTGTGTACTTCTCTCACCGGCTTCTCACTTTTCATGTCTAAGGAAGCAATCTCAAAGGACCAAGGTCTCTGCCACCATTACCACAATGACACATGTGAGTCTCTTGATAACAAACACGTGTTCCCACTCCTCTGAGCTGATCTAATTTCCACAGTCAGCCACAAGGTTAGTGTTTCCTCATTACTTAATCTGCTAGACACAGCAGGCGAAGGGTATGAATAGATGAATAGTAATGATTGTTGAACTCTTGGAGTTCACATCAGGCTTAAGATACAAATAAGTACACTAAAATGTAGCCCTATAACTCAAAATAGGTTCATTCACATCTCCATAACTCTCTTCTACTTATCTTTCAGTTTAGGCACAGCCCCTGATATGATGAAGTCATGCCTGTGACATGAGTAAAGATGGCTTTTTGGTCTATATTATGCAGTGATAATATTAGATGGAGAATCTCATGCATTGTTTATTCATTCACCTTCAACAAGTGTTTACTATGAGCCTGCAATTTTATAAACAAAACAAAGGAAATTCCAAGGGTTATGAAGAATACTTTTTGATGAGATAGAAACAAAATTAAATTAACATATTAACTAAAGAGAATGCTAGATAGTCATAAGGAGAAAACAAAGAAGAGGATAAGGAACATATTAATATTGGAAGGAGGGAAGTGAGGCTGCCTGGTGGAGAGATACTTGGAGAGAGAAGGGAAGATATATCTATGGAAATATCTGGGGAAGATTGTTTCAGGAAGAAGGAACAGAGATGGCAAATAAGTTTCTCAAGGAATAAGCCTGTCTAGTGCTTAGGAACAAGGCAGGCAGTGTACTTGAGGGGAGAGAAGAGGGGAGGGGAGAGGTTGGGATAAAGGAAGACTCTGTGACTTGCCCATATAGGAACTTATAGCATTAATCATCACTTTACAGTCTTCCCTCAGACTAGATATAACTTTACAGATTAGTTTCCACTATATGGGCTTGTTTTTATTGAACTATTATTGTCTATTCTGGTCTTTCTTTCACTGTTTATTTTCAGGGACTTCACACTTCAAACCTTTAAAATCTATCTAAAGCACCATATTCTCCAAGAAGCTGCATTTCTAAGCTCTCTAATATTTCTTCTCTAGTGACATGTGCCCTCCTTTGTACCTAGCCATGTATGTCTTTATCTTTGGGTGATATTTATCTTGCCTTATCTCCTATTCTTTCTAGGTTTGCCTCAAATATGTCTTATCTTGTTATTGCCATTCTAAAATCAGAAACATAATTATTGTCTTGTTAATTCTGTATAAAGACCTATGATACATCTATATTTAAGAATGTGTTCATTCACTTATTGCATAAAAGCATGTTTTTTTCAATACTGGCTTTAGGTAGACATTATATTTCTCTTAGAGAATACAGAGATGAATATAATCAGGTCACTACCCTAAGTTGCTAAAGTAACATCTACACACTCTTGACATAATAAGAAATAATAGGAAATATCAGTGATTTTAATGAGGACTTGAATAGAAACAATCTAACTGGGGTGGGTTAAAGAAAGAGGTTTTTAAAAATAATTCATATAAATGAGTATGCTCATATTTCTATATGTCTATGTGTCTTGTGTCTGCAGACTCCAGAAGAGGGCATTAGGTCTCCCTGGAACTAGAGTTACAGATGGTTGTAAGCTGACATGTGAGTGCTGGGAATTAAACCCTAGTCCTTTGGAGAGCATCTAGTGTTCTTACATGCTAAGCTATCTTTCCATGCTCCACCCCCAGAAGAGGATTTTAGTCAGAGATAAATCATAGCAGAAGGAAACAGAATTCTCTAAGTAGAGTGGTGTTGCTGGAGCAATACAAAGAGATCAGAGAAAATAAGAAGGCAGATTGATGTGATTTAAAGATAGGTTTTATTAAGTTGGACTTAGGAGGAGAATGAAGAGGTCATTTCAAGGACATCAGAACTCTGCCCGTGTATTAAATTACATTTTTAGAAGTTGTTAGAAGGATGAATTTCAGGAAGATAAGATTAGGCGTGCTTATGAATTTGAACTTAAGTGGTATACCTTTTTCCTTATCTTCTGTAGTTTATTCTTTAACCCATCATGTCTAATTTTCCTTCTAAACATAATGCCCATAGGACTGTTGTTACTCTGGTTTCTAGGAAACTAGAGAACAAACTTGGTCAGTGCATGACGTTTGCTCTGCAAATTACACATTCTCAGTGTCAAGTTGACCATTTATAATTATGAGAGCTCACAAGTTTCCAGGGATTGGGACACTAGGGTTCTCCACAAGTTAGTGAGCAGGAAGAATATCTCTAGAAGTGCATGAAAATCAGTGTCTGGCTTTTGAGATTGAGATTCCTTCTTATCTCCAGTAAAATGATTCTCGTTAGAAGAAGGAAATAGAATGGCTGTAAGAGGAGGGTAGAATGGGAGGATCAAATGTGGAGGAGGAGGGGAGAAGGGGTATGGGAGAGAATATAGGAGAGATAGCTAAAATTAAGGTACATTTGAGGGATAGTAGGACACCTAATATAGTAGAAACTTCCTGAAACATATACATATATGTGGGTGATTTAAATGAAATGACCAAATAATGGGGGGCAGAGTCCCACTTGGCCATAATTAATAAAATAATAAAAAGAAAAATAATTCTTTAATGTCTTGATACTATAATTATATCATCTCTCCCTTCTTTCTCTCTCCAAACCTTCCTACACACACACACACACACACACACACACACACACACACACACACACACACACACAAAACCTTTCTTGCTCACTTTCAAATTTGTGATCTATTTTTCATTAATTGTTATTATATATATATACATATATGTATATTTTTATGATGTATAGGTATAGGTATAAGTATAGGTATAGGATTATATAAATATGTATATACATATGTACATTTATAAGTATATGATGTATATGTGTATATAATGTATATTCCTAAATGCATGAATCCAACCAGCTCAGTCTATACTCTGTTACTTGCTATGAATGTTTTCAGGGCTGACCATTTGGTGTTGGTTAACTAACAGGTGTGCTCTTCTCTAGTTCTCATACTGAATACTGTCATCTTTTGCTCTCAGCTCAAGTCACTTCCTACTCTGTCTCATTGATTTCCAAGTACCACACCTTATATAGCAAACCAGGCAAAAATCTAACATGGAAGCCTACATTCTTTGATCTCTCCATCTTTCCTTCTTGGATTTTTCTGCAGTTATCTTGGACTTTTATCATTGCTTCATTATGAGTTATTACTGTATGAAGAACATGATCTGTGAGATTCAGAGAACAGAAAGGGATGGAAATAAACAGAAATTGGCATTTATTTCAAAATACACGTCATCTACACAAATGGTTCCATAACTAATTTTTTTGCTTTTAACTCATGTTTATTAAGGAATATACAAGGGAAGTTTTATGTTGGAAAGGAGAGAGAGAGACACAAGGCTGCACAAAATTAGGAAAGTGGCACTAAGTCAAATGATCAGAGGGAATCTTGTACAGCATCCTTCAAAATAAGAAGCTTCATGAATAAATATCTTGGAAACTATGAAAAGGTTATTATGTTTTTGTGTGCCATCTAAATTCTTATACATATTCTCAGATAATATTTATTTATTTGGATATCATCAGTTCAACTGAGGTTGAAAGAAAGTATGGTACTAGGCATGGTGGCACGCACACCTGTAGTCCTAGCTACCTATAAGGTTGAGGTAGTTCAGTGTTACCATGGGAAATTTTATGATACTGCTTCAAAACCAAACCAAACCAAAGTCATCCATAAGAATGGCCATATAAAGAAACAGGGAGCCAGACACTATTAATACAAGTGTGAAAACAAGACACCAGTGAAGAAGATTCAGCTTTTGATCTTGATAAATGAACACAGAGCCCCTTTGGAAAACACTGTTGAAATAGAATCTGAAGAGGATCATCATGAGAAATGAGCACAAGGTGATGCTGGTGCATCAGGGTGGGGCAACAGGCAGATTGATGGGGTCAGGGATCCTCTAAATAAATCACCTCTTTTCTAAGTGGGAGGGTGTTGGTAGTGAATGCTACCATAGGTGGAGATAACAGCTTGTGCAAAAGCTTGAAGTGACAGAGAATACTTGGGATAGAAGAAATGTAAGGTTTTCATAGGGCTTCGAGTACTATACAGAAGATAAAGAATTCTTAAGAGGTGTATAGAGGGGCTGGTGTGATGGCTCAGTGGTTAAGAGAACTGACTGCTCTTCAGATGTCATAAGTTCAATTCCCAGCAACCACATGGTGGCTCACAACCATCTATAGGGGGATATGATGCTCTTCTGGCAGGTGGCTATATATGCAGCAGAGCACTCATACATTAAATACATTTTATTTTATTTTTAAAGAGGTAAATGGAGGTCGGACACCCAGAGACACAAATTCCTTATCCTCAAAAAACCTTATCTTGTGATGGGAAAATCAAACCAAACTAAACCAAAACATCCCCCCTCCCCCCAGTATATAGTTGGTTAGGTTTTGAAAGTGCTAGGGATTAAATATAAAGCAGGTAAGGATGGGGGTAGATACTTTCAGAAACTGAGGGAGAAATATTACTGTTATGATTATTATTCTTATAATGTTAGGGGTCCTGTAGTAATTTACACCTGAGTAAGAACCTACATGAAGACAGGATGTAAGCTAATCAGTAGATCTCGGGGAGAAAACATCACAGGCAGAAAAATGTTGAGGGTGAACTGAAATGCTGTGTAGTGTGCTGGATGATATAAGAAGATATCAGGAGGCTAATGCAGATTTACGAGGGAGATTCAAGGACACTGGGAAAGAGAACTGCAATAGTGGAGGAGACTCAGAGCATATAGAGGACCTTAGATGCTACTATATAGTCACTGAAAGTTTCCTCTTGGGCACACATGAACCAATGGAAGTGTGTTAACAGGGAGTGATATGACCTGCCACAGGTACTAGAATAACTACACATGAAGGAAGACTCTCCAGAAAGCTATCTGGGTGCAAGATGATGGTTAGCATCCTGATGGTAGCAGTGGAAGCAATGTAGGTGGTTGGATTCTGGATTTGTTGATAGACAGTTAGATGTGGAACAGGAGTAAAAGCAAGGCATAAGAGTTACCAAATACCCACGGGAGGAGTTGCAGAGATTAACTATGGAGCAGAGACAGAAGGAAGGGTAAGCCAGCCTAAATATAGCTATCTCCTGAGAGGCTCTGACAGTATCTGACTGACACAGATGTAGAGGCTCACAGCCATCCATCAAACTGAGTGCAGGGTCCCCAGTGAAGGAATTAGAGAAAAGACCAATGGAGCTGAGGGGTTTGCAGCCCCTTAGGACGAACAACAACATGAACTAACTAGTACCCTCGGAGCTTCCAGGGTCTCAACCACCAACCAAGGACTGCACATAGAGGGGTCTGATTGTTCAAGCAGCATGTGTATGGTAGAGGATTGCAAAATCGATCGTCAATAGGAGGAGAGGACCTCGGCCCTGTGAAGGTTCTGTGCCCCAGTGTAGGGGAATGCCAGGGCCAGAAAGTGGGAGAGGGCAGGGTGGCAGGCATGGGGAGGGGGAGGCAACAGGGGTTTGTTTTTGTTTGTTTTTTTGTTTTTTGGAGGGGAAACTGGGAATGGAGAAATTCACATGTAAATAAAGAAAATATCTAAAATAAAAAAAAAAGAGTTACTACAAGTATTTCATCTCAGCAACTTGGGAAACAGAGTTTCTATTTAAGGAAGCTTGTAGTAGATAAGCACATATTTTTATTATGGGGCTATTAAGATTATCTAAGATGATTGAGACATCTGGATGCAGACATTGATACATATTAGATGATTGTCGATTATAAATGTTAATTTGTGTTTGTTCAGTATTGATGGTATTTAATGTCATAATACAATATAAAATGCCAGAAAAAGAAGCACAAAAGGAAGAAGAGTCCTGAGGACAAAGCTCTGGTATATTTCAACACATGGATGTCAAGACAAGCAATAATTAAGAGAAAGGATGAGGCTCCTTCCTGAAGCCATAGGTTGTAAAAATCCCAGTACTGGGAATAGGATACCATTTTTAAAATAGTTGTTGGTAAATGGTATCCCAGAGGCCTCAAAACAATGCAGGCTACTGCCACTGCTCTTGGATGACTACCAAAACTTGATGGCAAGACCCTATTTCTGACAATACCACACACTTTGGTAATAGAGAAATAAAGCTGGTACTGACCTGAAAGCTTCCCCCTGCTGGGTGGTTTTCATAGTGCCAGAAGGTGCCATCTAGGCTGCTAGAGAACAAAAGTCACTGATCACCTTACCTAGCTGTGAGTACCACAAGCCGCAATAATGATAGAACTGGCAACATATATTCATAGGTGAAATTGGGGTAGAATGTTTTGGGGGTAAACACTTGTTTTATGATGTGCTTTAAAGCTGACTCCACAGTATTTATTTATGTCTGATGTAAATCTGGCCAAGAACTCATGGTTGTGAAGATCACAGGCCCTAGGATTAAACTATTACTATTATTTTGCCAAAAAGACATAGTATCAAACTACCTTCTAAATACACATTTCTCTCTCTCTATAGAAGCTGTCAATCTTCACCAGAGAAGTTTCTTTGAACAGTAGATGGCATACCTACTTTTCTATGAAGGAATGATGTAATATGAAAATGTAACTGCTATGATGAGATAAGAATAAAAGGGGTATTGACAAAGCTAGAAAAGAGGCAGCTTAGAAAAAACATTGTGGAGGGAGAGGCACTCTCGACATAAGGCTATACATTGCTTCCCATTTATATATCAGTGTTTCCTCATCTGTAAAGGGGCTAGAGTAACTGACATTCAAGATGCAGTCTAGCATTAATTGACAACATAGGCCGTCTAGCTCTAGGCTTTTATGATTTTATATTTCTTTAGATTGGAGAACTTTTATCACAGCTTTACGTATCTGCTTGGTCTTCACACTGTAGATGATGGGGTTCATGACAGGAGGGATGAGCAGGTAGGTGTTAGCAATCATGGTATGGACATAGGGTGGAGCTCGTTTCCCAAATCTGTGAACAAAGGACAGACTGATCAACGGAATATAGAACACAGCCACAGCCCCGATATGGGAGACACACGTGCTGAAGGCTTTCTTCCTCTCTTCTGGGGAAGCAATGCTGAGGACAGTTCTGATGATCAGGACATAGGAAAGAAGAATAAGGACTGAGTCCACACCAACAGTAGAGATCATGGCAGTTAGCCCAACCACATTGTTGATCCTGGTGTCTGTGCATGAGAGCTTCATGACATCGGGGTGGAAACAGTAGGAGTGGTGGAGCACGCGGCTGCTGCAGAAGGTTAGTCTCTTAAGAAGTGCGACCATTGGTGTCAACATTACAGTCCCTCTGATGACAATTGTCACCCCAATTTGAGCTATTCTGGAATCAGTTAAAATAGTGGCATACCTAAGAGGGTTGGAGATGGCCACATAACGATCATAAGCCATAGCCAACAGCACTGAGGATTCCATGACAGTGAAGAGTTTAATGAAGAACATCTGTGACAAGCAGGCATTGAAGCTGATCTCCCTGGCATTGAACCAGAATATCCCCAGCATGGTGGCCAGAGTGGATATGGACAGCCCGAGGTCAGTGGTGGACAGCATGGAGAGGAAGTAATACATGGGCTCGTGGAGGCTGGGCTGGGTGATAATGACAAAGAGAATCAGGCTGTTCCCTGACAGGGCAGTGGCATAGAGAAAGCAGAAGGGAATGGAGATCCAGGTGTGGAAGGCTTCTAGCCCCGGCACACCAGTGAGCAGGAAAATGATCGAAGAAGCTGTGGTGTTCTGGAAGGTTGGCATGCTAGATTAAAATTATAGAAGAGAGCTAAAACAAAAATCTGCATTTCTTTTGTGTATTCTATTTATAAATAATCTTATCCAACATACATTTGACCAAAGATGAGCATCTATGCAATATATAAAAAGAGAAATGACACCTTTACATTGGTAAAAACATTGTATGATTTTACCTATTGCAACAATATTTTTTTATTCTTGAAAGAAATGTCTCAGCCCACAACTCTTTGCCTCTGAGGCTTTTTGTTGCTAGCTGTCTATGTCTGTGTGATCTGTGCTTTCACTCTTCCAGCTGTGGATGATACAGGAACACTAGTACCCATTTGCTATAACATGTTAACATAGTCAACTATTTTTGTTTTAAATTTTTGAATGATTAATTCTTTACAATAGATTCTCTGCATGCTTTTGTGGAAACATACGGCATGGGAGAAATAATGAAATGTTTCTGTCTTGTTTTGCAGAGGAAAATAAATCATTGAAAAAGATCACATTTTCCTCTGAGTAGAAAATTTAGACTAGGCAGACACAGACAGGTATCCATGAATTTGAAATGGAGGTTTGGGGATAAACAGATTAAGGCTGTGTTTGGAGAGGGCTCAATGAGAAGTGGTCAGTTGGGGGGCAGGTCCTTTGGTTGACAAGAAAGACACTAAGTGACAGACAGCAAGCATAGTATGTGAATGGGCACAGAGAGACATCTGAATGATTCCAGAACACATGTGCACATGCATACGCACACACACACGTGCACATGTACACACACACACATACACACACATATTCACATAAAGTTCCACTGTAAGGGCTATCCTAGGGAAACTTACTAAACATAAATTGGAAAAATAATTGAAATTATTGGAATACTAGAGGGAAAAGGTAAAAGGTACTTGTATCGAGTATAGTTTGGGACTCTAATGTTTTCTGTTGTGAGTGTCCTCAGGAGGGTAATGAAATTAATGTCAGAAATGTATGGTCATCAAAATGAAAAGAATTAAGGACTGATATTAATGTATTATATACTTCTAAACAGGTACAAGAGGATAGTCTAACTATGTAATCACCCCAAATAATAACAAATTGAGGTGGTAGATACACTAATTGACTTGATTTGATCATTCCAGCATCTCTTTATATCTATCTATCTATCTATCTATCTATCTATCTATCTATCTATCTATCTATATATCTATGCATGTTTAGGGAAACATCACATTGTATTTTATAAATATATACAATTATAATTTGTTGTTTAAAATAGAATTATTTCAAAAAAAACCAAGAATTTTAAAAATCAAAGAAAGTCAAGAAAGGAAGAAGAACATTATCATAATGTGGTCATTCAGTAGATTTGTAGAACAGAAGAAAGGTTTATAGAAAAAGCAGTGACCTTTTTCTGTGCATTGTTTACATTGAGAAGCAGAATACTAAGACTTTTCAAATGCCATAAGAAAGACTATTGCTTCTCAGTCTCAGGGATATTTCATAAGTAATGGTCATTTGCATATTTCTGTATTAGAAACTAAAGGATAGCACAAAATCTTCCCTTGAAGAGTTCATAACTAAGAGAGGGAGAAATATCAGTGGGATTTTTGAGTAATTCCAAAACAAAGTGTAGTTGCACACCAGTGAACAATAGTGGCTACGGAATGCAGTGTCTCATAATTCTGTCCACCACACCTGTTATTTCACATATAATGTTTAAGTTGATATTTTTGTCATTAAGTTCTGGGAAGTTTTACAAAAGATGACTTTAAAAAGTTAAACTACTAAGTGAATAATGTGTTTCATCCTGATTTCTTAGTAACTTATTTAGCAATAATTCAATTTATTCATGTCCAGTGTTCTTTCGTCTTGATAATTTCTTCCTTCCCTTTCTTGATGAAAGATGACAAACAAAGCAAACTGTACAGTACAGTTTGACTTGATCCATATTTGATCTGGCAGCAGTGAACTCAAGTTGTCTGTTTTGTCTCAGTCTTACCTGGGCCATTTCTCACTCTTGGACCAAAGCTTTTTATAGTTTCTCTTCCACCATGCTAGACCAAGAGCTGACTTGCTATCCCTTTTCACAGCCAGGAACTTTTTATAAGCTGTTGACTATCTATCATAAACCTTTAGGTCAGTCAATAGTAGATTCTCACAGAGTCTTTTAGTTACTAAGGCATGAAGCAAGTCTGAGATGATTTTGTGCCTGAGGTAGCCAAAGAAGTTGTCGTAGACCACATACCTCACACTTGTAAATCTCAAAACATCTTCTGTAATACAAGTCCAGTGACTCTAATCAACAACAAAAATTGACCAGTTTTGAATATGAGTGGCACATTAGATACTGTATAGGTACAGCAAGAACCCCAGGGTCATAGATGAAGAAATGGGGTACTAATTGTAGAGTGCACTAAGGTAGGGGGCATCTAAGTACAGAGCCATGTATCTGTGTTCTGTGTATGTGAATGGGTCTGGGTTAAGTGTGGAGAGGAATTAATTCTAGGAAAGAGCAACAAAGGAGATGAACTGTAACTAAACTTTTGGTGGTTAGATATGAGTTTACAGGAGTGGAAACACTATGTCCAGAGTGCTCTGGACATAGATAACATGAAAGGTGATAGGAGTAACAGATAACTAAAAGAAAAACCAAGCAAAATAGGTCCTTAGCATGAATTTCCCTTAGCTGAGGGAGAAATGAGTGATTGAAAACATAAGAATTTTGAATTTATCGGAAAGGATAATGTGGTAGATTTTGCATTGCAAAACATCAAGACCCAGGCATTTACAAATCTTTTATGAATAAGTGAACAAGCCATTGTCCATCTCTTCTAATTTATCTCCAACAGCATTCCTTTCTTTCTTTAGCATTTTACTGGGTTTCATTGGGTCCTATCCACAAGTTCTACCTCAACTCAATAATGAATGCCTTCCCCACTTTAGTGTAGAGACTTTCAACATACTCATCTCAACTGGGACCCATCACTATCTGCCATTATTAAGCACAGTGCTTAGATAACAGAGGGACCAGTCATAAATCCCATCTCTTCTTCGGTTTCCTTTTGCATAGTTTATAGTGAGCAATGAAGAATTTGAAGAACAATCTGCTTTTGTTTATTTTTTCCTTCACCCTTGGTAACAAGCTGGATATTTTCTCACTGAGAACTCTCAGAAAATCTTTTGACTCAGTGACTAATGTATTTCTAAATATTCTGTATAAATTCCAGATATGATTTTCTCCCACTTACCTCTCCCTTGATCCTTTCTTTTTCAATTGCTTCAGTGATGGTTCCTCTGATAATAGTGGAAAGATTAGCTCTTTCCACTATTTATTAGAAAATACTGTTCTCTACCTTCTAAATTGTGGCATTGTAGAAAGTTTGTCTTTACCTATCCCTTTCTGCAGTTCACAGACCCTTCTAGAGATGACCTAATCATGACCATGGCTTTAAATAACACCCACCCACCTGACCCACGCAGCTACTCTCTAATGACAGCATCTCCTAATTCTGTATTGCAACAGTTATCAGAAAAGTGGAAGGGTTAAGCATGAAGGCAGCAGTGAAATGTGGACCAGGCTGAGGTGATAAAATTTGCAGTTTAGAGTTTAGAGAACAGATAAAAGCTCTTTGCTTCCAGCGGTAATAAAGAGCAAATAAAATGCCTGCTTTTGAGAAGCATCCTCCTAGTCCAACCTCCAAATGAGCCCAACAGAGCTCATTTCCTTCCTCACTCCCCTGTCTTTCACTTATCTGCCAATCGAATTAAGGTCTAATAATCATCTAATTAAAATTACTCATTTCCCCTCTCTCACCTCCATTTTATATCTGTCTTTCTAGTCAAATATTTATTTATTTTACTATTTATTCTAGATTCTCAGATGTCCAAGATGCCAGTTAGTTCTTGAGGTTATATTTTAATCACATCTTTTTGTTACATTAAAAATGTTGCATGCTCATATCAGAGAACAGTACACCAAATTTTCCAGAAATTATTCTGTATCTTTTTTTTCCTTTCACCAAGACAAGCTTTTACTATGTAGCCCAAGCTGGCCTGTAATCACAGTCCTGTTGCCTTGCTCTCCTGAGGGGTGAGATTGTAAGTATTTTTCATGTTTCTGCTTCTTTCAAACCGCTGGTCAGTGTGCCTTCACTCTCTGACCCCTCAGACTCACTTTCCTCAAGTCATAGACAATTTCATTCTTTCTCTTGTGAACTCTCCTATTTAGACAACGTGCTTTTTTCTCACAGTAATACTGAGAGCTGTAGCCTGTGTCTGCCTTTAGCTGATGATTTAAACCAACGAAGCTGTTGCTGATGGTCTATAGTGTGTAGCAGACAAGGGTTGGATCTGTATTCAGACAATCCTTTGGAAACCTCGTCAGCAATACAAATTATTCATACTGTTAAAACACATATGTCAGATCAGCAAGCATTATTGGGCTAGTCTTAAGTCCCCACTAAAACAACATATAGCAGGCATTAATAGATTTACTTTAAAGTTACTTTTTTTTTAGAGAAAAAAGTCAGAACCAAATGTGAGAGAGGTTATGAAACATACTCAACATCACAGATAGCTAGTGAGAACCACAGCCAGTATTCTGAACCCAGTTTTCCTTAATTCCAATGTTCATACTCTTAAATATGTCCTATTTCACTGAAACCTGTAAGCCATGTAAACTTCTTTTAATATAGTTTACTCATCTATAGGGCTAGATGTAAACTGCCTAATAGAGCTCTGGCATGCAAAAGCTGTTCACAACAGGTAATTTCACTTCTATTTTTAAATTAAATTGATATTGATTTGCATTTTTTGAGGCAGAGCCTCATGTATCACAGGTTGACTTTGAGCTTAGTATGTGGCCAAGGATCACCCTGAGCTTCCAGTCCTCCTCCCTTCGTCTCCCAAGTGCTGCTCTTTGCAGGAGTGTATCACTGTGATGAGCTGCAAGCTTTTATCTTTCGTGTGAGTCATTGGATTTAGAAATGAGGTTACCTTATCGTGACAAACGTATCAGCACACCAATTAAAGAGTTTGACTAAAGACAGGTTACCTGCACGACTCCCACCCCCAGCCCTCCAGAAGGCAGAACAAAGTGCTCATTCTCTGTAGACTTCCTGGGAATCCATAATTCAAAAATTTCCCATTCACTTCAGTTCTCTATTACATTAACTTATCTAATTCAACACACCACAAGGCAATTCTCCCCCAGTGCTAAGGCAGTATGGCTCATCCAGAGGCAGGGACTCGCACTGAACAAAGTTTTACTTACAGAGCCCATCCAGCAGCAATGGGTCCCTCTCAGGCTAACTCAGAAGGTGGAGGAAGCTTCAGATTCCAGGGGAGGGTCGAGCTTAAGTTGAGATTTATTCAGCTTGTTTGGAGATAAGCAGAGTCGAGGGACCAGTTCCCAGGGGCAGTGCTAATTCACTGTGCCTCTAGGGTGTGGACACTCCCAGAGGACTTCACTTGCCTGATACAAGCTTTTTATATCTTTTCCAGAATGTGATTAAGCCTACATGCTTTATGAGCTGATGTAAAGTTTTGTCCTTGTGCTATTTCATTGGAAACGTTTTTAAATAACAGCTTTATTGAGATATAGTACACATACTATGAAATTGACTCATTTATAGTGTATAACTCAATAGTTTTTAAGAAAAAAATCACAGAATTATGCAGGAACCATCACCACAATCCAATTTAGGGAAATTTCACCACCTCAAAAAATGTCATAACCATTAGCAGGCCATTTGAGGTGAATTTAAAAAATGAAATATCTTATGCTTAAAACATCTCTGTTATGTTACTTCACTCTGTAATGTTTTAAGCCCCTAGTCTGGCATTATTCAGAGTAACACTGGATCATTATCTTACTGGGAATGCACTAGTGACGTAGCTACTTCTTAAGATTAGGAAATAACTTGTACATTCATCCACATATATAATTTCATAATGATGTCCTATGATCTAGCTATTCCATAAATGCTAGAGATTAATAATAATAAAAAAGAACACAACCTAGGCCCACTGCGTGTACTTTTAATTTAGAAGAGAGACAGGCTAACTTTCACATGCTAATCAACCACAAAGTTATCTTAGAAGCAGGTGTTTTGTAAACACAGTGGTAAAATATCTCAGTCCATAATTTAGATACACAGAAAATAAATACCTTTTTCTTTATTTTTCTATAATTTTACCTGCTTTCTGTTTTGGTATCTGAAGTGGCAAGGTGAGGGAGTAAGTAGGGTGATTTTGGGAGCATATGTACTATGTTCAACTTATGTTACTATTATGTTAAGGCATCAGAGGAGGGCGGAGTTATCTTTGACTAGGAATGTCGTCTAAGGTGAGCTGACCACTGCCCCCTCGGTCTTTACTAAGCGTTATTCACAGATTGGTCATCTACATGGCTTCTTTACTTGTTCCTGCCGTCCTACCAATTCAGGACCATTTTTGGAAGTTATTCTTGATTTCCCTCACTTACATCCTGCACCCGTTACATTGACAAATTCCATCAAGAGTTGCAAACATTGATAGAATCTAGCTGTTACTCATCATCTCCACAAGTGCCACCTCTACCAAGCCTTATTTTGTTCTTACTACCATAACATTAGCAGCCTCTTCAACCTTTTCTATTTGCCTTCCACCAAATATTTTCACTACCAAAACGTATTGTCCTGAGATACTTTATTTTTCTAAGGGTATAAAAACAACAATAATAAAATA
The DNA here is from genome assembly GCF_008632895.1 of Mastomys coucha. NCBI lineage: Eukaryota > Metazoa > Chordata > Mammalia > Rodentia > Muridae > Mastomys > Mastomys coucha. Next base: position 91,789,965 of record NW_022196904.1, read on the forward strand.
TACTATTTCACTTGGCATTATACACCTAAGATATTGTGCCAAAGGTTTGTGGACAGAAAGAATAATGTCCCCCAAAGATGCCCATATCTTAATGCTTAGAGTCTGAATTGATATTTTACACATCAAAGGGAGCTTTGCAAATGTGATGAAAGTTAAAAGCTTCTAGATGAAGTTGTTTGGGTTGACTCAATATATTCACATACATCCTTATAAATGAAGAACTGAAGAGAAGGCTGTGTGCAAAGGGCTTGTCACCCTCTTTGCTGCCTTTGGAGGCCATAAAAGGAGTCCATAAGCTAGGAACAGTAGACAGACTCGAGGAGTGGGACCTAATACTTGTTTTAAAATTTCCTTACCAAGTAGCCTCCCTCTACACCCACCCCAGGATGGGGCCTCACTCTGCAGCTCTGATTGGCCTGGAATTTGCTAAGTAGACCACGTTATCTTCAAACACATAGAGATTCAACCTCTTCTGCCTTCTGAGGGCTGGGATTAGAGGTATATGCCATCATGCTTGACTAAAGTAGCAGGCTTCTTTATGGCATCTTCATATATACTTAGTCTTTGTGTATTACAGTCTTCCTCCCTACCCTCACCCCCACCTCTCTGCTTCCATACTCCTTAGCTCTTCCTTCCACCCCATGCCCCATCTTCTAGGTTCATGTCCCATGTGTTTTACTACCTTCTCTACTACTGTCCCTTTGAGCCATTTTTCCCCCAATCTTCATGGGTCTCTTTGTAGTTTCTCCAGTTCTATATACACTTGTTCTCAATTAATTTAAAAAAAAATACATTAAATTAGAAGCTGACACTCTCCTGTGAAGTAGAGCATATTTTATTTGTCTTTTTGAGCTAAATTTCTTTCTTTTGTGGAGGGGGCAAGGAGAGGAAAAAGTTTATTTGGCTTATATGTCCACAGCACTGTTCATTATGAAATGAAGTCAGCACAGGGACAGGGAAGAAACTTGGAGGTAGGAATTGATAAAGAAGCCATGAAAGGTTGTTGCTGACTGGCTTTCATCCAATGCACTGCTCAGACTACTTTCTTACAGACTCCAGGACCACCAGCCCGGGAAAGGCACTACCAATAACGGACTGAGCCCCCCAGCATCAATTACTAATTAAGAAAATGCCTTAGAGGTTTTCCCACAGCTCAATCTTATGGAGCTGCACTTTCTTTTCTTTCTTTTTTTTTTAATATGATTTCTTTTTATTTTTTTTAATTAGATATTTTCTTTATTTACATGTCATATGATTTCTCCTTTCCCAGTTTCCCCTCCAAAAAACAAACAAACAAACAAACAAACAAACACAAGAAGAACAAACCCCTGTTGCCTCCCCCCTCCCCATGCCTGCCACCCCACCCTCTCCCACTTATTGGCCCTGGCATTCCCCTACATTGGGACACAGAACCTTCACAGGGCCAAGGGCCTCTCATGGAGGCATTTTCTTAATTGAGCTTCTTTACTCTCAGATAGCATTAGCTTGTGTTAAGTTGACATAATGTTTTTCTTCTTCCTTTTTTTTTTTTTTTGGTTTTTCGAGACGGGTTTCTCCGTGTAGCCCTGGCTGTCCTGGAACTCACTCTGTAGACCAGGCTGGCCTCGAACTCAGAAATCCGCCTGCCTCTGCCTCCCAAGTGCTGGGATTAAAGGCATGTGCCACCACCACCTGATATAAAACTATACAGTACAGTTGACCTCTTGACAACTTGACACACAACACATCACCATTAAGCCAAAACTTTATCTTTCTTATTCACTCCCAAAATCTTACATTAAAAACATAAATAATGTTAGAAGTATCACAGTTTTTACAGATTCAAACCCATTGAAAGTTCATTCTCTTTAAAATGTCTAGTTTCTTTAAAATATCTAAATCTCTCAACTGTGGGCTCTTGTAAAAATCAGAATTAAGTTAAAAGCTTTCATATTTCAAGAGAGAAGAACCAAGGCACAGTCATGTAGCCATCCAGCAGCCATGGATGAACTGGTTACCTGAAAGGGGGGCTGGAAATAAAATGGATGGGGTGCGAGAAAGAAGGATGAAGCCAAGACAGAAGTTTCTGATCAAGGCTCAAAGTTGAAAAGTCAGCACTGCGTTTATATAGGGAGAGCCTACAGACCCATCCTTTGTTTCAGCTGTATTGAGTTGCAAACATGTTTAGCGGGCAGTCCTGTAGGAAAATGACTCTACCTGGGTCCTTAAGGTCAGACTGTGGCAAACACTTAATGTCTATTTAGCCTGCTCAAGGCTTGGAGAAGGGCACACAATCACAATCACATCAAAGCAAAACCAAACCCCCAACAGTGTAAATAACACGAAGTCCAATGTCTGGAATCTGCTCAAGAGAAGCACAGTAAATGTTTGTGTGAAAGTGTCTTTGGTAGGATAAAGAACCCTTAAGGAACATGCTTAGGAGGAGGAGCATATCTGATTCATGTGGTAATTCCACTTTTAGTTTTTTTTTAGATTCCTCCATACTCAATTTTGTAGTGCCTTATTCTATACCTTTTATGAACAAATGATGCTTGCTGAATCCTTGACTTTAGTGCAGTGAGACCCACTCATGACCGATCTATACTCTACGTACCAAAAATAGTAAATTTGGTGGAAAAAAAATCAATATTAGTTTGATTTATCAGTTTCTAAGAATTAAATCATTTAAGTAGCCTAATTAGTTCTCTTAATAAAGTATCATATGCACATTGTGTGTGTGTGTGTGTGTGTGTGTGTGTGTGTGTGTGTGTGTGGTGTGCATGCATGTCCTTACAGAGAGCTTCATGGGAATTTTGAAGATGTTTTCTCTACCAGATTGGGCAGATTGTAGATCTCTATCTTCCCACAAGTCTCAGAAAAAGTTGAGAAAAATTATGTTCATGTTTCCATGGTTGAAATTTCTCTCCCAGGACAGTGGAATTATAGTAGTGGTAGTGTGTGGCACCTAATGTGACACCCATGTACATACTGGCAAAGGGTATGTACATACATAGCTTGGTACATAGACTTCAAAATAGGACTCATCTCTTTGTCTTATTTTCATACCAGCTTAACAAAACTGTCAATGGCAATTTTATTAAGATTTCTAAAAATGGATCAAAAGGTTCATCAATAAAATGACCAGAAAACATTTTATTTATGTATTAACATTAATATTGTTGAACTTGGGAAGCATATAAGTCTGTAAGATCTTTGGGCTTCATATTATATTTCTTTTTTTAATCATTATTATTGCTACTATTTTAATTTAAATTATTTTATTTATTTACATTCCAGTCATTGTCCCTGCTCAGTCCCCCTTCCCACAATTCCTCATTGAATTCCTCCTCCCCCTTGCCTCCCCCTCTAGAGGGTGCCTTGGACCAGTCCCTGAATGCTCCTGGTTGGTGGCTCAGTTTCTGGGAGCTTCCTGGGGTCTGGGTTAGTTGAGACTGCTGGTTCCTTTGGGGCTGCTCTCCCTTTCAGCTTTCTCAATCCTTTCCCCAATTCAACCACAGTGGTCCCTGACTTCAATGGTTGGGTGTTTCTGCTTCTGTCTCAGTCAGCTGCTGGTAGGGCCTCTCAGAGGATAGCCATGCCAGGCTTCTGACTGTAAGAATGTCATAGCATAGTAGTGTCAGGCCTTGGTGTCCCCCCCATGAGATAGATCCCAAGATGAACCTGTCATTGGACCGCCTTTTTTTTCAGTCTCCTCTCCATTTTTGTTCCTGCAGTTCTTTGAGACAGGAATAATTCTGGGTCAGAAATTTTGACTGTGGCTTAGTAACCCTGCCCCTCCACTTGAGACCCTGTCTATCTACTAGAGATGGACTCTGCGTTCCCTTTCTCCAATGTTGGGCATTTTGGCTAAGGTCACCCTCAATGAGTCTTGAGAGTGGTTCACCTCCTGGGTCCCTGGTACTCTACAGGGTTCCCCACCCCAACCTCCCACTCCCGGGAGACTGCTTATTTCCATTTATTCTCTTGGCCCACTGGGCTTCTCTCCTGCCCCCTCCCCAATATCTGATCTTGTTCTTCTTTACCCCTCCCCCTCCCTTCTCCCATACAGATCTCTCTGCCTCCCTTGATTATTTCCTTCCCACGTCTAAGTGGGTTTGAAGCCTCCTCACTTGGGCCTTTCTGCTGGTTACACTTTTTAGGGTCTGTATGTTGTATCCTAGGTACTCTGTGCTTTTTGACTTATCACTTATCAGTGAGTACATACCATGCATGTCCTTTTGGGTTTGAATTACCTCACTCAAGGTGATATTTTCTAGTTGCATCCACTTGCCGGCAAAATTCATGATGTCCCTGTTTTTAATAGCTGAATAGTATTCCATTTTGTAAATGGACCACATTTTCCGTATCCATTCTTTGGTTGAGGGACATTGGGTTGTTTCCAGCTTCTGGCTATTACAAATAAGGCTTCCATGAAATTGATGGATCACATGTCCTTGTGGTATGGTGGGACATCTTTTGGGTATATGCCCAAGAGTGTGGTATAGCTGGGTTTTCATGTAGAAAACTATTACCAATAGTTCATCACTCACTATTTCCAATTTTCTAAGGAACCACTGTACTACAAAGCAATAGTGATAAAAACTGTATGTTTTGGTACAGAGATAGAGAGGTCAATCAATGGAATAGAACTGAAGACACAGAAGCAAACCCATGCACCTATGAACACTTGATCTTTGACAAAGAAGCCAAAGACATACAGTGGAAAAAGAAAGCTTCTTCAATAAATGGTGCTGGTCTAACTGATGGTCTTTATGTAGGAGAATGAAAATTGATCCATATTTATCACCTTACACAAAGCTCAAGTGGATAAAAGACCTAGACATAAAACTAGATACACTGAATCTAATAGAAGAAAATATGGGAAAGAGCCTCCAACTCATTGGCACAGAGGAAAATTTTCTGAATAGAACACCAATGGCTCAGGCTCTAATTAAACAAGTGATAAATGGGACCTCATGAAACTGAAAAGCAAAAGACACTATCATCATATTGTATTTCCTAAATTTGGTAACTTGAACTAGAAAGTCAGAATTCAATACAAGAAAAAATGTTCTGTCTGGATCTGAAATAAACCCCATTTACTTAGTGTCAACATTTTATTGCAGGAAGATATTCTTGCCTATCAAGTCAGTGATACATTTTTTTTTGAACTTACAATACACAATATTTTGTTGCTGTGCTACAGTGTGCTAAGCATTGCTTTACAATGCTTGTATAAACTTTAAGAGATGGGATATTCCAGTCTTTATTATTGTTTCAAATTGCCCATATATTCCATTTCTAAACATTTATTGAAAGAAAAATATCCAAAACTACAAGCTATATTTTATGCCAGGAACACTGAATGCAGTATTACTTACAGTAGTTAAAATATAAGTAAAAATTTCAGTATATGGAATATACTATTTATAGTTAGTCATCTTCCACCTTTAAGCTTCATGTATGTAACTGCTCATATGGATGACTATGATAGATCAGGAAATAAGGATCATTCAGAGTTCCTAAGGCAAATTGAACAATATCAATTTAACATATCTAGATTGAAGGACTAAAACAAGAAACTGGTTACTGCAACAAAAGTTTCTCCATTTAGTCCACCATTTAAAAAAAGCATAATACCTCTATATCCCTTGCTAGCTCCAAGGTCTGAGAGAACCACATTGTATCTATTTCCCATGTCTGGCCATGATGAACGATCATATGATCATATGATCATAGAGGATCATATCCTATTGTTCTAGCAATGACCATGCTGTTCTAGTGTATATAGAAACAAAGCCCACTCTTCATTCTTCTTATGATCTTCGAGTGGTATTCCTAATATTTCCATCTATTTCCTCTCTGTTATGACCAAGCTTTGTGTATTCAAGTAGCAAAGTTTATTTCTCATTACAGAATTTGCTAAGCTTCTATTAGGCCCTGAACTCTACCCTTACTAATGTCCAAAATATACTGGTCCCACCTCATGTTTTATATTGAAAAGATGCAGAGGGTATAAAAGTGAACATAACAGATACCTCCCCAGTGTTTCAAACAAACAAACAAACAAACAATTAGTAAACAAAACAATACAAAACAAAAAAGAAATTGAGAAGTTATAAGACCAGGAATTTGAGGACCCTAGGATGACAAAGAATTGAAAAGAGCCCTATTCAGACCATATTTGTCTTCATGTGATGTGGCTTTGTCTCTTGGAATCATGCACTTCTTGAGAGTACATATCTTTCACCCTAAAAGTCAGGAACACAGTATCTGGCACATAATAGGCAAAGAAAAATATTTTACTAAGTTGTCATATTGAGAGTTATTGGCACAAAATAATAACACAGTGATTTAGTAACATGTTTTGAGTGAATTGAATATGCTATGTGTTCAACCTTGTTGTGCATGAGTATTAGAACATCTCATTTATTTTATAAAATAAACTTATAAAGCAGATATAATTATTTCCCTTTATTAGAATATAAAAATAGAAGTGAAGATATCCTGTTTGCTCAGTCATGTGAGAGATGACAGAGATAAATTGTAGATAAAGGCTGTCTGGTTCCAAATATCTTGAGTTACTAACTTAATACAGTGTTTATTACATATTATTATCATATGTATTCCTTGGCTTTTTTGTTCAAGAGTACCGTAAGCTTTGATCATATTAACCCATTGTCCTCTCCTGGTCTCTATCTTCCTTCTAATGGTCCTCCTTCATTTCATTTCATTTATTTTCTTTTTCTAAGACAGGATTTCTCTGTATAGCTCTGGCTGTCCTGGAACTCACTCTGTAGACCAGGCTGGCTTTGAACTCAGAAATCCACCTGCCTCTGCCTCCCAAGTGCTGGGATTAAAGGCATTGCCACCACTGCCAGCCCTCCTTCATTTCTTAAACAGTTTCTCTTCTAACTTGCTATTTATATGTTTTATCTGTCTGTCTATCTATCTATCTATCTATCTATCTATCTATCTATCTATCTATCTATCTATCTATCTATCTATCATCTATCATTTCTCTATATATCTATCCATTAATTGTCTATCTACTTATCACCTTTCTATATAGTTTGTACATATATTCATTAATTGTCTATCTACTTATCACCTTTCTATAGTTTGTATCTATGTACAATATTCTTGGCCCAGGTTACTTTTCTTAACAAGATAAACCTCAATTTCATTCATTTTCCAGCAAATGATATCATTTCACTTTTCTTTAAGGTAGAATAAAGCTCCTTTGTGCATTGATACGTGCAGCATTTTCTGTTCCTTTTATTCTGTTAATGGACACTAAGTCAATTCCACAACTTGGCCTTTGTGCTTAGGGCTGTGATAACCATGAAAGAGCAAGAGTCTCTGCAGTATGTGTACCTAAGTTCCTTTGAGTGTACCTGGAAGTGATGTAGCTAGCTGAATCATGTGGTAGCTCTACTTTTCTTGAGGTCCTCCATACTGATTCCCATAGTTGATTGTACCCATTTACATCACCACTGGTAGTGTATAAAGTTTCATTTTCCTCAGTATCCTCACCAGTATTTATTGTTGTTTGACTTTAAGTGACAGTCATTCTGACAGTGAGGTGGAATTTCAGTTTAGTTCTGATTTACACTTTCCGATGGGTAAGGATGCTGGGGAATTTGTTAGGCACTGGCCATATTAAAAATATTCAAGTCCTGATACAGGCTGTTAAGAAGAGGTTTATCTAGTCAAAATAAACACAGATCACTGTGTCTTTTGTCTGGGTACCTATTCATGCTATTGTTTTCACTACTGAATAGTTTCAATCTTTGCGGTTTGTACTGAAATAGATCTTGGCATTTTTATAACTGTGCCCCTTATCCTACAACTATGTTCATAGACCAGGATTAATGTCTTCAGCAGGGCAGTAAGATTTTCATATTTATGTCCTGTAACAGTCTAGGCATCTCCTTTTACTTCAGCATCTTGGAAGCAACTATTTGAACTGTGCATTTTTCCCATGGAGTGTCATACATTTCTTGGCACGTTTATCAAAAGCTTGAAAAACTCCTTCCCATCTGTTGAAGTGCTTTCTAGGGAAGGAGTGTTTCTGCTGGTCAAGATGATGCCCAAAAAGGAGAGCATATTTTCTTAGGTTCATGATGAACTAGATAAATAAAGAACATGCTTTTCTAGTCTTTCCCAAGGATCTAAACAAAAAGGGGATGTGAAGAAGGTTATTTAAAATATCTGTTCTGCAGCTACTTTAATGGAGATATCCTTTTGAATAGTAGGTTTCTTTGCAAAATAGTATTCTCTGTTTATGAAGTTACTGGATTCTCAAGCTGCTATGAAATGTTAGAGGCTTTATTGTCAACACAAAACCCCAAAGCCACTTTTAAACACGAGGTATTTGTTGTTTTATGGGGCATTCTTGACAATGGTAAATGTCCTAATAACATTTTAGAAGTTATCAGATCGTCTTTTATAAACTGGCAAGTGGTACACAAAAGAGCCCACAGAATGTTGTCTTCTTTTAGTTTTTTCTTTTAAGTAAATTGTTAGTTTCTTTGTCTCTGTGTACATGGTCCACAATTTTTAAAGGATACAGAATACACAGGGAAAGATTTGAAATCTGAATCAAGCAACTACACTTGGCTTCAGTGACTATAGTTACTCAGCACTTCCTCTTCCTTATGCTTTCTGTGTCTCAAGATGGTTGAAAACAGGTGAAGGAAAGCTTACCAAACTCATGGTCAGTCAATTAAACCAGTTCTCCTAGGCTTTGGCCCTATGCAGAGCTTTGTCTCATTGGGGATGGCATTGCTTTTGAATGAGCTTGGAAAGTGTAACTCATCTATAGGATCTTTGAAGAAGAAAGAATAAAGTTAGATTAGAATTAAATATAATTATCAATTTGTCATGTGGAGCACAAAGGGTTAGCAGGACACAGTTACGTGGAGTTCTCTCCTAGGAATTCAAGTTTCTGCTGGGCAAGTGCTCTCATCAGACAACGTCTGGATTCCTCATAAAACCCCCTCTTCTCAAGCCTTCTAGTGTTCCCATTGCAAGATTTTTCTCTTTTTGGATTCTAGAAAATCAGAACCATTTTGGAGCCAGTGTCAGAAGTCAGGGCTGGTATTGATCCTCTCTAGAAGAATCTCTTGGCCTGTAAGTTTTGGGGTTAGTCTTTCGCCTCGCCTCGCCTCGCCTCGCCTCGCCTCTCCTCGCCTCGCTTCTCTGTTTTTCTCATTTTCTTTACTCTCTAATGAGCCTTTAAAGCCTAGGCAACATGGTCAATGCCTCCCTCCTAGACCCATTTTGAAAATTCTATGCATGATGTCACTGTTTGAGAATTTTGGACTTCAGGAATCCATTAGGCAGTGTAAATTCTTTAGATTATTTGTAAAAACTTATGTAGTTTAGAGGAATTGGTTAATACAAAGCCAGCAGTACTTAGCAAAAGATAAATTATAACAAATTAATTAATATGTTAGGTTAACTTAAAATGTAATATTCAAAATAGTTACTATAAATCTAGATTTTAATTGTAAACAGTTATTAATTCATTTCACAATTAAGACTGTAAAAGTAAAATTAAGAATTTGAAGGAAAATGGATGGAACTGGAAAATGTTCTACTGTAGAAGTAGTCTCAACTCAGACAAATACCACATTCTCCCTCATATGTGTATCTAGCCTTCAATTTTGTGGCATGCATCTCCAGGTAGAAGTAAATGTGGATAAAGGAAAAGAAATGTGAAAGGAATCCATGTGACTGTATAAAAAAGACTTTAAGAAACAGAATGGAGAAGACAATGGAGCAACAGGAAAACTAAAGGGTAGAAAGGAAAGGGGCCATCATGGTGAGGGGAGAGGGAAGCAACCGAGATGCAGAGTATCTTATAGAGGAAAACCTCATACAGAACTCTATCACTTTGCAAGGTTTAAAAATTACAATCAGCTGTAGGAGTTCTCTGGTAGAATTTTTGGGATCCCTTATGTATACTATTATATAATCTGCAATAGTGACACTTTGCCTTCTTCATTTCTAATTTGTATCTCCTTGTCCTCCTTTAGTTGTCTTATTGCTTTAGCTAAAATTTCAAGCACTATATTGCAGAGATGCAGGAGAATAGATAGCCTTGCCTTGTCCTTATTTTAGTGGAATTGCATTAATCTTCTCTCCATTTAATTTGAAGTTGGCTATTGGCTTGCTGTATTTTGCCTTTAAAACATTTGGGTATGTACCTTGTATCCCTGATCTCTTCAAGACTTTTATCACGAAGGGGTGTTGGATTTTGTCAAGGTTTTTTCAGTATCCAATGAGATGATCATGCAGTTTTTTTCTTTCAGTTTGTTTCTATGGAAGATTACATTGGTGAACTTTTGTATAATGAACCATTCTTGTATCCCTAGAATTAAGCCTACTTTATCAATGTGGATGATGTTTTTGATGTGTTCTTGGATTTGTTTTGTGTGTATTTTATTGAGTATTTTTGCATCAATGTTTATAAGGGAAACTGGTCTGAAAGTCTCTTTGTTTGGTGAGTCTTTGTGTGGCTTAGTTATCAGGGTCACTGTGGTCTTATGGAATGAGTTTGGCAATGTTCCTCCTGTTTCTATTTTGTGCAATAGTTTGAGGAGTATTGCTATTAGTTCTTTGAAAGTGTGGTAGAATTCTGCACTAAAACCATCTGGCCCTGGGCTTTTGTTGTTGTTGTTTGTTTGTTTGTTTTGTTTTGTTTTTGTTAGAAGGCTTTTAATGACTGCTTCAATTTCCTTATGCTTTATAGGACTATTTAATAGTTTACCTGATCTTGATTTAGCTTTGGTAAATGGTATCTATCTAGAAAATAGTTCATTTCATTGAGATTTTTCTGATTTTGTGGAGTACAAGCTTTTGAAGTAAGACCTAACAATTTTTTTGAATGATTTTCTCAGTGTCTGTCATATCTTAGTTTTCATTTCTGATTTTGTTAATTTGATGCTGGCTAAGTGTTTGTTTATCCTGTTGATTTTCTTAAAGTACTAGCTTTTGGTTTCATTGATTCCTTGTATTGTTCTCTTTGTTTCTAATTGATAGATTTTGGCTCTGAATTTGATTATTTCCTGACATCTACTCTTCTTGGGTGTGTTTGTTTCATTTTGCTCTAGATATTTTAGGTTTGCAGTTGTTCATATAGGACCTCTCCAGTTTCTTTATGGAGACAGTGGTATAAACTTTCCTCTTAGCACTGCTTTAATTGTGTCCCATATATTTGGGTATGTTGTGTCTTCATTTTCATGGCATTCTAGAGGTCTTTAACTTCTTTCTTTCTTTCTTTCTTTCTTTCTTTCTTTCTTTCTTTCTTTCTTTCTTTCTCTCTTTCCTTGTTCCTTTCTTTCTCTCTCTCTTTCTTCTTTTACCCAGTGGTCACTGAGTAGAGAGTTGTTCAGTTTCCATGAATTTGTAGGCTTTCTGTTGTTTCTGTTGTTGTTGAACAACAACCAGTTTTACTCCATGGTGATCTGATAAAGTACAAGGCGTTATTTCAATCTTTTTGGATCTATTGAAGCTTGCTTTGTGACTGAGTATATAGTCATATTTTGGAGAAGGTTCCATGAGGTATTGTGAAAAAAGTATATTCTTTTGTGTTTGGGTGATGTTGTTAGATATCTATTAGTTCCATTTGCTTCATAACTTCTGTTAGTTTCACTATTTCTCTGTTTAATTTCTGGTTTGATGACCTGTCCAATAGTGAAAGTGAAGTGTTTAAGTTTCCTCCTATTAATGAGTGGGGTTTGAGATGTGATTTAAGCCTTAGTAATGTTTCTTTTAAGAATGTGGTATTCTTGCATTGGGATGCAGATGTTTAGAATTGTGATGTCATATTGGTGGCATTTTCCTTTGATGAACTGAAATGACCTTTCCCATCTCTTTTGATTACTTTTGGTTGAAAGTCTATTTAGTTAGATATTAGAATGACTACTCCAGTTCATTTCTTGGGTCTGCTGGCTTGGAAAACCGTTTTCTAGCCCTTTATTCTGAAGTGGTGTCTATATTAGTTACTACAGTTTGTTTATTGTATATATCAGAATGCATTTATTCTGTTGGTCTGTGTCTTTTTATTGCAGACTTAAGTCCATTGATGTTGAGAGATATTAATGATTAATGATTGTCAGATTTTTTGATGTTGCTGGTGTTTGTTTGTTTGTGTGTGTGTGAGAAAGATATATATATATATATATATATATATATATATATATAGAGAGAGAGAGAGAGAGAGAGAGATTCTCTTATTTTGGTTTTGTCTGTAAGAAATTATTTATTTCTTGTGTTTTCTTGAGTGTAGTTACCCTCCTTGTTTTCAGAGTTTTCCTTGTAGTATCCTCTGTAGGGCTGTATTAGTGAAAATGTATTGTTTAAATTGTATTTTGTTATGGAATATTTTGATTTCTCCATCTATGGTAGTTGAAAGTTTTACTGTAGATATAGCATTCAGTGATACTGTTGTGGCGGTGATGGTTGTAAGGCATCATGATGAGGACTGTCTACTTGAAGCTCTTGGTAGTCTAATTATAGGGATATTTAACTCATAGTCCTCGTCTGTGGGCATCATCAACGTGGGTGAGAATTTTTTTATTATGCCTAGGGATACTTATTTTAGAAATCAAGAGAGGACTTGGTGCTTAAGAGCACTTACTACTCTTCCAGAGGACCTGGTTTTGGTTTCTAGCAACCACACTAGGCTCCTCACAACCACCCTTAACTCTAGTGCCTAGAAATCCATAAGGCACTCATACATACACATAAATAAAATACATAAGATTTTAAAAAGTATAGCCATTTGATGATTGTTCATTTGGCTTAGAGGTAGATTAGGAATCAGAAAACATATGTTACTCTCATTACAAATACTCCAATAAGTTTACATAAATTCATTTCCAAATGAAGGTCTCTTTCTCATATAGAGACAAAGGGAAAGGGGAGAGGGGAGAGGGGAGAGGAGAGAGGGCGGAGAGGGGAGAGGTGAGGAGAGGGGAGAGGGGATGAGAGG
>NW_022196904.1:91803189-91804563 GCF_008632895.1 Mastomys coucha
GGGGCTGGGAATGTTGAATTGAGAGGCAATGGCAGCCAAAACAAAATCTCTAGGTTTTAGAGCCCTGGACCTTAGCTGAACGATAAGGTTGACATTTTTACTTACAACTTTTCATGGAAGAATTGAGACAAGAGCCTACATATGTCCTGCTTGTAGTGTTTGACATTTGTCAAAGTGATGAAAGCAGTTGGAGTCATAGGATCCATGGGGGAAAAGATCAGATAATAAATCTAAGAGAATTGAGTCTGAGAGCAGAGTCCCAGGAAGGTTTAGGAGGGTTTAAGAAATAAAGCAAAAGAGACCCATTCTAATGCAACTGCAAAGTCATGGCCAACAAGGTGAAAATGACTCAGGGACATACAGCCACCCATTTCCTCAGACCTAAACTTTACAGCATGGAGGATGCCCAGCAAAACATCTAATAGAATCTACCAAGTACATCAGTGAATTGCTTTGGAAAAATAATAGTAGAGCCTAAATACTTAATACTCACCTATGTGTTATAATTACCCAGAAAGAACAAAGAGACTTGTTAGATCCGAACTATCCTGTAGGGGTGCCGGCTAGGTGTTGAGAGTAGGCAATGGGAAATTTAAGAGATGGGCTGTAGCAAGAGGCATTTGGTTCTTATTGACATATTCTCAAGACTCATCATGGGGTAATTTCTCCCTTTTGATTCTATGTTATTTTTTATGAAATTCTTCTACCATGTTGAGCTGTCATGGAACTAAAATAACAGAAATGCTTAGCCCCACATTGAAACCTGCAAAACAGCCTAGATAAACCTCACTTTTTCTTTTTTTCTATTTTTTCATTTTTTATTAGATATTTTCTTTATTTACGTGTCATATTTCCCAGTTTCCCCTCCAAAAAAAAACCAAAAAAAAAAAAAAAAATCAAAAACCAAAAAACCAACAACAAGAACAAACTCCTCTTCCCTCCCTTCTCCCCTTGCTAGCCACCCCACCCTCTCCTCCTTACTGGTCCTGGCATTCCCCTACAATTGGGCACAGAACCTTCACAGGGCCAAGGGCTTCTCCTCCTGTTGATGACCGACTTAGCCATCTTCTACTATACACATGCTGCCGGAGCAATCAGTCCCACCATGTGTACTCCTTGGTTGGTAGTTTAGTCCCAGGGAGCTCTGAGGGTACTAGTAAGTTCACATTGTTGTTCGTTCTAAGGGACTGCAAACCCTTCAGCTCCTTTGGTCCTTTCTCTAGCTCCTTCATTTGGGGACCCTGTACTTAATTCAGTGGGTGACTGTGAGCCTCTACTTCTGTATTAGTCAGGTACTATCAGAGCTTCTCAGGAGATAACTATATTTAGGCTGGCTTGTCTTTCCTTCAGTCTCTGCTCCATAGTTAGTCTCTG
>NW_022196904.1:91805427-91813386 GCF_008632895.1 Mastomys coucha
TACAGAGCTAAACAAAGAATTCTCAATTGATGAACACTGAATGGCTGAGAAGCACCTAAATAAATGTTAAACCTCGCCTTTTCATAAGCCTAATGGAAAGGCAGGTGTCACAGTATTTAAAAGGCTTCCAGTTTGGATCATTTCCTATTTTGCTCTATTCTTACATCACAGACTTGTCCCTTGAATGTCACACCATGAGTCACTTTTAGTTGATTCTTCTACTTAATTTTAGATTCATGCTTGTTCAGTATTTTTGTTCTCAGGGTCATTTGCAATAGTTAATGTTGCTACGCACCTGATTTTAATGAGTATTCATAACATTGTAAACATGCGCATCAGTGAATGGAAGAGGCAGACATTTATATTAAAATCTAACATAGTGAAGAGAAAAATGCAGCACTAGAAAGCATGGAAAGCAAATGAAGTAGCTTACTCAATCTTTCATTTATATGTGCCTAAAAAACAGAAAAAGGAGACTCTTTCTCACTCTAACACTAATGTTCCTTTGAAAAGTAGAAAACCATGATGTTTGCTAAGGTAGTTCTGCTTCAGTGATTTTCCATAAGCTTTAATGAATTGTTAGTTCTCAGTGAGGTCATCTTTTTAAATCATCCTTCTGCAGGCAGAATTTTCCTTAAACATAATTAGATTTCTGATTACCTCCCATGTAAACAACCCTTTTCCTTCAATCACCCAGGGTGGTTTATTTGTATATATAGCTTTAAAGTTTTTCTTTTCTTTTATGTATGCTGGTGTTCTGTCCATATTATGTCTGTGTGAGGGTGTCATATACTCTGGAGCTGGAATTATTTGACAGTTATGAACTACCATGTGGGTGATAGGAATTTAATCTGGGTCCTTTGGAAGAGTAGCCAGTGCTCTTACCTGCTGAACCATCTCTTTAGCCCCCTTATTACATTTTTTTTATACTTTGTACTTGTGTGTGTGTGTGTGTGTGTGTGTGTGTGTGCGCATGTGTGTACACATGTGCTCATGCATGTGTATACATAAACATGTACCATGGCTGTGGAAGGAGGTCAAATGACAACTTGCTGAAGTAGGTTATCTTTTTCTCTCCTGTAGGTTCTTGGCATTGAACTTAGGTAAACAGGCCTGGCTTCACTTGCCTCTCCCACTGAGCCATCCTGCCAGCTCTCATTACCAATTTAGTCTCCTTTTAAATATAAGAACACAAATACTCATGCATAATACAATACAGATCTGAAAGCTTGGGTGTCTTTTCAAATGTTAGTGATATTTCTTCTCCAAGTTCACCCGTGTTCAGTTTGATATCTAATACATTAAATGGACCTTTCCATGACAGACAAGAACTGGTTCTTCAGTGTTTCTAAATTGCATGATACATAGCAGAGTTTGTTAGTATTTCTTTTTTTCTATCATTACAGGATGTGTACCTTTCCCCTAGAGGCATCTGTTTCCTTCAGTCACCATGCCACCCTTCAACCAGAGTGCTGCCTACCCACCAATCTTCTTCCTCACTGGCATTCCTGGTCTTGAAACCTCTCACACCTGGATCTCCATCCCTTTCTGTTGTCTGTATGCCATCGCCATCTCTGGGAACAGCATGATCCTCTTTATCATCATCACTGAATCAAGCCTCCATGAACCCATGTACTATTTCCTGTCCATGCTGTCCTTCACAGACCTGGGTCTGTGCCTTTCCACACTGGTAACTGTGTTGGGCATCTTCTGGTTTAATGTTCAAGAAATTAGCTTTGATGCATGCATTGGCCAAATGTTCTTTATTCATGGCTTTACATTCATGGAATCTTCAGTCCTCCTGGTGATGGCCTTTGACCGATTTATTGCCATCTGTAACCCACTGAGGTATGCTATGATCTTAACCAATTCACGGATCATTGCAGTAGGTTTTGCAATCATAATTAGGGGAACCACAGCTCTTGTTCCTTTACTCCTGCTCCTCAAGCGTCTGTCCTTTTGTCGTAGTCATGTGCTCCATCATTCCTACTGCTTCCATCCTGACGTGATGAAGCTTTCATGCTCAGATACTAGGGTCAACAGTGCCTTTGGCTTGGCCATTGTCATCTCTACTGCAGGCTTGGACTCTGTCTTGATCCTTCTCTCCTATGTTCTAATCATCCATTCTGTCCTTTGCATTGCATCCAAGGAGGAGCGGAAAAAGGCGTTTGGTACCTGTGTCTCCCACCTCAGTGCTGTTGCCATCTTCTACATCCCTATGATAAGTCTGTCATTGGTGCACAGATTTGGGAAACATGCCCCTCCCTTTGTGCACACTCTAATTGCCAATGTTTATCTGCTGATTCCCCCAGTAATGAATCCCATAATCTATAGTGTGAAAACCAAACAAATCCGCAAGGCCATGTTGAAAGTATTCTTACTTAAGCCATCTTAGGAAAGTTTTAAAGTTATTTTTTAAACAGAGTCTTCCTTGAATTTCTGTTTTATTATTCACTTGTGTGATTTAATACTGTAGCTTGAAAGAGTCTGTTAACTAATACATTTAATTTATTTTAATTTTGTAAGTTCCTGCCTGCAGAGTTTTAGACTCTGGATTCCCTGATAACAGAGATATTATGTTGTCTAGTTATTATCCTATTATTACTGTTGTACCTGTTATAATATGTTAAAGTGTGTTTATGATCATTGATAAGTTGATTTTAGTCTTCTAGGTTATATAACTATTAATGTTTCATATAGTAAAGATCCTAAAATATGTTTAAATAATTGTATAATTTATATAGTAACTTTAAAATGATAATTATTGCCAATCAACTATTCATAGTTGGATAAGATGTAATAGTAGAATCACTAAAGAGTCAATGAGAAAAAAGTGATTGAAATGAATACTTTTCTAGTTCTCTAAGAAAGTTTTGAGATTTCTCTGTCAAATGCAAGATCTAGCAGTGTATAATCTAAAATGTATCCATAGGAAACCATCACCAGATTGGATCATCACACAATGTAGTCACACATTGAAACTAAAGTTCTGTCACATAATTATACAATTATTCCAGCTTAATCTGAAAATTGAAAATATATATAGGACATGAAAACTCTAACTATACCAATTATATCATTATGCTTTGAGTACATATACTGAATTATCTTGTACTCCAGAATATCTTAATTAAGAATAATTAATGAAACAAAGAATTTGTGATAAAGCATCCG
Organism: Mastomys coucha; assembly: GCF_008632895.1. NCBI lineage: Eukaryota > Metazoa > Chordata > Mammalia > Rodentia > Muridae > Mastomys > Mastomys coucha. Next base: position 91,808,602 of record NW_022196904.1, read on the forward strand.
ATTTTTACATCTAGTTCTTGGTGAAGAAAGACTATGTTCTATTCTCTGTACAATTTAATGCAAAACTCTACAATATGTTAAATCCTTAAAGTGCTTTAGAAAAAAAACTTAATAAAGATTATTTGGCTGTCTAGGGAGAAGTAGTGACAGAAATATCTTTTTAAAGGTTACAGGGCAATGGACTTAAAGCCTCTATTTTTCCCCATATGGGACCTACACAGATCAAGACACTCAGCATTGCATTCCAATATAGACGAGGAGGGAACTTTTCCAAATGTGCTTTTATAGGAGGGTTCTCTGACACTGCAGGTAAGACTTATAAGACCGTTTCTTCATGGAAACTGAAGGATCTCACAATGAGGCTGAGGGGAGGAAACCATAAAGTAGAACGAGCCCTTGGGAGCCTCGTTCTCTGGGGTCCATATCATCTCCATCTGGGGCTTTTTGATGAAGAGATTTCAGGAAGCTCAAGACAGCTCTCCCCATAAATGTTCTGTATCCCTGTGCAGAACTCAGCTCCTCAGCTTGCTCCGAGAAAAGGGCACAAAAGAACATCTGTATACTTGTAAGTACAGCTGTTGCATCCAGGAAAGCGATAGGCTTTACCTCTGCTGTTTCTCATAAGAATAAAAAGATTTTATTAGCCTCATGGAGGTCTTCTGGTTCCTAAGGAAACCTAGAAAAATCAGAACTCTGTAGCTTTGGGGCATCTATTCTATCTGAGTTTAGCAGGGATACAGTACAATTGTCTTGCTCCACAGAGCAGATTAAAGCACCATTACAATTCGGAGTTTCCTGGGTAGTTTTGGAATATTCAAAACTGCCATCTAAGGCCTGCTGCCACTCTTGCCTTATGTGCACTGCTCCAAAATTGTCATCTTCACTTTCTATTATCATACCCCTCCTGTTTTCTGTTCAACTGTCATCACATTGATTCTTCACAAATGCAGCTATTTTTAAACCCCCACATCGCATTGCTGATTTACCAAAGTTCATAAAAGTGGAATGTTATATACTCATTTAGAGAATTCAATCTAGTCAAAGGCAGAAGTTTCATGGGACCTAGGATTGCCCAGGATTCTAAAAGTTTGCTGCATCACTGGGCAGAGAAAAGACAATTCCAATTAGTTAGGCATAGGACTATGGTACTGAGTTATAGTTTAGATAAGATGTCATTATCTTAATATAAGTAGGTCATTTAACAAATGGTTGAACAGAGAGAAAGAATAGATTATCATGCAGTACAAACCAGTGTCATCCATAAACAATTTCAAATGTGTTTTACACACACACACACACATACACACACACACAAGGGAGGGGTTTGACACTATGAGTAAGCTCCAAGAATCATATTAAAAATTTCTGGTAGAGATCATGGGGATATATTTCAGTTGGAGCATGCACCACCCCCTGGTTTTGACCCACAACACTGTATAAAGGAGGTAAAATGGGATGAAATGGCATACCCTTGCAATCCCAGTACTCTAGAGTTGGAGGCAGGAGGATCAGAAATTTAGGGCCATTCTGGGCTACCCAGAGAGTTTGATGCCTGCCTGAAATATATGACTCTGTCTCATTTTGTAGGAGGGAGCTGGAGAGACAGGTTAGTAAGAGATGTTGTTATACAAGCATGTGGACTGGAGTTTCAATCTCCAGTACCCATGTAAAAGCCAGCACTATGAGGAACAGATAGGGAGTTTGTTGAGTCATTCTAGTTAGCTAACAACCTTGTCCCATGATCAGAGAGGATCCTTGTCCAGAGAGAATAAGATGAAAAGTGAGAAAGAATATCCCTGAAGTGTTCCTGTGTCAAATGTATGTGCATGGACAGCCACCCCCCAAAACAGGTGACTACATTAACACAGACACACAGACACACACAGACATACCCCCCCACACCCACACACACCACACCCACACATACCCACACCACACACCCATACCCACACACCCTCACCACCCCCCCACCCCCCAGCCCTCTTCATTTTTCTAAGCAATGCAATCTGAATGAGAACTTTTGAAGTACAGGAGAGAGGGGGTGCTGAAGGCCATGCAGTGAGGTCTTGAGCTAAGTTCAGAATCACTGGTCAGTTCTTTAAATATTTAGACTATATAAATATTACACTTACACTATTTTGTTTTCATTTGTTATAATATAATGGAAGGCATTAATGAATAATGATGAGAGCCTGAAGAGATGGCTCAGTGGTTAACAGGAGAGCCCAAGTATGTTTTTCAGCATCCATGGTAAGGGGCTCAACAATCTGTAACTCCAATTCCAGGGGGTCTGTTGGCTTTGGTCTCTGTAGACACCTGCACTAGCATATACAACCCCACCTCCTATAGATATATACATGCCACATAAAAATAAGAAGCATCTTTTCAAAAGAATATACCGATTAATAAGCAAGGTGTCCACCTACTACCAGCTTATCTTATTTAGAGAAGCATATTTTCAGACAGCATATTATCAAACAATAGAATCACTTTTAATCTGTATGTATGAATCTAGAAGAATATACGTAGCTCAGAGGAAGAAGTGTTTTCTTGTGATTCCATAAACAGAAATTTATGTTGAATTTATCAGTAACTCTATGAATCAGAGTCTAAAGAGCTTAATCTCACTCAGAAAAAAGAAAGAGCTACATCATTTAAGTAAAGTACTTCAATATGTGAGGGCTTGATATATTGGGTGGTTGGTCAAGTAAGGGAAACCTCAGTTTAAGCTTTCCAGAGTTTTAAAAAAATAGGTATTTGCTAGTTTGGGAATCCTTGATTTTTAGCAATGTGGTACTGAGTTTGACTTCATGCGGAAGGCAGGTGAGGCCACAGAGGGAGAGTATTCAGGCATGTTTGTATAGACTCCACTGGCATCAGTGGGGAGAACGTTTGGAAATTGGCAACACAGGGCAAAGAAACTACTTTCAGTAATATTTGTATACTTCTTGCAAAACTGATACAAGTATTTTATAAAGTGGTGAACATGGAATGAGAGGCAAAAAGATGCTCAATCAATGGTCACTATATGTACATACATGTACATATTTGTACAGAACAACAATTAATGAAAAAGGAGGCCCTGGATTTGTCAGAGAGCAATGAGGGGTGAATGGGAAGGTTTTGGAGGAAATAAAGAGAAAGGTGAAATGATATAATTATGTTATAATCTCAAAAATAAAAAAGTAATAGAAAAAAGGGTTAGAGTTGGTGGCTTCGTTAATTGTGGTATGTAGAATTCTCAGAGGCCCTTAAAGTTTATTATTCAGCCCACGTTATTTGTTCTGTTTGAGAATAATCCCCCTGGTCTACTCACTGTGAGTAAGGCATGCCAATGTATGCAATGGATTACCACTCTGTGGATCATAGTACATTAGACTACAGAAGTCCTTTACTGATGCAGGTATGGCCTTTGGTTGCTTTACATCAAGTTAATCTACACAAAGATTAACTGAGTCCTGTGACCTAATAAATCACAGGAGATTTTGAAGGGGAGGTGAAGCTTCAGAGGGTTCTTGTTTTGTAGTTGAAGAGGTACAAAGTCATGTTGTGAAAGAACCTAGTGCGTGAGCCCTAAGATGCCGTCGAGGATGCAAGAGTCTCATCCTCCACTCATCAGCCAACAAGAGATGGAGACCTCAAATTTATGCTACAAATATCTGAATTTTGCTGAATAGCCTGAATAATCTCAGATGAGGGCTCTGAGTTTCAGGGGAACACACAGCCCAAGACTGAAATCTCAAATTCTGCTTTCTGAGATTCTGAGTTAAGGACCCAGTTTTGCTACACTCCAACACAGAGAATTGTAAGGAATGGGCCTTGTTTCAAACCACTGAAGTCTTAGTACTTTAAATATAGCCAGACAGTTGTCATCTCATGCAGGACAATGTCAGTTGATGCCAGATGCCAGGTTTCCACTGCATAAACCATTGTTGTAGAAACTGAAGATGATAGGCAACTTACTGTGAATAGTAAAGGAAAGACATTACAAGGAGCAGGGGGATGGAGGGAAGAGACAAGTATTTTAGAATGGAATTTAGGTTGTTGAAGAAATTGACATTATTGTACAGATTTTTGTTATGTTTTGATTTTGTTTTCTTCCCCCTCCTTCCCTCAATATCTCCCTCCCACCTACCCTCCCACACTTCTTCCTTCCCTCCCTCCCTTCCTTTCCTTCTTTTTATTCTGGCCCTGGAACAGACCCCAGAGTTACTACTATGTGATGTTCCCTGCTGAGCCACATCTCATGCCCTCCTAACCCTTTGACTATGGCTAGGAATGGCAAACTTTGTCTGGTCCCCTAGTCAGCCCTTCCTAAAATACATGGCATATTGCTTGCTCTTATGTTTTCATATGCTTCCAAAAATGATTCCACATGGAAAAGAAAACCTGTGATTTATGTGTTTCTGAGTCTGGCTTTATTCACCTAGTATATATTTTTTTTTATAAAATTCATCCTTATATAATTCTTCATTCAATGACTTTGTTTCTCTAAGGGGATAATCTCAGTTGTTGATCCAGTTTTCCTGCTCCATTTGTAACAAGCTATTATTTACAACAACTATTGTCTTTCAGAAATGTTTACTAGTGAAGTGACCCACTTTGTACTGGATGCATCATGAATAAATATATACTATCATTGTAGGACACTCAGCTGAAAATACTGAAGCTTGAATTCAATATGTCAACCTTAGAGAACACCACAGCTTCTTCGATCATTTTCCTGCTCACTGGTGTGCCGGGACTGGAAGCCTTCCACACCTGGATCTCCATTCCCTTCTGCTT
>NW_022196904.1:91814081-91824841 GCF_008632895.1 Mastomys coucha
ATATTCCACTGCTCAGTCTGTCTTTTGTCCACAGATTTGGGAAACGAGCTCCACCCTATGTCCATACTCTGATTGCCAATGCCTATCTGCTCATCCCTCCTGTCATGAACCCCATCATCTACAGTGTAAAGACCAGGCAGATTCGGAAGGCTGTGCTGAAAGTTCTCCATTCCAGTATGACAAAGAGCTAGATCATTGTTTCATAGGTTTTCTCCCTTTGACACTCTGTGGAAAAGGAATGTGACCTGTAAGGAGGTTGCAATGCTGAGAGACATTGTAACATTTTAACATTGACATTTATCAAAATGATAGATTTAGTTGCAAGAGAGAATGTATGAGCCAAAAGAGACTAAGGTAAACAACAGATTTTCAAAATATCAGTGTTCCCTAAAATGTCATGATAGTAGTCTCTTTCCTCCTTCTCATTGAAAGGTTTCAATGATATCGCTATCCAACTCTCTTCTTTTTTAAAAACAATAGCATTACTTCTATTCATAAGTGGAAATAAAATATAAATTATCATTCCAAATCATCAAAGTTATCACCTAAATATACCATGACAACTATTTTTGTCCATTATTACTTAATTGTACAAACATCTCTGTTTCTCTCTTATTGAACAGGTAATGTTGCCATTAGGAATCTGACATTTTTGGTCAAACATTCATAGTTCATATCTTCAGAGAAGAATTTTAGTGTATGCCACCTATGAAAAATAACTTTTAATTTTGACTCTCATGTATAGTTAACTGAGTGTGGAGGCAGATCTCTGCACTTGCAGTAATGCTCAATTGCAGGCTAGAGGGCCAGAATTTTGAGACATCAAAGATAATTAATATTTGTTAGGGGGAGTGATGATCTTTACCCAAGACAAAGCCAGATTTATTTAGTAATCAGTATTCTATTTATGAATGAAGAAATAAATGTAGAAATATTTTAATATGCATTTTTGAACTTGTTTTAGATCTTTCTTAGGGCAAAGTATAGGTTATTAATGAATATACCTCTCACCATTTAGATTGGAAGATAGAAATCATACTAATCATACTCTTGATGGACACCGGAATTATTTCATTCAACACAATAGATAACAGGAATTTTAGGGCAAAAATGCAAAGGGAATGGAAATAATAAAAAACAATTGTGACAGTTCTTGTATCTACTTGCTGTAGGAGCAAAGTTAAGATCATAGCATCCTTATGCTCTTTTGATAGTTCTTTACCCCAGAGCTAAGTTTATATCCTGTAATTATATGTTACTGCTAGGTTCATCCTGGTACTTTAGGGACTTAGATAATGGGCCATCTAAAGTTAATACCTAACATCACAAAAAGGGATATTTCTTTATTATAGTTCATTTGTCAGAAATGAGAAGAGGATTTCTCATGGATGTGAACTTGAGTTGTTGAAAAGTAAACAGGAAGGATACTTCTCCTTTCCTCTTATTAAATACCTAGAGAAAGAAAATTTTACATATAATAAACATAAAGAAACCAAAATAATATGTAATTGCTGAGAAACACCTAAAGAAATGTTTAACATCCTTAGTCATCAGGGAAATGCAAATCAAAACAACCCTGAGATTTTACCTAACACCAGTCAGAATGGCTAAAATAAAAAACTCAGGTGACAACAGATGCTGGGGAGGATGTGGAGAAAGAGGAACATTCCTTCATTGCTGGTGGGATTGTAAGCTGCTACCACCACTCTGGAAATCAGTTTGGTGGTTCCTCAGAAAACTGTACATAGTACTACCTGAGGACCAAGCTATACCACTCCTGGGCATATACCCAGAAGATGCTCCAAGATATAATAAGGACACATGCTCCACTATGTTCATAGCAGCCTTATTTATTATAGCCAGAAAAAGGAAAGAATCCAGATGTCCCTCAATAGAGGAATGGATAAAGAAAATGTGGTACATTTACACAATGGAGTACTTCTAAGTTATTAAAAACAATGAATTCATGAAATTCGTGGGCAAATGGATGGAACTAGAAAATATAATCCTGAGTGATGTAACCCAATTACAAAAGAGCACACATGACATACACTCACTGATAAGTGGATATTAGCTCAGAAGCTCGAAATACCCAAGATATAATTCACAAACCACAAGAAACTCAAGAAGAAGGAAGACCAAAGTATGGATACTTCAGTCCTTTTTAGAAGGGGGAATAAGATACCCATGGAAAGAGTTACAGAGAAACTGAGGAGCACAGACTGAAGGAATGACCATCCAGAGACTGTCCCACCTGGGGAACCCATCCCATATACAATCACCAAACCCAGACACTATTGTGGCTGCCAACAAGTGCTTGCTGACAGAAGCCTGTTATAGCTGTCTCCTGAGAGGCTCTATCAGTGCCTGGCAAATACAGAGGTGGATGCTTACAGCCAATCATTGGACTGAGCACAGGATCCCCAAAGGAGGAGCAAGAGAAAGGACCCAAGGAGCTGAAGGGGTTTACAGTCCCGCAGAAGGAACAACAATATGAACTAACCAATACCCCCCAGAGCTCCCAGGGACTAAACCGCCAACCAAAGAGTACACATGGTGGTACTCATGGCTCTAGCTACATATGTAACAGAAGATGGCCTTGTAGGTCATCAATAGGAGGAGAGACTCTTAGTCCTGTGAAGTCTCTGTGCACCAGTGTAGGGGAATGCCAGGGCCAGGAAGTGGGAGAGGGTGGTTGGTGAGCAGGGGGAGGGGGAGGGGCTAGGGGGTTTTCGGAGGGGAAATCAGGAAAGGGGATAGCATTTGAAATGTAAATAAAGAACATATCTAATAAAAATTTTTAAAAAAGAAGCTGATGTGAACTCAGTGTTTATCACTCAGGTATTCTTATACATGTGTGAATGTGTGTGTTTATCCTAATTACCCTCCCCCATTTAAATGTTAGAATTACATCCAGGCTAAAATCTCACCTCCTTCTCATACATTTTCAGATTGCCAGGAAGATTACCAAGTTAACTTTCACTCCTGTGCAGCTTTCTCATTATTATACACAGATCATCCTGTAGTACCATGTTTTTTGTCTGTTACAAGCACTAACAATTCTGATATGTAAATATTTACTGAATAAATAGAAGCACTAATGAGTCCAGTGAAAAATACATATATTAAAAGCAAGCATTCTTTCTGTAGATAAAAAAATTAACATTGATAAATTTAAGGCAAGTATCAATGTAAAGAAGTTTCTTCAATCCCAAAGTTTCTTTGTAGTATGAGTGTGTGCATCTACAAAAACCAAGGGAGAGCCATATGTCAGTTAATTAAATATCAACCAAGCTTTCCAAATGGAAATTCAAGAAGCCTGTGCAGATGATTCTGCCCCACTGATTTTTCTCATCAGCTTCCAATGAGTTGTTTTATTCTTGTTGAATTCATTTTTAAGTTGTCGTATTGAAGGCAAAATTTCCCTAAAATGAAGTCAGGCTGTCAGCTACTACCTGTATAAACGACCCTTTTTCTTTTATCACCATTAAAATCTAAGTGTTTAGATTTCTCTACCCAATGGTTACTAGTATTTGTTCAACGGCAAACACTTTCTTTACACTACTTACATTTATGTCTACATCTTATTGTCCTATTTTTGTTTGCACAAGAACTTATAAATCATAGAGACCTTTAGGATTTTTGGTCTCAGAAGCTGAGAAGTAGTAAAAAGCAGGGCAAACTACCTCATGTGCTGGTCTATTGTTTCCCAGAGATATGCCATCTGCTACTCCAATTGTGATAGGACTGGATTATATTTTTCATTGTTTACTTGATCTCTTCTTTTAAATGTGTGTTCATAAATACCATGACGCCTAGATAGAATACAGTGTGGATTCTCAGAAAACCTGAGTCTCTTCACAGAGGTTACTTTGTTTCTTTTCCTAGTTTATCTGCTGTTTGTTACACAGCAGGAAAACCAAGAAAAGCCATGGATTTCCAATGAAGCACTGGGTCAGGATATAGTTCTCTAATGAGCCTAAATTATGAGATATGTAGCAGAGGTTGGAAGCATTTCTGTTCTCTGTTGTTAAAGAGTGTTTGCCTTTCCCCCAAGGGCATCTGCTTCTTTCAGTCTCTGTGCCATCCTTCAACCAGAGCAGTGCCCAACATCATTCATTCTTCTTCCTCACTAGCATTCCTGGTCTTGAGATCTCTCACAACTGGACTTTTATCTCTTTCTGTATGCCATCACCATCTCTGGGAACAGCATGATCCTCTTTGTCATCATTACTGAGTCAAGCCACTATGAACCCATGCCCTATTTCCTGTCCATGCTTTCCTTCACACCCTGGGTCTGTGCCTTTCCATGTTAGTTGGCCACCATCTGGTTTGTTGTTTGAGAAGTTAGTCTTTTAAAAACAATATATATTTTTTGAGAAATTGTATATTTATACAATGCAATTTGATTACATCCATCTAGCACTACCTCTTCCTGACATCCCTTAGTACCCCACTTACTCCTAAGTTTGGAAAAAAAATCTAAGAGATGGCTTAGGAGCAAGGTTGTGGTGACCCCTGGACAGGACATGTTGTTACACAATCAACTCATAGGAAGTATGGTTACTAGCAGAAGACTCGCATAAATCAAGCAAGTGAAACTTGCAACATGAATAGGAAGAGAGCTGCAAGAAAGAGAAGTCAGCTTGATACCTGTATTGGCCAAATGTTGCTACTCATGTCTTCATATTCATGGAATCTTCAGTTCTCTTAGTGATAGCCTTTGAACACTTCCCTGTCATCTGCAACTCACTGAGGTATGCCGTGATCTCAACCAGTTCACAATGATCATAGTGGGTGTTGCACATGTAACCATGAGGGCCGCGGCTCCTGTTCTTTTACTCCTGCTCTTCAAGCATCTGTATTTTTGCTGTAGCCACATGCATCCTCATTCTTATGTTCTGACCATCCACTCTGTGCTCTACAGTGCATCCAGGGAGGGATGGGAAAAGGTCCTTGGTACTTGCTTGCCCCATCTCAGTGCTGCTGTCATCTTCTACAGTAATAAAATCTCTTTGTCTGGTGCAGAGATTTGGGAAGCATGGTGCTCCCTTTCTGTATATTTCCATTGTTGGTGTTTGTAGCTCATCCTTCATAAATGAATCTTATAAGTTAATACCATGATAGACATGAAAATCAAAGCCCCTGGTAAAATTTTCCTCCACAAGCTATTTTAGGAAAGTTTTTGAATCATCCATCATTAGGTGTTACCTGACTCAAACTTGATTATTCACTAATGCAAATACTATACTATAGATTTTAAACTTTGCTAATGGGTGCTTTTCCCTCTCTTTTGATTATTTGGTAATTTACTGTCTTTTTTTTTTAATTTTTATTGGTTATTTTATTTATTTACATTTCAAATGTTATTCACCTTCCTGGTTTCCCCTCCACAAACCTCCTATTTCATTTTCCCACCCCAATCTCCCCCCCAGAATGCTAGGGTGGTGAGGGTGCTTCTCCACCTACCCCTTCCCACTTCACCACCATAGCATTCTCCTATGCTGGAGCATTGAGCCATCACAGGACCAAGGGCCTCTCCTCCCATTGATGCCCGACAAAGCCATCCTCTGCTACATATGTAGCTAGAGCTGTGGATCCCTCCATGTGTACTCTTTGGTTGATGGTTTAATCCCTGGGAGTTCTGGGGGTCTGGTTAGTTGATGTTGTTCCAATGGCATTGCAAACCCCTTCAGCTCCTTCAGTCCTTCCCCTAACTTTTCCATTGGGGTCCTCGTGCTCAGTCCAATGGTTGGCTGCTAGCATCCTTATTGGTAAGGCTCTGGCAGAGCCTCTCAGGAGATAGCTATATCAGGCTCCTGTCAGTAAGCACTTCTTGGCATCAACAATAGTGTATAGGTTTTGTGATTGCATATGGATGGAACCCCAGGTCAGACAGTCTCTGTATGGCCTTTCCTTCAATCTCTTCTCCACTCTTTGTCCCTGTATTTCCTTTAGACAGGAGCAATTCTGGGTTAATATTTTTGAGATGAGTAGGTGGCCCCATCCCTCAACTGATGGGCCATGCCTAAGCTCTGGGTATGGTTTCTGTAGGTTCTCTCTCCCCCTTTTTTGGGTATTTCAGCTATTGTCATCCCTGTTGGGTCCTGGGAGCCTCTTGCTTTCCTGGCATCTGGGACTTACTGGTGGCTAACCCTAGTTCCCCATCTGCCATGGCTTTCTTTCTTAAATTAATTTAAAAAGGACTGCACATGGAGGGGTCTGATTGTTCAGGCAGCATGTGTATAGTAGAGGATTGCAAATTCGATCATCAATAGGAGGAGAGGACCTCGGCCCTGTGAAGGTTTTGTGCCCCAGTGTAGGGTAATGCCAGGGCCAGAAAGAGGGAGAGGGCGGGGTGGCAGGCATGGGGAAGGGGGAGGCAACAGGGGTTTGTTTTTGTTGTTTTTGTTTGTTTGTTTGTTTTTTGGAGGGGAAACTGGGAATGGAGAAATTTACATGTAAATAAAGAAAATATCAAAAAAATATATTTTATTAGTTCTTTGAGGTTTTTGTGCAGTGTGTTTTGTTCATATTCATATTCCTCCACCAACTCATTCTAGATAAGACAAAAACCTTACCTAGCACAACCATGGGGCCAAGAATAAATGTATAGACAGGCCCTAGGCCCTAGGTATAGTACCACTTTTATTATGAGTCCTAATGACTCATTGTTATTCCCAAAGTTTCTGACACATCTCTCAACCTTCATCTGAGAAATGTACTGGTTGTGTTTATATATTTATATGAGACAATAATGATTAAAGAAAAAGAGGCCATGATTTTGTCATGAAGCAATGGAGGGGTATGTGGGAGAAATTGGATAGAGAAATAGGAGGGGGAAATATGTAATTACATCTTAATTTGATAAATAAGAAATAATAGAAAAATGATTTGATTGTGGACAAAAATGTGAAAAGTTTCAACAAAATTACAAAATCTAATTTAGTACAGATACCTTCACCAATTGGGCTGGGCACTAGTGTGAGGATGAGGAGTGAGGTGACAGGTATAGAAGCTGTTCCTATTTGGGGACATTTTTCAAGGGCATGAGTGAAAGAATTAGAATACCAGCCTCATTAGTGAAAGTATAAAGACACAGGAAGTCAAGTCTATTAGAAGGACACCAGAAAACACACCAAGCCCATGCAGAGCCTCTCCCTCTGGGGTCTGTGTCATCTCCTTGAGGAGTTTTCTAATGAAGGGATTTCAGAGCCCGAGTCATGACTCCTGATATATACCCCTTACTGCTTCCACAGCTCCCCAGCCTACATCTGGAAAGGACAGCAGGAAAGAAAACACCTGTGTTATTTGTAAGTAAAATTGCTATACTTAGGGAAACAATAGCTTTGACCCATGCTGCTTCTTGAAAATTTGAAAGGTATTATTAACTTCAAAGGTGATCCCTAATGAAAACTGGAAAGCTTCAAAAAACATAAAATGTCTGGGTGTTCTGATCTGTATAAGTGGGGTTTAATTGTTGCAGAATCTGTCCTGGCTCCTTAGAGAAGTTTACAGAGCTTTTGTCATTCTAGTTTCTGGAGTTTTGTTTCAAAACAGCCTCTTACAGTCCATGGCCACTGTCACTTCTATCTACTGCTGCCAGCATCTTCATTGATGGCTGTCCAATGACTGCTATGTCCTACATGTGTACATGTAACATGTTATGAGCATGCTAGGTTACTTACAAATAATTTCAATTCTATTTTCCACATTCTAGTTTTGAATTCTCAAGTTCACAGAAGTGGTATCTGCAATGAAGTGGCATCTCTCATTTGGAGAGTTCAGTCTATCAGTGGCTAAGAAGTGCTGCAACCCAGGTGTACTAGATGCCATACCTACACTAAGGACAAGTAGGCAGAAACTCAAAGCAAATCTGCACTGATCTTACATAACATTCTGATGGTGGGTTTGGGATAGGATATTTATGTAAGGTTAGTGTTGGACAAGTGGGACAGAGCACTAATGTCGCTTAGGGGAGAGTATTGTATCTCACCCCCCAAACTCCAATTATAACACACACACACACACACACACACACACACAGAGAGAGAGAGAGAGAGAGAGAGAGAGAGAGAGAGAGAGAGAGAGAGAGAGAGAGACAGACAGACAGACAGACAGACAGACAGACAGAGAGACAGAGACAGAGACAAAATGAAATGTAGAATTAATTTCTTGTGCTATGGTTTAGTAAATGTGGTGTCACTGAATGCTTCTTAAAATAAATTCTTGTATTTATAAATGGCACAGTGCACCCCCCAAAGAATTCAATGAATTTAGTCACATTTGAAGCAGAAGCAGAAAGAAGAAAGAGGGAGAAGGAGAAGGAGAAGGAGAAGGAGAAGGAGAAGGAGAAGGAGAAGAAGAAGAAGAAGAAGAAGAAGAAGAAGAAGAAGAAGAAGAAGAAGAAGAAGAAGAAGAAGAAGAAGAAGAAGAAGAAGAAGAAAAAGAAGAAGAAGAAGAAGAAGAAGAGGCAGTCATATGAATTGAAGAAAGCATACCTGTGTGAGGGAACTTGCTCCATTGATATTCTGGTGAAGGGGAAGTCCAAGCTGTTATTTTACATGGTTCTGGAGGTGTGAGCAGGTCACAATAAAAATGTACATTGGCCACTATATTCTCCACTATATTGGACATGATATTTGGGAAACCTTCTTTTGTGATTGTGAATACAGAGATTAAAAACTTCGAATTTATGATGAGAGCAATAAAGATATGAATTTAAGGAATACAATGAATAGTAGTTTTCTGTAGATCCCACCAACATTGACATGGGAAAAGTCTAGAAACCTTTCAGCCACAGGAAAGAGCAATTACTTAAATTGTTACTGGAGTAGTTCCTAAAATGGCACAAGCACTCTTTAAAGTAGTGGTGATGGAACAGAAGATAAAGACAGTCATCACATCTAAAGAACTGGTGTTTGGGAAAAACCCCAGTCTTAGGTCATAGTCCCATATCCTTGCCTGCACTATCAGAGTGGGAATGGGAGGGGAATAGGCCCAAGGAAAAGGAGGGTAAGAAATGTTTATTCCATTTTTAAAAGATATTTGGCAGTGCATCTTATTTAAATGAGTGGATGACAGTTTCAACGACTAAAACACTCTAGATAGCATTTGGTTTCATGCCTGTCACTGAACTGTGAGCAAAAATCTAGTATCAAGGAGTAAGGAGCACACAGGTTGAAAGGAGATCTAAAAGGAACAGTGAACTTACGAAAATGATGTCACTTTGCGTACCACCCCCCAGGAACAGTCCATCACATACCCATTTTCTAGCATGTGATGAGCTCATCATTCACATTGCTGATGATCACAGGGAAAGAAAGCATTAGATGAGGAAATAAAGATATTTATGTCAGGCTTTGCTTGCCCTTAAAAGACATGCTAATTAGCCTTTCAGCAAAAGAGAACTCTTTTTAGGTAGGTTTTATTTTTAGAAGATAATTAAATATTTTAAACCTTATTTAGCATAAAATAATGGCATTTGCAGGAAATTTTTATGCATATCTATCTTTGCACTCTGTTTATATGCACCACTCCATCATCCCAAGGTCTCCATCCTTTACTCACTTGTCTGTTCCTTTTAAGAGTTCACTTTCTGCTTTCATGTTCTACAGACAGACAGACAGACACATACACACACACACACACACACACACACACACACACACACCCCACATGTACACACACATGCACGTGCATGCATGCACACTAAAACTAGATTTTTCCAGGCTCACATCCTTAAAGACAGCACTTGGGAAGCAGAGGCAGTGGTGATTTTAAAGTAAACCTGGTCTATGTAGTAAGTTTCAGGCCAGCATGACAGATTGAGACTTTCTCAAACAGACAAAAAGAAACTAGTTTATACTTAGAGGAGAAACTAGCACAGTACTTTTCATTCTTTTGATTCTCTTTCTTCTCTAATTCTTTAGTCTCCATTCTCACCAAAACTATACTTTACTTTCACACATAAGTGTATATGTATGCACTGCATGTGTGTGTGTGTGTGTGTGTGTGTGTGTATCTAGGCATAGGAGAGAAGTGTGACATTATCTTTGTGAATCTGTTTTATTTCACTTAATCTAATGTTATTTGGTTTCATTCATTCCCCTGTACATTTGTTTTCTCTGTGGCTGTGTGAAGCCTCATTGTGTATCACTGTGCTGTATTTTATCCATTCATCTATTGGAGGTCATCCAGGTGATCCTCTGTAATGCTTGTGGTAAATGGGTCACAATAAACAAAACTAGTATTTGTGAGATTTATGTCAGTGTACCACTCTGCTGAACTTTTTCTTGTATTACCTAGTGTATTCCTTATAACAATCTTGTTGAGTAGCAACATCAACATTAAGCTAGAGGTAAGAAAATAGAGATGCACTCACTGAAATTATTTGTTATCTGATAACTTAGTAAATGGCAGAGCATTTGATCCCTATCAAATGTAGACCATACATTTGTAAGAAATTTAGCCTGAGCACAATAAAAATTGTAACATCAAACTGTCCATAATATTTACATAATACATAGTTGCTTATGACTATTCTATGTAGAAATTTCACACACACTTTTTTTTATACTGTTAATAGCCAGTCTTTGAATTACCAAACTTGTCTTTGCAGGTTCCTCAGCTGAAAGTTTAATATTTGAATTCAACATGTCAACCTTAGAGAACACCACAGCTTCTTCCATAATTTTCCTGCTCACTGGTGTGCCGGGACTGGAAGCCTTCCACACCTGGATCTCCATTCCCTTCTGCTT
>NW_022196904.1:91825798-91826537 GCF_008632895.1 Mastomys coucha
ATATTCCACTGCTCAGTCTGTCTTTTGTCCACAGATTTGGGAAACGAGCTCCACCCTATGTCCATACTTTGATTGCCAATGCCTATCTGCTCATCCCTCCTGTCATGAACCCCATCATCTATAGTGTGAAGACCAAACAGATACGCAAGGCTGTGTTGAAAGTTTTTTATTCCAGCATGACAAAAAGCTAGATTGTTGTTTCACCATTTTTCTACTTTGTCATTGTATGAGTGAATGAAATGTCATTAGAGGAGGAGGTTATATGTGTAGATTGATCCTTGTGTTGCAAGTTTCTGATACAGCTTCAGGTTTAATCAAGAAGACACTGAGTTAAGACATAGCAATGTGAACCACATACTTTTAGAACTATTACTTTTCCCTGAAACATTTTTCATGATATTAGGGACTTTTCCTGATCATAATATCAAATATTTTCACTAACTTACACAATCAATCAGTTTGCTTTGTTTTGCAATGTATAGTGTTTCTCTTTAAGTAGAAGAAGAGATATATTTACTACATGGCTTCCGTATCTCCTTTATGGAAAGCAATGCATTTTTCCTCTTCAAAGTTTATTGCCACACTTTTCATGATAGCTAACTTATCAAACAACTTAGGTGTCCAAGAACAGGGTAAATAAAATGCATGATGTATATACACAATGGACTCTCTTCTTGTAGCCCGCGCAGTCTTCTCGCCGGGAAGAAGACACGCGGACACTAGGTTCCTTCTGCAGCAA
>NW_022196904.1:91830619-91848065 GCF_008632895.1 Mastomys coucha
AATCAAGCAGCATGCCTCTCAGAGCTCACTCTGTCCTGCAGTTCTGAAACCTACCAGCTGTCGTAAGGTTCTCCAGGCGTCCCGGGTTTCTCGGCACCAGCTGTAGCCCGCACAGTCCTCTCGCCGAGAAGAAGACACGAGGACACTAGGTTCCTTCTGCAGCAACTGTTTATTTGTCTCCATCCATAGAAAAAAGGGCCGAACCCAAAATCCGCACTGCTTATATACACCACAGTGCAGGGTATCTGCCCACAGCATGGTGTGTCTGCTCATGATTGGCTGTTCGCTCATTACCCTACGTAACGCCCCGGGATGGGCCGTGACATGACGTCTTTTCACTCTACACACATGCGCAAACAGTTGTTTAGGCGCCATCTTGCCATGGCGAATGCCTCTCAAGATTCACGGCTCCCCACACTTCTAATCATGAAGAATAAAGTTATGGTTTTCAGAAAAATGGATGCAACTGGAGTTCTCAGTACTAAACAGATAAATCCAATCCCAGAAGGAAGAATATTGTGTTTCTGTTAGTGTGGTTTGTAGATTTTATAGAGCTATGAAAAATCATGCATGCATATAAGACATAATAGCAGAAGGAACTAGAATGAAGTGGAATAGTGAGAAAGGGAAGGAGAGAGGAGTATATTAGTGATATTCACAGTGTGTGATATAGATTTGTGTGAGAGCATACTCATTGTATACAATACCATGTACAATGAATATTTTAAAAATATAGCTAATCAAAATGCAGAGACATATAGAAGTAAGAATTAAACTTTATATTAATATGAATTAACAAATTATATCGTGTATGTCTCCATGAACAAATGACAAATATTCATACCTACTTTTAGTTTCTAGGAAAAGTTTTAGTGTAAGCCTTCTGTGAAGAATAGCTCTGTCTTACTAAACTTTAATGTATGATTTTTTTCATTGTACTTGTCTTGGTAGATAGACTATTTCATTATAAACATGCATGAAATTCTCAAAAATAATATATTTACATAGTATGTTAGTTTTTTTGGGAGTTGTCAAAATTATAAGAAAATGAATTTAGAAATATTTTAATGAGACCATATCCAGTGGTTAGGCATGGCCCCAGGTTGAGGAACAAGGTCACCCACCCATCTAAAAAATATTAACCCAGAATTGATCCTGTATAAAGGAAATGCTAGGACAAAGAGTGGAGCAGAGACTGAAGGAAACGCCATCCAGAGACTGCTCCACCTGGAGATCCATCCCCTATATGGTCACCAAACCCAGACACTTTTGCTGATACCAAGAAATGCTTGCTGACAGGAGCCTGGTACATCTGTCCATTTACAGGCTCTGCCAGAACCTGACCAATACAGATGTTGATGCTCTTAGCCAACCATTGGACTGAGCAAGGGCAACCCAATGGAGGAGTTAGGGGAAGGACTGAAGGAGCTGAAGGACTTTGTAATCCCATAGGAAGAACAACATTATCAACCAATCAGAGCTCCCAGGGACTGCATCACCAACCAAAGAGTACATATAAAGGGACCCATGGCTCCAGCTGCATATATAGCAGAGGATTGCCTTATCTGACATCAATAGGAATGGAGGCCCTTGGTCCTGTGGAAGCTCAATGCCCCAGCCCAGAAGAATGCTAGGGTGGTGAGGCGTGAATGGGTAGGTGGGGAAGCACCCTCATAGAAGTAGGTAGGAGGAGGCATGGGATAAGGGGTTTGTGGAGGGGAAACCAGGAAGACAGATAACATTTGAAATGTAAGTAAATAAAATAATTGAAAAATGAAGTAATATATTTAGACATCTTCATCAAGAAAAAAAATGATGATATTGGCCATCTTCTAATAATGATAATAGAACACCAGTGAGAAACACATTGCTGGATAGAAAATTAACTCAAACAAATTGGTAGCCTTCCTCTATACTAATGATAAATAGGCTGAGAACGAAAATAAGCAAACAACACCTTTCATAATAGTCATAAATAATATAAAATTTCTTGTGGTAATTCTAACCAAACAAGTGAAAGACCTGTATTATAAGAACTCTCAAGAAAGAAATCAAAAAAGACCTCAGAAAATGGAGAGATCTCCCATACTCATGGGTTTCATAGTAAAAATGGCTATCCTACCAAAAGCAACCTCTAGATTTAATGCAATCTCCATCAAAATCCCAACACAATTCTTGACAGACATGGAAAGAACAATTCTTAATTCATATGGAAAAACAAAAAAACCCAGGATAGTTAAAACAACTCTTAACAATAAAAGAAATTCTGGAGGAATCACCATCCCTGACCTTAAGCTGTACTATAGAGCAATAGTAATAAAAACTGCATGGTATTGGTACAGAGACAGACAGGTTGATCAATGGAATAGAACTGAAGACACAGAAATAAAACCACATACTTATAGACACTTGATCTTTGACAAAGAAGCCAAAAATATACAGTGGACAAAAGAAAGCATCTTCAATAAATGGTGCTGGTCTAACTGGCTGTCTGTATGTAGAAAAACTAAAATAGATCCATATTTGTCACCTTGCATAAAGCTCAAGTACAAGTGGATCCAGGACCTCAACATAAAACCAGATACACCAATTCTAATGGAAGACAAAAATGGGAAAATGTCTTAAACTCATTGGCACAGGGTGGGAAGATCACCAATGGCTCATGTTCTAAAATCAAGAATTGATAAATGGGGCCTCATGAAACTTAAAAGCTTCTGTAAGGGAAAGGACATAGTCAGTAGGTTAAATCAGCCATGTACACATTGGGAAAAAAATCTTCACTAACCTCACATCCAATAGAGGGCTAATATCTAAAATGTATAAAGAACTCATGAAGCTAACTTCCAAAAAACCAAACAACCCAATAAAAAATGGGGTATAGAACTAAACAGAATTCAAAACAGAGGAATCTCAAATGGCTGAGAAACACTTAAAGAAATGTTCAAAGTCCTTAGTAATCAGGGAAATGCAAATCAAAATGACCCTGAGATTCTACCTCATACCAGCCAGAATGGCTAAGATCAAAAGCTCAGGTGACAGCATATGTTGGCCAGGATGTGGAGAAAGAGGAACACTCCTCCATTGCTGATGGGATTGCAAACTGGTACAACAACTCTGGAAATCAATCTGGAAGTTCTTCAGAAAATTGGAGATAGATCTACCTGGAGACCCAGCTAGCTCTTGAGCATATACCCAAAAGATGCCCTACCATGCCACAGGGGCACATGCTCCACTATGTTCATAGCAGCCATATCTGTGATAGCCAGAAGCTGGAGACATCCCAGATGTCCACGTGGAAGAATGGATACAGAAAATATAGTTCATTTACATAATGGAATACTATTCAGCTAATAAGAATGAGGATAGCATGTGTTTTGCAGGCAAATGGATGGAACTAGAAAATATCACCCTGAGTGAGTTAAGTCAGACCCAATAGGACATGAATGATATGTAATCACTAATAAGTGGACATTAGCTAAAATGTACAGAATACTCAGGCTACAATCCACAGGACTCAAGATGGGAGGTGAGAGGTGGGGGACCCTCTAGAATGTACCAGAGACCTGGAAGGTGAGAGAATATCAGGACTCAAAGGGAGGGACCTTAGATGAAATGCCCAAAGTGGGGAGAGGGAACTTAAAGAGTCTACCTCCAGTAGAAAGACAGGACATCAAGTGGAGGGATGGGGTTGCCATCCTACAATCAAAAACTATGTGATTCAGAATTGTTCCTGTGTAAAAGAACCACAGGGACAAAAAATGGAGAAGAGACTGAGGAAAAGGAGGTCCAGTGACAGAATGAAATTGGGATCCATGTCAAGGGAAGGCTTCAAGACCTGCCACTATTACTGATGCTATGGTGTGTTTACAGACAAGAGTCTAGCATATCTGCCTTCCAAGAGGCCCAACAAGCAGCTGAATGAGACAACTAACCAGTGGACTGAAGTCGGGGACCCCTATGGTTGGAATTAAAGAAAGGATGGAAGAAGTTGAGGAAAAGTGTAACCCCATTGGAAGGCCAGCAATCTTAACTAACTTGGACCCCTGAGATCTCTCACTGAGTCACCCACTAGGCAATATACACTAGCTAGTCAGAGGCCCCTGGTCCAGCCTCAGTGAGAGAAGAGGCACCTAACCCTGGAGAGAATTGAGGCCCCAGGGAAGCCTGCTGTTGTGGGGTGGGACTGAGGGTTGAAGGACATCCTCTTAAAGATGAGAGAGGAGGAAACGGGATGAGGAACTGTCAGAGGGTAGACCTGGAGTGTAAAAAAGAAGATAATAATAATAACAATAATAATATTAATAATAATAAAATAAATGTAGTTTGAGGATGTAAAAACACATGATGTGGATTGAGAAGTGTCTATGATCTCTTCTTAAAAACATATTTATACAACTGAAGATATTGAAGCTAACTGTATGTGGTAATATTAAAAAATTAGTAAAATAAACATAAAAAGAAAACATATTTTAAAAATTCAATCAAACTTGTTTGGATAAAGTGTGTTTCCTGAGTATTCATGGTACTTTGAATAAGAAGTTAAGAGCTCCTTGTTCTTACTGTGTCTATATGAACCAATCTAATAAGTTCTTTGGAAACTGAGATGCATAATATTGGTTCACATCTTCCACCTAACCTATCATATAAAGTAAATGTTTTTGTGCATATATATAGGTTTATTTTCATGAGTCTAGCTTTATCTCATGTGAAATCTTTGGAAAAGCCACACCCAGATAATTTTTAAGCATGGAAGGTTTATGTAGGCTATTTCTTCATACCCTACTAGGTCCTAGAACCAGAAAAAAGAACGAGGCAGATTTCACTCAAGATCTGTAGAGATCTGGATAAATGTCCTTAGGCTTACCCTAATGTAGGGCTAGCTCAGCATCTTAAGTTAGACTCTCCTGCTCTTTTCTGCAAATACTACTAGCCTTTGTTCTCTTAGCCTTGTTTCCCAAGAACTTTTCTTTTTCTGAGGTCAGGGGATTGTACTAAGCAAGGTATCCTATGGCATGGAAAGAGAAGTACTGCCAGATGGGGTTTTAGTATAGGCTTTGAGGAAAGGACTATTTTAGAAAAAGCTGTACTTAGTTTGTTTTCAGCTCAACAAAGGAGAAACGCATGTTGGGGAAGCACAATGGTGCCTTCAGAGAGAAATGGGAATGAATCGAGATTGATGTCTGATTCCTTCTGAAAAAGCTATGAAGAACCAGTAAAGGGATTGGGTGTTAGGAGTTGCTATGATGTTAGAAGAATTATCGCTTTACTTACTGGGTCAATGCCTATCTCATAAGCTCTGCTTTTGCAAAGGTTGCACAAACATGTTCTATCAAAACTATTTGCATTGCAAGAGAGACAGTTTAGAGTGTTCTCTTAGAGTATGTCCACATCAAAGGAGCCTCTGAGGAAGCAGTATTATTTAGTGGGAGATCTTTGATGAACTCTCAAAAAAGTCAATATAATATCTAGGTCTAACAAAAATGGAAGCAACTTACACTAATTCCATATAAATAAGAAGTGCTCTATTGGTTTTATGTCTTTTTTCTTCCTTTAAATTTGAATTCATCAGTGTTAAAAATAATAGTTCCTGAGATGAGAGTCAACATGAATACACCATTTTTCTGGGTATCCAGAGGCCCAAATGTAGGCAGATATATAGCTCAGGCAGCTAGAAGGGAAATAATCTTTGAATGAAGACATGTTAATCTGATTATTGAACTGGTATTTATACATTTTTAATTGATAAAATGTTTCATGGACTTTTTATTTCCTAGTGAGGGCAGAAGACTGACTTTGTCACTTCATTTGTCCCCAGGGTTAGGAAAGGGTGCTTTCAACTCAGCAACTCTAAAAGAACAAAAGCTGCATTTGTTTTTTATAAGAATAATTTCCATGCCTGCTGTGCTTTAACATCACTTATGTAATGAAGGGCAGGCTGTATCATCTGTAACTTTCACGCAGATCACTTAGAAAGTGCTGTTGCTCACTGGCAAGACATGGTGCTTTTAACAGCACCTGCTAAAATGTTTGCCTACAGTCTTTAAACATTTATAACTACCAAATATAAAAATTTTATTATTTAACAAGAATTTTTATGGGCTTAGTTGAAAAAAATGTTTCCCTTTACTTATCTATATGAGTATCAGACATCTGACAATTTTAACAGAAATGTACTCAAGACTCTTCAGCTTTTGAAGTGATCAAGAACGAAAATAAAGCAACTCAGAAAACAGCTCTGGTCTGCCAATACTGTGATCTTAGAAGAAAGCTAGTAGTGTGTTGCTGCTCTGTTTCCTCTGCTCATATTCATATTTTGAGGAATAAGGATATGCTTTTAAAGTATCTCACACCCATTCCTGTAATATGAGGATTCTTCCAATAATATTCTCACTGCAAAGTTCAATTACAAAATCTATTAGTTGTGTGAGCACTGTGTTCATGCATTTGTAATGACTTTTTTTTGTCAATTCATAGCCCATCTGAAATGCTGTATTTAATTGTTCTTCACTGTGTGGGAGCTATATCATGGAATTCTCCTCTCCATTAGCTTTTAGCTCTTATGTACTCATGCATCTCCTAAGAAAAGTAACATCCTGGAGTGTGGCAGGAGGGACTAAAGTCTGGAATCCCTGATGAAGGTAGTGTCATTCTTCTCTCTTTTTTTTCTGGATAGTGTCCATAGCTATATAACCATTTCCACAGACATAACTAACATTGTATCTCTGGACACCTTTGTCATGGTTTCTGGCACAAAGTAATCTATACTCTAAGATTGTGACCATGTTATATCTGAAAAAACAATCTACAATAATAAAGCAGATCTTTTCCTTTTAAAACTTCAACTTTAAGCCTTGAATTAATTTGACTGTGGATGTCTAGATAATTAACATAACAATAACATAATAGTTAACATAGTTACAACATCATGTTATAACTTAGTCCTTTGTTGAGGAGTTTCACAATTAACTTTTACAGTCAATTTTAAACTTACAACATAGTATTATTAACTGTCAGTATGCTGAACATTAGATCCTCACAACTTATGTATTCAGTAGTTTCACAAACAACTGATTAGGTGCTTATTTTTAAACTTGAGATTGATGTTTGTCAGAGAAACTATCAGTGTTGAACAAATCTGCAAAGGATAGCGATGTAATTTCCATACTTGCTTTGGAAGTAGACTACAAAAATCATCCTATGTTCTAGGACTTTCTACAGAATTATTTCACCTCCATCATGAGAGTGTGCTTGTGTGTGTATGTGCATGTGTGTGTATGAGAGAGAGAGAGATACACAGAGAGAGAAAGGTGAGAGAGAGAGAGAGAGAGAGAGAGAGAGAGAGAGAGACAGAGAGACAGAGATGTCAAAAGATATATAATTAGACGAGTTAAGAAATAACAAGAACTAAAGTTTCTGGAAAGAAGTCACACCTACATTGACTATTCTACATATGTAGATTCATTAATTTGACTACAATGACTATGTAGAACTTCTCATGGTGAAAGGTTCAGAACTAAGTTATCTTATATCAGAAGCCATCTATGGTATTGTTTGGCTTATGGCTTTAATAAATGAATAATGATGAGTTTCTTTATGGGAGTAACAAGCAACGTAGTTTCCCAAAGTTAAAATTATGTCTTGCAATATACTTACTTTTCTCTCTCCCACCATGCTCCTGGTGACCATCCCATAATGGATTTTTCCTTTTCCAGAGTGGTATATAGTTTTTATTATATGGTATATATAGTAGTATAGAGCCTTTTCATATTGGCATCCTTCTCTTAGTAATAAATAGTGAAATTTCCTTAGTGTCTTATCATAGTTTGATAATTGATTTTAGTGCTAAAATATATGCCGTGGTATGACTGTGCTTAGAATTAGTGTTTTTTTTTTTTAAATTAGACCGTGCATCAATCACAGTGTTTAGCCTTGTACCATCATTATTCTATATCCATCCTCACATTTCACAGAGAAAAGTTGCCTTCACAAATTTTTATTTTATGAATGCATGTTCCCTTTGAAGATCACTAGTATTTGTAATAATAGGTACAAAAGCATTATTAAACTTCATCTTATCTGGCTTCCATTATTTTTGTTTGGGTTCTTTATGTTTACTTAAATGTCAATTAGATTATTATGTCATACCCTGATTGAAGTACTGCGCAGAGCTACTATTTACTGTTTTTTTCTAGCTTGATTTACACAGTGTTTGTTTTCATTATTATATTTTCATGAAAGTAGATGCATTTAGGAGGAACACTTTAATGAAATATTATCTTTACCAGTTATATTTCTTACTATGGATATCATGTTTGTGTTTATCTTCTCGCTATCATTTCAATCTCATTTATAAAGATATCAAATATATTATACTGTTTGAAGAGCAGTAAGGTCTTTGCTATTCTATACCTAAGGCCACAGGAGCTTAGAGATGGATAGTTCTATGGTAAAATGTGCTATTTTCCTATTATTATAGAAATATTAGTATGTAAAGTAAAAAAGGACTGGCACATCCTTTTTTGGGGGGAGGAGTATAGAACTAATTATTATTTAGTTGTGTGTGTGTGTGTGCATGTGTGTGTGTGTGTGTTTGTGTTTATGCATGCACACAATGTTTGCCTTTTGAGGTAGTTAGAGGATAACTTGCTAAAGTCATTTCTTCCGTGAGAGTCCTAAGGTCCTGACTTAGACTTCGTTGTCAAATTCTAAGGGGTAATCTGTCAGTGTTTTGGAGTAATTGTAGTAGGTCATTTGGGAACCACGGTTGATGTCAATGGCATCTGGGAAGAAATTCTTACTGGTTGAAATCCATATGTTTCTAAGTCTATGTGAAACATCATTTTAGTCCAAACCTACAAAAATAGGTATTACAAATATAGATATGGTGTTCCTAGGAGATTTATTATTTTTCCAATTTATAATTGTTAAAATTTTGCTTTCAAGGTTACTCTTCCAAATATATTTTGCATATCAATGTGTGTAATAGGGAGGATCTTATACTTTTTGGTATTGTATTTTATTAATGACAGCACATTTTTCATTTCTTCTCTAATTAAAGTTTATCTAAAAGATCCCTAAAAGATTTTTTCTGATTATTTTATAATAAACAGAAGAAAGTGATAAAGTTGGAGACTTATAGAGAAAGCCATGATTATCTTGAGGGACTTTGGACTAAATACAAAGGTAAAGAGGAAATTTACATGAGGGGGATAACAACTGACCTGTTAAAAAAGATTAAAAAAATGATTTTTAAACTTACAAAAGGAGAAAAATTTAGTGTTACGAGAGGAGGCCAGTGTACGTGGGAACAAGTGGTGAGGGTAGTTTGTTAGCTTTCTAGCACCTAGGGAGTTACAGAATATCAGAAAATTAAAAACTCAATGGAAAAACTTATTCACTAAACACATGGTTTAAATTATTCACAGAGTTTACATTATTCAAGCTGGAATAAGTTATGGAAGCCTCAGTTTCTCAAATAGTTTTTTTCTTTAGCTATGTCAGAACTAAGGTAAATTACTAGATGAAATATACAAAAAGTTTTCCACCAGTTATAAGAGCAATTTCTTAGGTCAAACATATCACACATTGAATGGAATTGGTTACATTGGAATTGTTCTAATAATACATATGAAAGTCTATTAGGAATAATATAACTCAACAACTAGAAATTAGTGCCTATTATATGGATTGTATTTGGCTAGATATTGTAGAAGCTTTACAAATCAAGGCATTTTTATATCTGTAGTTAATTAATGTCCTCACCAGAACTTGTATGGCCAGTATACTCAAGGTCATATAAAGGTGGATAAAGGTGGACAGATAAAGTCGAAACACTAGGAAAGGCAGATGATGGGAAGCCATTATGAAAAACTTGATAACGGTATTTAAAATGAGTCCTAAAACTAAACTTTTAAGATGGAGAATGGGTGAAAGGGTGAAATAGAGTGGATAGTAAAGTTCACCACCAGGAATGGTGCAGACATCTAAAGGCATAGTTAGGCTAATTTTCAAGACTTGAGACTTGAGACACATATTAAGGGAAAGTTGAAGCCAGATTGTAAAAGTTATTAGTTCATTCAGTTTATATATGGGAAATAAACCCAAGAGAGATATTTTTTTCTCTTTTAAATTTTCTTTTCAGTTGAATTCTTGGAAAATTAATTTAAAATATTTGCAACTGATACTTTCTGGGAAGGAAAAGTCAGCTTATGCCAATGGAGTGTCTGTCATTGGATATATTAACCACATTCCAGGGTAGGAGCCCGTGCCGGGAGCACTTGGCCAGCACAAAACAGACTTATTTTGGGGTGGGGTATTGCTTCATTTTGTTTTGTATTGATAGTTTTGCCTTGTTCATTTTGATTTAGTATTTTATTTTTGCTATTTTTTGGAGTGAGAAATAGAGAGAAATGACAGGAAGTTGAATAGATAGGGAGGTTGGGGATCTGATAGGAGTTGGGGAAGGGAAAATGATCAAAAGATATTGCATGAAAAATTTAAGTTATGAAAAATAAAAGTTAAACATGTAAAATAATGAGAGATAATGAGAATCTGCATAAGCATTCTAGTAGTAAAAAAAGAAAAATGAATTAGGAAATATTATTTCGGATGTGCTTGATTGGATTCTACCTAGATCCATATAACTTTAACCTTTAATCTGTGATAATTGTTTCTCATCTCGAGATAAGTCTTTGTGTGATTACTGATTATCAGACATGAGGCCCTTTACAATATACAAGCCTGAGAATAGCTCTCTGGATCTGCTTTGTTTTCACACTGTAGATGATGGGGTTCATCACAGGAGGGATGAGCAAGTACACATTTGCGATGAGAGTGGGCACATAGGGCGGGGCGTGTTTTCCAAACCTGTGGACAAAGGACAGGCTGATCAAGGGGATGTAGAAGATGGCCACGGCAGTGATATGAGAAATGCAGGTGCTGAAAGCCTTCTTCCTCTCCCCAGGGGATGCGATGCTGAGAACTGAGCGAATGATCAGGGCATAGGAGATCAGGATAAAGATAGAGTCCACTCCAGCAGTAGAGATAATTGCAGTTAGTCCAAATGCACTGTTGACCTTTGTATCTGAGCATGAGAGCTTCATCACATCCGGGTGGAAGCAATAGGAGTGATGGAGCACATGGCTACGGCAAAATGATAGGCGCTTAAGGAGCAGGACTAGTGGGGTCAAAATGACAGTTGCTCTAGAAATGACTGCCAGACCAATTTGTGCAATCCTTGTATGAGTTAGAATGGCAGCATATCTCAAGGGGTTTGAGATGGCTACAAAACGATCAAAGGCCATAGCCAGGAGTACCGAGGATTCCATAAATGTGAAGAGATGAATGAAGAACATCTGTGACAAGCAGGCACTGAAGCTGATCTCCCGGGCATTGAGCCAGAATATTCCCAGCACTGTCACGACTGTAGAGATGCAGAGACCAATGTCAGTGGTGGACAACATAGAGAGGAAATAGTACATGGGCTCTTGGAGAGTTGGTTCAGTAAGGACTACGAACAGAATCAAAGAATTTCCAGATAGTGCAGTTAAATAGAGGCAGCAGAAGGGGATGGAGATCCAAGGATGTGCCCACTCCAATCCAGGAACACCAGTCAAGAGAAAAGTAGGAGAGGAGGAGTTATAGAAGATTGGCATTATGGTCTGTCCAATCAGAACCTTGACTTCTTTTTTTTTTTTTTTTTTTTTTTTTTTTTTTTGGTTTTTCGAGACAGGGTTTCTCTCTATAGCCCTGGCTGTCCTGGAACTCACTTTGTAGACCAGGCTGGCCTCGAACTCGGAGATCCACCTGCCTCTGCCTCCCAAGTGCTGGGATTAAAGGCGTGCGCCACCACCGCCCGGCTTGAACCTTGACTTCTTAAATCTATAAATTTGAAATTATTTTAGTTGAAGTCTGATAGGCATTAAATAAAGTGCGTGAAACTTAGGTTTAGCTCAATTAAGTTTGACAGCTACATGTACCCACTAACTAACTACTTTTGATACCAGTTAGGAGGACAATACCAGAAGGCTTCCTAATGCCCCACTCGATCCATTGTCCACTTTACCTGTCATCTTTCTTTTTAACTTCTGTTGAAATAATTATCAATTCTTATTTTTGAACTTTCTATAAATAGAACCATGCAAATGATGCTATTTTGTTGGGAGTTTTTCCAATTATATGTAGATCTCTCAGAAAACTCAGCTATTTAATTAAGTTTGAGCTAATTTAAATTTATTCAGCTAACATTATTTCATATTTTATATTTTATATAGTCACCAATCACTTACTTTTAATTAAAACTTTAAACTCTAGGAGATGCCCCAGTTCTTGTGAATCTGAAAGTTGGAACTCTTATGTTGTAGCACTAAACCCTCGCTTTGTTCATGAATATGGAAACTTCTTTTGTGGTGATAGTCATTGAGTCAAATTATAAGCTTCTGATAAGCTCATGTGGCCTGGCTCTTAATCTGAATTTGATTTGCTATGGGATCCCAGCAATATACATAAATATGTCAATTCTAAGACTGTATCACACATTCCTGTAAATATTTGTGTAAATATTTGTGAAAGACATGTTTGTCTTCTAGATAGATAAGTCTTAGAAGTTTGGATAAGCTCTTTAAGTTTATAGAGAGATGACATTGGGAATCACAGAATAAAGGACTTTAGAGTCTGTTATTATAAACCAAACCACATTGTCTGATGATAGTCATAGTGGTGGTAACTAAGATATAATCTTGGTTCAATTAATAATATTGTTTTCTACTAATAAATGGAGTAAATGTGAGATACATATCTTTGTTATTAAACATAAAATTACTTAAAACATCTAATGTCCAGACTTAAAACACGTATTTTAAGAATGTATTATCTCCTTGATGCTGGAGGAGTGGGGCGGGAGAACTTGGGTGGGTGGGAGAGCACCCTCAGATAGGCAAAGGGGAGGGAGGTTGTGGGATAGGGCACTTGTAGAGGGGTAACCAGAAAGTGAGATATCATTTGAGATGTAAATGAATGGGATGATTAATAATTTAAAAACGAGTGTTACCTACTTTGTGGCCTGTATTTAAATTGGTTGGAGTAACTTTTAACAAGTAATAGGTTTGGCAAAATGTGAATATACAAAGTAGTGCATTTTGAAAATTACTTATTTACTATAAAAGCCAAATACATTTCATTCAGATTTGTGTTGATTATGTAATAGAAGACCTCCATGGTCATTTCAATGAATTATGCCTACTTGTAAACACTTTTAGTATCTAACTACACTGCTCACTTATGGACATAGATGAAGATGAGTTTGCCTATTTGTACAAAGTATTGTTTGTTACAAATTTAAAATCCTCAGGCACTACAAGGACAACACTTTTTACTTTTTTCATGCTTTTTATTTTAAAGAATTACTGTTCCAAGACTAATATTATGAATAGTAAATCCATCTAGATTTTTTAATTTCTTCACTTCCTACTTTCAAGGCAAGCTCAAACACAGTATGACTGCATCAGAATTCGGTCTTCTCCATGGAAAAGACTGTGTATTATACACAGTCTTTGTACTCTGCATTTTCTTTCTCATTTTAGTTATTAGTTCTCCATTAGTTATATGACGGTTATACATATATATCTGCAGACCCATGCAAGTTGCATAAAGTATGTTCCCAAACTCATAAATCTGCATATTCTCACATTGTCCAGTTTTTTGCATACATTTTTGAAGTTAAAATAAAATTACATCATTTCTCTCTTTAATGCCTCCCATGTAACCTCACCCTCCATTTTCTCAAATTCACAACCTCTTTTTCCTTCAGGATTAACCGCCACTTCCTGTTGTGCTGCAGTGTGTCTAGTTCATATCACTGTTTCCCCAGACTTCCATTTCAGAGTAACTTTATTACTAGCACAGTGCAAAAGGAAGCCTTTTCCAGCTCTTCTACTTCTATTAAACTTTCAGCCCTAATAGAGATGAGCAAACATAAGATCTACTGCTAAAACTGAAAATCATCTGAAATCAAATATCACTGAGAGTAATTCCTTTAACTAAGGCATATAGAGGTGATTAAAAATACCCCGGTTCTTCCTTATGCCTACAGGCAAGTATAGACCTCATCAAGGAAACTTCTTTTGCACTAGAGACCATGGCAAAAATCACAACCAATCAAAATGCAGAATTGTGGAGCCCAGTCTCAAAAAATATATCCTGTACCTATGGCTCAGGGAACATTGTAGGTGAAGAAGAGGAAAGAGTCTAAGAGTCAGAGAAGCAGGGGTTTTGCTGTAAGACTGTCTTTTAGTAATGTGAGAAATGCTTAAAAAAGATGTGTCAAACATTTTTTAAAAAGTTTTTTAAAACTTGTAAAATTTTTAGAGTAAAATATGAATTTCCATAAAGAATTTAAATCAGACCATTTTTTTAAAAGATCAACCAGGAAAAGAAATATTTAAATTAAGTTGCAGAAAAAAAATAAACTTGCCCCTAAATTTATCCACATTCCTCAATTACTAAGACTTGGACCCTGTGAACTATAAGGTATGAAAATGTAGAAGGTCATGGTAGGGTGATGGGTCAGAAAGGTCAATAGCAGCAAGATAGCAGTTCCCTAAATGGAATAAGATAAGACTATATAATCAAATGACTAGAGCTGAGGAGAAGGCAAGAAAGAAAATGCTAAGTTCTGAGGATATATGGAGATACTTGAAACAACTTGCAGGGCTGGTAGTATGTAATAGTACATTCTCTTCTAAAAGTGAATTGGCAGTTACCAAAACATTCAGCCCTAAACTCACCATAGGAATCAGAAATTCTACTTCTAGAAACTTTTCAAAGACAAATGAAAGCATATGTATATACACTTATGCATCAGTGTTCATGATAGCATTAGTTATAATAGCCCCAAATTGAGAACAATACAAATCTTATCTGCTGATTGGGGATGAGCAAACTGTGAAGGATCTCTATGACGGAATAGTGTTCAGACAACAAAGGAAAACAAAACTGATATGACTGCAACATGAATGCACTCAGACAAATTATGTAGTATGAAAAACATGTAGTTAGACGATCACACACAGCATCACCGATCTTAAATAAGTAGAAAAGAGAAAACTTTTGGTGTCTGAGCTGTGCGTGTACTGTGTGTGCAGGTTCATATGCTCAGAGACCAGAGGAGGTCATAATGTGTCTGCTCTCACTTTAGTCCTATGAGATAGGGTCTGTTCCTGTAGCTGCAGCTAGGCTGGCGGCCAGCAAGCCTCAGTGATCCACCTATCTCCGACCCACCTCCCCAGGGCTAGGGTTACAGTGTGAATCGCCATACCTGACCTTTTACAAGAATATTTGGGATTCAAACTTGGATCCTTATGCTTGAGTTAACAAACCTTTTTACCTACTGAGCTATGATCCTAGTCTTGAAAGGAAATTTGTTTTGAAGACAGGAAGCAGGTTAGTATTTGTGTCTCTCTAGGGGTGGGAGTTGGACAGCGACCAGGAAACTATTTTGGGTGATGGAAAATGTTCTAAAATTGGGTAGTGGTGATGGTTTCCATTACAAATGCACTAATTTTTAGAATGCATACTTTTTTCTAACACATGTGGAAGACTTTTAAATATAAATCTGTATTTGAAATTTCTCCAGGAAATACTGAACATAGAAAGTAAGTGGACAATATCAATAGGATTTTTGGCAAAATCTAGTGTTCAGTCTTGTTGGTTTCTCTATGAAAAGTAAGCAATAAGCAAAAGTTCAGAAACTACAGCTTCATATAAGCTTTAACAAAAACATATGAAATGCTGCAACTTTTTTGGTTTTGGAGAATGGAACATAAATAGATCAGAAATATTTTTATCTAAAACGTTTGATAGCTATTTACCAACACAGAAAGATTTGTTGTGGTTTCTGCATTATTGTATTAGATACTGACATAAATACGAAGAATTAATTCCTACTTGGGGACAAATAGAATCCTGGAAGAAGTCCAGGTAAGCTAGACCTTAAATCCAGTAGGTATAGACTGAGGTAGTGGATAACAGGAGCTTGATAAACTGACTTGCATAAAACACAAATAAAGCACATCACCAAAATCTATATTGAAGTTATTTCCTGATAGTTAAATAAGTAAATATTTATAAACCACAGACATTTTAGAAAAAAATCCAGGAAAATATTTATATAATTGCATAGTAGAAACAGAACTTCTAATAACAAAACTAAAGCTAAGAGTTAGGGGGTAAATCTTGGAGTTTTTATTTTGGTAAGATATGAAGAATTCTTTTTAGAGCAAAACATCTCCACTTGAAACATATACTATATTTAGTTATATAACATGCTCACTGAAGAAACAATTAAACTTGAGAAGTAGTATCTGTTCCTGTAGGTAACCTCTCACCATACTTCTGTAAGTAACCCCAAATGAAACTCGTTGGCTCAGGAAAAAAAGTGAAATTCATCAAATAACTACTAGTTAATACAGGATAGTTTGACATCATTGACAATCAAAAGAACAACAATGCTGCTTCAGAGTGAAGACTTTATTGATGGCATGGGCTTGATGGGAACAGAGTGATATGGTTCCTGCCCCTGGGACAGGGCCTGGTGTGAACCTCCATGATGCTGCTGTGGATGTCTGTTGATGGCTGTCCTGGGCATAAGGCTTGTTTGTGTAATAATGGAGATATTTTCTGGAACCAGTACTAGCAGTGGAGGACTCTTCTTCCTAGGAATGTCCTCCATGTTAACATAAGTTTTTTGGTTTATAATTCAAATGCAGATAGATTTCTGAGTCCAGGGTCAGCCTAGGACAGAGCAAGCAAGGTTTGGCCCAGGCATGATGGAAATATTAATTTCAGGGCAGGGTCCCACCCAACTTGCTTGTTCTCTGTGCTTAATAAAGACAGAGAGATCTCTGAATTCTTTTGCAAGGTTAAGAAAAAAATGTATGCCTGCTGTCTCTCGAGTATCAAAAGGCTAGGGTGACAGGATGCTGATTCAAAAGATAATCAAAAGGAAATCTGAAGTAAATGACTGAATTGATGTGTAAATAAACAACTGGGTTTCTGGTCTGTAATAGATGAGCTAACAGAACTAGATAATAGTTCTTTAGAATTCTCTCTAGAGAGAGCTGGGCTGTCCGGAGATGTCTGGAGAGCAAAAACAGATCTTCAATAATTTTTTTTTTTCTGACAGGATTTCTAAGTTGGTCGGAAGATCCAGTAATTGTTTATTTTATATCAGCTTTTCTGACTTTGGTCAGAAAATCCATGAGCTATCCAAATAGTTTTTACAAGCTTTACTAGCAGAGAGAGCTCTTTCAACCAGAGGCTTTTTAGAATAGCAAGAAAAAGCTGTCTAGAGCTGAGCACAACACACACACACACACACACACACACACACACACACACACACAGGAAAGAGAAGACAGAGAAAGAGAGAGAGAGAGAGAGAGAGAGAGAG
>NW_022196904.1:91848075-91851460 GCF_008632895.1 Mastomys coucha
GAGAGACAGAGAGACAGAGACAGAGACAGAGACAGACAGAGACAGAGAAAACGCAGTCAGGAAAGCCATCTCAGCAGATCATAGGCCGTCAGCTTGGACCCACTTTTGACTTTGAGTCCTTTCTTTTCTCTGCTCCCAAATACCCCTTCTCTCAGGAACCCCTTTCCAAGCTGAGGCTAGTCCTTGGTATCTCTGTAGTAGAGGATTAAACTAAAAGTGCAAACTTAGCTGATCTTTTTCAGGACCCTGATTGGAATAAATGTGCTATAGAAATGTAAATCAATAATAACAAGGATGTGCTCATGTCTGTTCTTGGGAGTTTCACTAGTATATGTGTCAGGAATACACTCTATGTTAAATACAGAATATATATCTTACAAAATGTCAAGTTTCATTAGACATTTTTACACTCAGACATACATTTGCTATGACTACTTAAACATATATAAGTGAAACCTCGGCACAGAATTTGGAGTTTCTGAATAGGCAGTGCCATGGATGTGAACAGAACAAAGAAGTGAAAGTATAGTGAGGAGTTCTGAGGAGTTGAAAGTCATGGTTAAAGTAAAAGAGGGACTTGCCTTTACCAATGTGGAGAAGTAGAGGCCTTCCAGGTGGGTATGTTGAAGGAAAAACAAACTTTGCATGGGTCTTTACACTCACTTCCATTGAGATTTCCTTGTGTCTTTTGTAATAAGAGTTACAGTTCAGCTTAAAATGGACAAACATATTACAGACAGAAAAAGTATGGTTTCCTACCAGGATGTAGCTGGTTGTCTGGACCTTCAGACAAGGAGTGAAGGTTTCTCTTATTCTTCTGTAGTGGGTTATGTGAAGGTTACCCTCATGTCTCTATGAATGGAGAATTTTTATAAGTTATTTTGGTGATAGAATCACTACTTCAGTTGGAGTAAACACCAGCATATGGGATTTCTGTGCCATGCTGGATGTCTCAGAGCTCTGTCCCCTGGGATGCTTAAGTGACATCTGAATTCATGGAGACTAAGTGTATGTGAAAAATTCATATGAAGAAAACAAATATAGATACTGAAATCCTATGTGGTTAGTTTAAAAAATGACTTACTACTCTGATGATGGACACAGGGTTGAGCATTTCTCCGTAAACATTCTGAGTGTTTCTTGTCAGAGATCCTGTTATATGAATAAATGGAGTAACAGAAATTTGAAACAATTATAGTTAGCAGCACATACATAGTATGAATCCATTAAATATCTCTTAAATTAATCTTAGAGCCTGAGACACTAGAGATACCTCCTCCCCCCAACCCATATGGGTATGAGTTCAAGGCTCTTTCCCACTTTCTCTTCTATTAGATTCGGTGTATCTGGTTTTATGTTGAGGTCCTTGATCTACTTGGACTTGAGCTTTGTGCGAGGTGACAAATATGGATCTATTTTCACTCTTCTGCATTTTCTGACTGACAGTTAGACCAGCACTATTATTGAAGAGGCTTTTTTTTTGTCCATTGCATATTTTTGGCTTCTTTGTCAAATATTAAGTGTCCATAAGTGTGTGGGTTTATTTCTGGGTCTTTAATTCTATTTCATTGATCAACCTGCCTGTCTATGTACCAATACCATGCCATTTTTATCACTTTTGCTCTGTAGTAAAGCTTGAGGTCAGGGATGGTGCTTCCCCCAGAAGTTATTTTATTGTTAAGAATTATTTTTTGCTATCCTGAGACTTTTGTTTTTCCAGATGAAATTAAGAATTTCTCTTTCCAAGTCTTAGAAGAATTATTTTGGAATTTTGATGGGTATTGTGTTGAATCTGTAGATTGCTTTTGGTAGGATGGCCATTTTTGCTAGGTTAACACCTCCAATCCATGAGTATGGGTGATCTTCCCGTTTTCTGAGGTCTTCTTCAATTTCTTTCTTGAAAGACTTGAAGCTTTGTCATGTATATCTTTCACTTGTTTTGTTAGAGTTACATCAAGATATTTTATATTATTTGTGGCTATTGTGAAGGGAGTTGTTTCCCTATTTTCTTTCTCAGCCCATTTATCATTTGTATAAAGGAAGGCTACTGGTTTATTTGAATTAATTTTATATTCAGCCACTTTGCTAAAGTTGTTTATCAGCTGTAGAAGTTCTCTGGTAGAATTTTGGGGTCACTTATGTATAGTATCATATCATCTACAAATAGTGATGCTTTGACTTCTTTGTCATTTTGTGTCCCCTTCATCTCCTTTTGTTGTCTATTTGCTCTAGCTAGAACTTTGAGTGCTATATTGAATAGATATCGGGAGAGTGGGCATCCTTCTCCTGTCCCTGATTTTAGTGGAATTGCTTCAGGTATCTCTCCATTTAAATTGATATTGACTGTTTGTTTGCTGTATATTGCTTTTATTTTGTTTAGGTATAGGCCTTGAATTCCAAATTGGTAACCTACAGATTGGGAAAAAATTTCCCTAACCCCACATGCGATAGAGGGTTAATATCCAAAATACATAAAATCTCAAGAATCTAACCTCCAAAAAGCCAAACAATCCAATTAAAAAAATGGGGTATAAAGCTAAACAGAGAATTCACAAAAGAGGAATCTCCAATGTTTGAGAAGCACATAAAGAAATGTTCAAAGTCCTTAGTGATCAGGGAAATGTAAAACAAAATGACCCTGAGATTCTACCTTATACCAATCAGAATGGCTAAGATCAAAAACTCAAGTGACAGCATATGTTGGCCAGGATGTAGAGAAAGAGGAACACTTCTCCGTGGCTGGTGGGAATGCAAACTGGTACAACCACTCTGGGATTCAATCTGGAAGTTCTGCAGAAAATTGGAAATAGATCTACCTGAAGACCCAGGATATATCCAAAAGATGCCCCACCATGCCACAGGGGCACATACTCTACTATGTTCATAGTGGCCTTAATTGTGATAGCCAGAAGCTGAAAACAACCCAGATGTCCCACAAAGGAAGAATGGATACAGAAAATGTGGTTCATTTACACAATGGAATACTACTCAACTATTAAGAATGAGGACATCCTGAGCTTTGCAGGCAAATGGATGTAACTAGAAAATATCATCCTGAGTGAGGTAAGTCAGACTCAAAAAGACATGCTTGGTATATACTCACTAGTAAGTGGATATTAGCCAAAGAAGTACAGAATACCAAGAATACAATCCACAGAACTCAAGAAGGTTAACAAGCTGAAGGGCCCAAGTGAGGATGTTTCAATTCCACTTGAGAGGGAGAAGAAAACAATCACTGGAGGCAGAGGGAGGGAGGGACCTAGGTAGGAGAGGGGAGGGGGAAGGAGAAAAGGGGAACATAGGCAGGTATGGGTAGGGTGTGGGAACCCTGCTGATTTCTCGGAGAGGTCTCAACCGACTCCAGAGACAACACCTCAACTCGACT
>NW_022196904.1:91851471-91852949 GCF_008632895.1 Mastomys coucha
AGGACCTCAAGTTCCCGTTCGTAGATCACCCACGGAACGAAGTGAAGCTGCAGGACGGTTTCCTTCAGTAGGGGGTCAGGGAGACAGGAGAGAGGCCTCGAGGGTCAGCAGATAGAATGGAAATATGCAACCTCAGGTGGGCGGAAGGTAGGGGGACCCTCTAGAATGTACCAGAGATCTGGGAAGTGAGAAAATCTCAGGACTCAAAAGGAGGAACCTTAGATGAAATGCCCAACAGTGTGGAGAGGGAGCTTGTGGAGTCCACCTCCAGTAGTAAGATAGGGCATCAAGTGGAAGGATGGGTTGCTATCCTACAGTCAAAAACTCTGACCTAGAACTGTTCCTGTCTAAAAGAACAGCAGGGACAAAAATGGAGAAGAAATTGAGGGAAAGGGGGTCCAGTGACCAGCCCAACTTGAGGTCCACCTCAAGGGAAAGCTCCAAGGCCTGACACTATTACTGATGCTATGGTGTGCTTATAGATAGAAGGCTAGCATGGCTGTCCTCTGAGAGGTCCATCAAGCAGCTAACTAAGACAGACACAGATACTTAACAACCAACCAATGGACTGAAGTCAGAGACTCCTGTGGTTGAATTAGGGAAAGGCTGAAAGAAGCCAAAAATGAAGGTGATGCCATAGGAAGACCAATTTTTATTCAAGAGTTTTGTACTAATGAAATTCTGTTCAGTGGGTGGTTAAGGTTTCAAAGTAGTTTTAGGTTATTCTATTTCATCTTGATTGCTCAGTCTAAGTCAAGGAATACCTTTTAATTTACCATTCAGTATTAATGAACATGGTGTTTGACCGATTATATACTACATACAGTGTCTGTTGAATTAACTTAGCTTCACTCTTTTTGAACATTCCTCTCCAAAAGAACTGGAGGGGAAAAATGGAAAAGAGACTGAAGGAAAGGTGGTTTGTGATGGGCCGAACTTGGAATTCATCTCATGGGGAGGCTCCATGGCCTGACACTACTATGCTATGATGTGCTTACAGACAAGAGCCTACCAAGGCTGTCCTCTGAGAGGTCCTACCAGCAGCTGATTGAGACAGAGGCAGATATCTACACCCAACCATTGAACTGAAGTTGGGGACCCCCATAGTAGAATTAAGGGAAGGATTGAAGAATCTGAAGAGGAGGCTGTCCCCATAGGACGACCAGCAGTCTCAACTATCCCAGACACTAGGGAGCTCCCAGAGACTGAGCCACCAACCAGTCAGCATACAGGGGCTTGTCCAAGGCCCCCAAAACATATATAGCAGAAGAGTTCCTGGTCTGGCCTCAGTGGGAGATAATGAGACTAATTCTCTAGAGACTTGAGGCCCCAGGTAAATGGGAGGCCAATTGAGTGGGAGCACCCTCTCAGAGGAAATGGGGAGGAAGACTAGAATGAGGAACTGTGGGAGGGGGCACTGGGAGGCAGGACAATGGCTGGAATGTAAATAAATAAAATAATTAAAAAACAAAACTAGA
>NW_022196904.1:91853020-91857556 GCF_008632895.1 Mastomys coucha
AAAACACACACACACACACACACACACACACACACACACCATAGAAAACAAAATATATGAGCAAAAGACAAAAAAAATGACCAGATGAAGCAATAAGAGACAAAAGGTCTACAAAAATATAAAAAATATATTGAGTTAGAGTTAATTTTGTGTTGCGCAATGGATACCCTCTTGCAAAGGGAAAAAAAGTTTTCTACAATGAACTCTCACTATGCATATTATTCTCAGTTAAATATTTCAGTCTAGGGAAGGCAATTATGAGAATTAAGAAAGTAGAAGAAGTTCTTACTAGCCAGTCCATTTTTTCCTCTGGTATTAGACCCTATTTCTTCAGAATTCTAGCATATACTGAAGAACACCTGAGACTTCAAACCTTGTGGACTAAGAGGAAGAATAAATAACCTCTAGTTCCTCTTTTGAGATCACCTTTAACTTCAAGACTCCCTCCAGCAAAAATGTCAGGAGATATGGAAGTCAATAACTGGGGCTCCTCACATATCAAGGTTCAGAAATTCTGGTATGAGTGGACCATTAGCAACTTTTCATGTTGCATGAGGGGAATTCGGAGAAAAATTCAAAGTCCAGTGTTCTCATTAGGGGCCAATGATGAAGTGGCCTGGTGTTTGAGAGTATACCCAAATGGGGTTGATGAAGAAAGCAAAGATTACCTGTCAGTTTACCTGGTGTTGCTCAGCTGTCCAGAGAGCATAGTTTGGGCAAAGTTCGAGTTCTGGATCATAAATTCCCACGGAAAGAAATATAAAAGTATGAAGAGCATGAATGTCATTAGCTTTCTGTCAAACCAAGAGTGGGGATTCAGAAAGTTCATCCCTCAAGATTTCCTCCTCTCCAATAAGCAGTGGTTTCTTCTTGAAGACCAGCTCATGCTCTGTTGCAAGGTGAGCATAGTAGGAGCTGCCTTTAGCATGCCTGGACAGACCAAGGCACCTGCAGTCAAGGATCTTAGGCACATATTGACAGATGACCTAGGAGAGCTATGGGAGAATTCCCTGTTCACAGACTGCTCCCTGTTGGTAGGTGGCCATGAATTCAGGGCTCACAAGGCCATCCTAGCAGCTCGCTCTCCAGTTTTCAGAGCCATGTTTCAACATGAAATGAAGGAGAGCCTAACAAACCGCATTGAGATCCATGATCTGGATTACCAAGTCTTCAAGGAGATGATGGGCTTCATTTACATGGGGAAGGCACTACAACTTCACAACCACTCCATGGCTACTGGTATGTTGTCAGCTGCTGATAAGTATGACCTTGAGGGCTTGAATGTCTTGTGTGAGGAGGCCCTCTGCAGAAACCTCTCTGTGGAGAATGCTGCACACACTCTCATCCTGGCTGACCTCCACAGCATAGAGCAGCTGAAGACTCAGGTCCTGGATTTTATTACAGTTCATGCTTCTAAGGTCTGTGAGACCTCAGGGTGGAAGTCGATGTTGGAGTCACATCCCTACTTAGTGACTGAAGCATTCCACTCCCTGGCTTCTGCACTGAGTGTGTCCTTTGACCCCTCACTCAAATTCCGAAAGATGTTGGAGATTTTGAGGAACTAGATAGATATAACCAACACCTGTCTTCCAACATCATCAACCAATGACTTCTGGTTAGAGTACAGTATTGCTGGGACATTTACTGTGAATCTGGGGAAAGGGAGCATGTAGGCTCAGGATTTAAAACAGCTGTAATGTGTTAAAATGGCAGGTGTGGGAAGGGCAGCAAAGAAGTCCTGGGACACTCTACCTGACATCTACCCTGTTGATGTTCTTGTTTGGTTTTTGACTAGTGACTTCAAAACTGGGATTCAGTTTAGATGCTGCCCCTAGGCACAGTACAACAGAGCTTCTATGGAGAAACCTATATGCATTGGATGAAACAGAACAGATGGCCAGGGCCCAGAGCAAAGGAGAAATCAAACATGAATCTTTACTCATCAGAGAAGGAAATGACAATAAAGACTTTTTTTTTTTTTTAAGCGTGAGTTTGTGGGAACTCAGCTGCAAAAGAAATACTGCTCTCTCAGAACTCTGGTTCAGTTTCCAGCACACACAGGACTATTTTCAACCACCTGTAACTGGTGATCCAGAGGATCTGAGGCCCTCCTCTGCTCTCCATTTCTACAAACAGCTTAGTAGACAAAACCTTACACTAATAAAATATAATAATAAAATTTTTGAAATCAAAAAAAAAAAGAAAGTAGAAGCAATTTTGATCAACTCTATTTGGGCCATTAGGTTAATAAACTATCAAAGCCAATGTTAAGCCTTTTAATGGAGCTCTGAAAACTGGCAGTCCATATTATCTTCCTTGTAATTAGCAAAAATATTTAATGTACCACTTAAAAATCACATTATGAGAATTCTGCTCACTGAGATATAAGAAATAAAAATAAAATTCAGATAGCAGAAAGCCAGAAACCTCTGTCTTGATAGTGCCCGAAGCTGAAAGAAAGACATCACAGCTCTAGCATTTGTTTTCTTATCCACAGAGTAGAATGATGGCACAGAGGACTTCAAGTAACTCTGTCAATACACAGTCTTATGACTTAGTATTGTCTCTGCAGAACACAAAAGAAAGCTTGGGAAGTTGATTTTTCTTTTGTAACATGTGATTTCAATGTAAGATCAATTCAGTATTTGCATGGATGAGAACTGAATGAGAAATGGATGAAGTTAAGGGCTCCTGATAAAATGGGTTTATAACAGAAGAGTCTGCAGAGATGTAAAAATGAGGCAAAAATGGAAAAAAATGTGAAGCGTGAAAACAAACATGTTCTACTTCTGTAAGGTGGAATCAGTTTGAATGATGTTGCAGGGATGAGTCAAAGGAAACACTAATAAATCTGGCTTAGCTGGCTAGACAGGGTGACATCCCCGAAGGAAATAAAACATGTTATTTTGATCAAAAAGAAGTTTAAACACAGAGCCAGAAGAAATGTCTGAGAAATGTTCAGTCACTTTTCTGGTAGTAAAGTGCCTTTCTGACAACAGGCAACATAAAGCATGGAAGGCAAGTTACATTGACTTGGCTTCACTCTTTGAGATTGAAGGAATGATGGAGTTTGTATGTGTTTTGTCTAGAAAGGGATGATTAGAAAAGTGCATTTTAACTTTTATATGGAGCAGGTACTGAGGAATATTCACTGAATGAATAATGAACATTAATTTTGTGGAGTTTATTTTGAATAATGGATTTCTACCAAATCCTAGGACAATGAGTACAAAAACAGATTTGTTACTATTGAGTCTTTTTGTGATTAATTCTGCATATTTTAATTCTTGTAAATTGTCACA
This sequence comes from Mastomys coucha, assembly GCF_008632895.1. Taxonomy (NCBI): domain Eukaryota; kingdom Metazoa; phylum Chordata; class Mammalia; order Rodentia; family Muridae; genus Mastomys; species Mastomys coucha. The sequence continues at coordinate 91,856,323 of NW_022196904.1, forward strand.
GATTAAGAATTATGGAGTTCTTAAAATCTAGCTCTTTACATCATCTTCTGTCATTAGCCAAGTTTTAATATTAAATGAGATCACTAAAACAATAATTGTCAAAATAAGCAATTCTTTCATACAACAAGCATGAGAATTTTATGAAGAATCTAAATTATATATAAAGGATTTTGCCATTTCCTAGCTTAGTGATATAAATTTTTAATCTTGATTGCTTTTTAATTGTTGCATTAATGTGTCTGGTTCTATCCCTGCTGGCCATCAGGAAAGGCCAAATGATGTGACAAAGGTGCATACTCTACTTTTATGAAATAGTTTCGTTACTCCTACGATCAGTGATTTTGTAATCCTGGTGGTTTTGGCCTTTAGTAAACTTCTATCTTCAGTTTAGTCAACTTAATTCCTAGAATTTTCATCATTGCCTTAAAAACATTTACTACAGGGCATTAATAGTGTGCTTTGATGGACGATGAATAGTTATAAGTAGCATTGGGCATTGCTTTGGCAAAATATTTTCTCTTTATTGGACACATTTGAAAAACTTTCAAAGTAATAGATAAGCTGTGAGAAGGTTACTGATGTCACAGATCTGTCACTATGTCCTCAGCATTTGAAACTTTAAGGAAGGCACATGAATATTGAAAAATGGCACATCACTGAAGAGTTTGAGCAGCTCTTACTACATTACTTGAGCAGCCCATAGATTCTCTGGTTCCTTTGTCTGAAGGTGTTTGGCCCTTCTTTGTTTCACCTTTTTTTTTATTAGATATTTTCTTTATTTACACGTCATATGATTTTTCTTTTCCCTGTTTCCCCTCCTAGGAACAAACAAACAAACAAACAAAAACAACAAGAACAAACTCCTGTTGCCTCCCCTTTCCCCATGCTTGCCACCCAACCCTCTCCCACTTATTGGCCCTGGCATTCCCCTACACTGGGGCACAGAACCTTCACAGGACCAAGGACCTCTCCTCCCATTGATGATTGATTTTGCAATCCTCTACTATACACATGCTGCCAGAACATTCAGTCCTACCATGTATACTCCTTGGTTGGTGGTTGAGTCCCTAGGAGCTCTGAGGGTACAAGTTAGTTCATATTATTGTTAATCCTAGGGGGCTGCAAACCCTTCAGCTCCATTGGTCTTTTCTCTAACTCCTTCATTGGGGATCCTATACTCAGTTCAATGGATGGCTGTGAGCCTCTACATCTGTATTAGTCAGGTACTGTCAGA
>NW_022196904.1:91857889-91924159 GCF_008632895.1 Mastomys coucha
GGTATTGGTACAGTGACAGGCAGGTAGATCAATGGGACAGAATTGAAGACCCAGAAATGAACCCACACCTATGGTCACTTGATCTTTGACAAAGGTGCTAAAACCATACAGTGGAAAAAAGACAGCATCTTCAACAGATGGTGCTGGCTCAATTGGCAGTTAGCATGTAGAAAAATGCAAATCGATCCATTCCTATCTCCTTGTACAAAGCTCAAGTCCAAGTGGACCAAGGACCTCCACATTAAACCAGATACATTGAAATTAATAGAAAAGAAAGTGGGGAAGAGCCTAGAGCAAATAGGCACAGGGGAAATTTTCCTAAAGAGAACACCACTGGCTTATGCTCTAAGATCAAGAATTGACAAATGGGACCTTATAAAATTGTAAAGCTTCTGTAAGGCAAAAGACACTGTCAACAGGACAAAACAGCAACCAACAAATTGGGAAAAAATCTTTATCAATCCTATACCTGATAGAGAGCTAATATCCAATGTATGCTAAGAACTCAAGAAGTTATACTCCAGAGAACCAAATAACCCTATTAAAAATGGGGTACAGAGCTAAACAAAGAATTCTCAACTGATGAATACTGAATGGCTGAGAAGCACCTAAAGAAATGTTCAACATCCTTAGTCATCAGGGAAATGCAAATCAAAACAACTCTGAGATTCCACTCACACCAGTCAGATTGGCTGGGATAAAAAACTCAGGTGACAGCAGATGCTGGAGAGGTTGTGGAGATAAAGGAACACTACTTCATTGCTGGTGGAATTGCAAGCTGGTACAACCACTCTGGAAATCAGTATGGTGGTTCCTCTGGAAATTGGGCATAGTTCTACCAGAGGACCCAGCTATACCACTCCTGGGCATATACTCAGAAGATGCTCCAACATGTAATAAGGACACATGCTCCACCATGTTCATAGCAGCCTTATTTATAATAGCCAGAAACTGGAAACAGCCCAGATGTCCCTCAACAGAGGAATGGATACAGGAATTGTGGTACATAGATAGAATGGAGTACTACTCAGCTCTTAAAAACAATGAATTTATGAAATTCATAGGGAAATGGTTGGATCTGGAGAATATCATTTTGAGTGAGGTAACACAATCACAAAAGAACACACATGGTATGCACTCTGATAAGTGGATATTAACCCAGAAGTTCAGAATATAGGAAGAACAACCCACAAACCACAAGAAACTCAAGAAAAAGGAATACCAAAATGTGGACATTTCATTGCTTCTTAAAAGGGGGAACAAAATATCCATGGAAGGAGTTGGAGAAACTAACTATGGAGCAGAGACTGAAGGAAGGACAAGCCAGTCTGATATAGCTGTCTCCTAAGAGGCTTTGGTTCACCTTTTTAGATTCCTCTAGATTTGATACACTTGACACTTAAAACGTTTCCCTCAGCTGTCAGGTTATGGATTCTAATGGTCGCAGATCATCATCATATGCCAAGGTGACCGTTTTTCCATGAAATACCTCTAGAAAATGGTGATGGTTTGGAAAGTACATGAAGCCCATTCTGGGACTGCAGAGGACTCCCCTCATTTTTGGCTTTGACTTAAAGACAGCTAATGACCTTGAGTAACTGTTCTGAACTACACAAGAGTTTAAGACCCTATTTCTATCAGACTGTCTATGTACTATACTATTGTGAGAATTGATTCATTTCATGCTACCATGAGGAACAGTACTTTTTTTTGGCTAATATCCACTTATTAGTGAGTACATACCATTTACCTTTTTGAAAACTAAATTATTTTATTTATTTACATTTCAAATGTTGTCCCCTTCCTGGTTCCCCTTCCCTGAGTTCTTCTTCCCATCCCCCACTTTGCTTCTGTGAGGGTGCCCCTCCACCTACTCATGTACCCCAACCCACCCACCAACTACCACCTCATACCCCTTGTCAGCATTCCCCTTCCTCGGGGCATCAAGCCTCATCATGATTAGTATTTTATTGTGCAAATAAACCATGTTTTCTGTATCCATTCTTTGGTTGAAGGACATCTTGGTTGTGTCCAGCTTCTGGTCATTGCAAAAGGCTGCTATGAACATAATGGAACGTGTATCCTGGTGGTATGGTGGGCATCTTTTGGGTCTTTTAAGTCATGAGTCAGTGAAGGGAAAATATCAGTCACTTATGGTAATCCTATTAGTTAAAAATAGATTAACAAAGAAGCAAAATTCAAATGTTATTGACCTTTTTGCTTCCTTGAAGCTAGAAACATACACATTTCCTTTTGCCCTAGGCTCTATTATAGTTTGGAATGACTCCAGTCTTTAAATTGTAATATCTAATTAACTATGAAAGAAAAGGTTTGAATGCTTATTGTAATAGTAGTTATCATGATACTGAAGTATGTGTTTCCATAAATTTTGTGTTTGATGTTAGTGAGCTTTAATCCTCTTACCATAATCCTGAATTTTTTCTTTCATTTTCTTTTTTATTTCTATTTCTCTCTCTTTCTCTTTCTCTCTCTCTCTTTCTCTCTCTTTCTCTTTCTCTCTCTCTCTTTTTATCTCTCTCTCTCTCTCTTTCCTTTCTTTGTGGATACTATCCTTACCATGTCTCTCCATGCCTGCATGAACAAGAACAGAATTAATCTTCCTGGCTGGATTATGAGGGGATAATTTAATGTTCACTTTAGTTTAAAATTTCTAGAAAGCTGCTGTGTGGTTTGATATTTACAAACTTATTCCATGTTTATCCATGGAATAATATCCACCTTTCCTCTATTCCCCAAAGCTCAGAAAAAAATGGAATTGGTCTTTTCTCAACTTTCTACAATTGCCTATGGTTTTGCTTCTTCACCCTACATCTCCCCTATGCCTGCCTGCTGTCTTACCAGATGTCACTGAAAGAGGTTACTTTGTTTTCACATAAACTATCAGCAATAAGAGAAATGGACACACATAAACTTAGAGATATTATACAAACAGTCAAATAGCTGCACTTACTTTTTGAGATAGCTGATGTAGACAGAATTGAGTATCAGCTCTTTTGGCATGATGAAGGTACCATGTATGTGGCTTTCCCCATATGAATTCCCAGGCATCTCTACAACTCATCACAAGCCTGATAAAGTTAGATGACAGCTCACTAAGAGAATATCATGGTACATATTTTAACAGTACTTTCTTAATTTGGAAATGTCACCAAAGGGAAAGAAAAAGGTAGTGCAGTGAAGATTTAGCTCAACCTGCCACATGGGGCATTTGTGCACTTTACATCAAATACTCATTTGTGATATCATTCGTTTCTTTGCATTAAATTTTTTTTAGAGCAAACATAAAGAAGTAAACACTCATAAAATCTTGCATGAGATTTTATATATAATCTGTTTTTTTAAAAATTGAAATTAATTCCATCATTTTCCCATTCCCTTTGAGGTAACAAACTCAGGAATAATCAGGAAGAACCAAAACAAGAAAACCCAAATCCTTCATAATTTCTCATTACTTTCTGAGATAATTAAAATTGCCTCTGAGCATCTATTATATTTCTGGCCTTAATCTACTTTTTTTTTAAATGAAAGCATTTATTTTAATTAAGTAAACCTATCAAATGTTTTCACTCCCATTTTGTAGCATAGTAGTGAAAAAACACTCATATTAGCCTCATTTGATATTAGTTTTTGTATGAATCTAAAGTAAAAATAGGATGGAAGAATAGCAGGTGTGTGTGAGTGTGCGAGGGCCCATGCACGATTTTAAGTGGGCCCGTGCGTGAGTGCAAGTGGGCCCGTGTATGAGCCTGTGTAAGGCAGAATATAAAAAATGATGCATATTACTGGATTCCAGGAATTAAGGATGAGCAAAGATGGGGTCAGACATAGGCGAGACAGACAACTTTCCTATGGAAACCTTAAGCATTATATTCAAGTGGTAGAAAACAAAACAAAGGTTAAACACCAGGGAAAGTTCACAAATACAGTGCCGCTAGAAAGGCCATTGCCAGTCTTTGGATAACTGATTCAGAAACAATAGGTTGAACACAAACAAGATGACGAAGAATCTTTCTTATCATTTTGAATACATGTTAGCTGGGGCTCTGATTGTTTAAAGAAGGAAGATGATAAGCCTTGTAGACACATAGAATGTATACATTGGAAATTAAGTAAAGCCTGGAGAATTGGAATCCATTTCTCTTTGTTTGCTGTGGCTTATGGGTCTGACTGGGACCCTTGCATCCAAGTCAGCTGCTGCAATAACAAAAGATGTGCAAGTTCCCTATTCTTTCATTGGACTCTTCCCTATTCTTTCATTGTTACTTGGAATTAGTATCCTGTTGCTTTTGAACCCTTAGGCTTGAGTAATAATTGTCTTATACTTCTAGCCTTCTTCAACCCATGAAGTTCTTGTTCTCTCCTTTCATGGTCATTTTTCTTCTTTCATGATCCTCCCCCATACATGAATTTAAATCTAAGTTCTGCCTATGAGAGAAAACATGTTATTTATATTTCTGAATATGACTTATTTAAAACAATGATCTCCAGGACCCTTGATTTTCCTGCAACGGTCTAATTTTTTTAATAGCTGAATAAAATTCTACTATGCATATATACATTGCATTCTTTATCAATTAATTTGCAGAGAAAACGTTATTTATATTTCTGAATATGACTTATTTAAAACAATGATCTCCAGGACCCTTGATTTTCCTGCAACGGTCTCATTTTTTTTTTTAATAGCTGAATAAAATTCTACTATGCATATATACAATGCATTCTTTATCAATTAATTTGCTAATGAACATCTAAGCTTGTGCCAATTTTTAGCTATAGCGAATAGTGCAGCAATAAATATGGCCTTGTAAATATGTCCGTAGTATGTTAAATAAGAGTTTTCAATGGTTGTAGGCAAGATGACATAGCTGGATCCTATGATACTGACAATCATTGTTCTTTGAGGAACATCCTTGTTGATTTCCACAGTAGCTATAACATGTTGCATTTGCCCCAGTATTGCATAAAGTTTCCTTTCCAGATATTCCTTTAAAAAATTCTCTCATACATTACATCTGTGCCCTAGTTTCCTCTCTGCCCTTTCTTTCCTGTGTCCCTCTGCTTTTACCCATAGATCAACTCCTCCTCCACTTTCTACTAAATAAATAAATAAATAAATAAATAAATAAATAAATAAGAGCAGGCCTCCTGAAGATATCAACTGAACATGGCTTAACAAGTTGCAATAAGACTAGTCACAAACTCTCATATCAAGGCTGGAGCTGGCAACCGACAACCCAGTCGGAGATAAAAGGAGCAGGCAAAAGCATGAGAGACACCATTCAGTTCTGCTGTTAGGAGTCTCAGAAGAACCTCAAGGTACACAACTGTGATTTATACACAGAAAACCTAACTCAGACCAGTACAGGGTCCATGTTTGTCACTTCAGTTTCTGTGAGCCTCTATGAGTCCAACTTAGTTGAACTATTTTGTGGGTCATATTCTCCAGGTGTCTTCAACCCTTCTGGGTCCCACAATCCTCCTGCACCCTCTTTTTTTTGTGGTTCCCCTGCACAGCCCCTAATGTTTGGCTGTGGGTTTGTGAATCTGTTCCCATCACTTCCTGGATGATGTCTCTCTTATGATAATTAGGCTAAGCAGCAGTCCTTGCATGTGGCAGAATATCGTTGATGTTTTTTTCTTTGCCAGTTATGCTTGGTTCTATCCTGCATCTCAGGGCTGTCCTTCCTCTCCTTTCTGGCCATCCAGACAGTATCAGGAATGGGCTCCCTCTTGTGGCCTGGCCTCAATTTGAGATTCTAGCTAGTATTTGACTGCTTCTTGAACCTGAAGGCAGTTTTCATTTGTGTTTATCTGATGGCTAAGGATACAGAACACTGTCAGACATTAATGTGACATTTGTGCTAATTTGGGAGGTGTCTGATTTGTTTAACTCATTAGCTCATTATGATTTTGGAGGAAAGCTTACTATTTGCACTTCTTCATATATTCTGCTTGTCAATCACTATGTGTTGTGTAGTTTGTAATATTTTTGCTGTCTCAACACTGGCAATCATTTAGTTTGCTGTGTAGAAGCTTTTTAACTTCATGTGATCATGTTTTTTAATATCTAGGAATAATTCCTATACCAGTGGAGTCTTTTTCAGAACAGTTTATGCCTCTATATTGATATGTTTCTCTCTATTTTCTCCTACCAGTTTCAACATTTCAGATTTTTATTTTTTTATACATTTTGAGTTTATTATTATCAGAATCAGTGGATTTATTTTCATTTTTCTATGTGGATAGCCTAATGTAACAGCCAGTTTCTGCTGTACTGCATTAACCAGCTCCTCCTCTAACATCTTTGACTTATCTTTTGTGGGTTTCATAAGAGCAAAATTTTTCACTTTTTGTGTGGCTACAATTTTAGAACAGTGCATGACATAAAAAAATAATAGTGAGCATTTAAAAAACAGTTGATGGAGCTTGGTAGGGCAGGTACGTCCCAAGTCAGCTGGGCTCTATGGGTGCCCCAGCTGGTGTGGGTATTTGGGCAGAGTCTTCCCTGTGTCCTTGGAGGGGTGGAATTACCCACCCATAGCCAAAATTTCTGACCCAGTATTATTTCTGTCTAAAAGAACTACAGGGACGAAAATGGAGAAGAGATTGAAGGAAAGGGATTCCAACAACGGGCCCAACTTGGGATCCATCTCATGCAAGGGGCACTAAAGCCTGACATTATCACTAATGTTATGATGTTATAGACAGGAGCCTAGCTTGGCTGTCCTATGAGAGGCCCTACCAGCAGTTGACTGAGACAGATGCAGATACTTACACCCAACCATTGAATTGAAGCCAGGAAATTCTATGGCTAGGGGAGGGATTGAAGAAGCAGAAGAGGAAGGTGACCCCAAAGGAAGACCAGCAGTCTCAACTAACTCATACCCCAGGGAGCTCCCAGAGACTGAGACACCAATCAGACAGCATATAAGGGCTGGTCCAAGGTCCTCAGAACATGTACAGCAGAGGACTGCCTGGTCTGGCCTCAATGGGAGAAGATGAGCCTAATCCTAGAGAGACTTGAGGTCCCAGGGAAATGGGAGATCTGGTGGGAGTAGCACCCTCTCAGAGGCAAGCGGGGAGGAGGAATGGGATGAGGAACTGTGGGAGGGAAGACTGGGAGGGGGCAACAACTAGAATGTAAATAAATAAAATCATTAAAGAAAAAGTTTTACTCCACTAAGTTCAGAAGAATTTGTTTTCTTTATCTCAAGGCCTATTTCAAATAAGGCCTATGATTTTAAAATTTATATTCTCTCATGAATAATATACACAGCATACTTACATTCTTCTATAGAATTATGTCCACAATATCTTTTTGATGTGTCCTTGAAAACTCTTAAATGTCAGATTGCAAGGAAAACTGGGTAGAGTATCACTGTTGAGTTATCAGCCATAATATCATTAAATGTATTATTTTAATTTTTGGCCATATTTATGTTTATTGAACAGAAAGGTGCATATTTATTAATCCTTTAATTTATATTACTACATGCAAAGGAAAAAACATAGTAATATGAACATGTTGATTTTGCTTCAGTTTGATGACAGTAACATGTATTGTATTAAATTCTTTTTTTTAAAAGATTTATTTATTTATTTAATGTATGTGAGTACACTGTAGCTGTCCTTAGACATGCCAGAAGAGGGCATCAGATCTCATTACAGATGGTTGTGAGCAACCATGTGGTTGCTGGGAATTGAACTTAGGACCTCTGGAAGAGCAGTCAGTGCTCTTAACCACTGAGCCATCTCTCCATCCCCAAAGGTTTATGTATTATTATATGTAAGCATACTGTAACTGTCTTCAGACACACCAGAAGAGGGTGTCAGATCTCATTACGGATGGTTGTGAGCCCCCATGTGGTTGTTGGGATTTGAACTCAGGACCTTTGGAAGAACAGTCAGTGCTCTTAACTACTGTGTATTAAATTCTTAATAAACCATTGTTCATTATGTAAACTATTATAATAATTTTTAATGAACTGTTAAGAAGCAAATCAAGAACCTCTGCTCTAAGATTGCTTGCACTTTACTTGATGGTCTCTTCTTGACCCAGAGTTCCACTTCATTTATCAAATAAATAAATATCCTGAATTCCCAAAGCTTTCTTTTGACTATTGCTTGTCTGAACACTTTATTCTTATCATTTATATCCTATATTGTCTGTGAAAACAATAAGCTAAATAGTTTTGAAAAAGCTATGAGACATTTGAAGCTGAGACATGGATTTATGGTGATGCACACTTTACTTCTTGTCATAGATTATCCCCCGCCGGGAACATTTAGCAGAGTGTGTTAACACAGAGCGTGGTGTCTAGGCTGTGGGAATCATACATCAAACTATCAGCTCTGATCCGTGTTAGATGTGTGTTAGAGTGTGTAACACAGAGCGTGGTGTCTAGGCTGTGGGAATCATGCATCAAAATATCAGCTCTGATCTGTGTTAGATGTGTGGCCTGCATGCCTCCAGAACTTCATTTAATCAACAGTGTATATTTTAATTGTAAATAGTCACACAGTTTGTTGTGCTGTTCTGAAGGGTAGGCAGAATGCGCTTTGTCAGTTATTTGAGAAAATCTAGCAGAAAACAATTAGGAAATGTCAGTTACTTTGAGCAATAGTTTTATTTCTTCATAATTACTATTTACATTTCCCTGATTAGACTATAAAACTCACACAAAGCATATCATAGCATATTTTAAACAGAAAACGCCTTAATATTCGTTAAACCTTGCTAAATAAATTAAAAACTTGACAACTCCCACGTTGAATGGGTAATCTCCAATCATGCTTGAAAATCACACTAGGATTTTCAAAAGTTGAGAGTACCCTATGTTCATTTTGCAAAGAGCAAACTAAGAATAGCCTTTCTGATTTGCTTTGTTTTCACACTGTAAATGATGGGGTTGAGCACAGGGGGTAAAAGAAGGTAAACATTGGCCATCATTGCATGGACTACTTTGGGCGCTGTCCGACCATAGCGATGCACCAGAGACAGGCTAAACATCGGGATGTAGAAAACAGCAACTGCTCCAATGTGGGACACACAAGTGCTGAAGGCCTTGTGACGTTCTTCAGAGGAGGCAATAGTGAGGACAGAGCGAATGATCAGTATGTAAGATAAGACAATGCATGGAGTATCTACCCCTGTGGTCAGAATGAGATCAACTAGTCCACAGATGCTATTGGCCCGAGTGTCTGAACATGCTAACTTAATCACATCTGGATGATAACAGTAGGAATGGGAGAGGGTATTCCTTTTACAGAAAGAGACAGGTTTAAGAAGTAGAAGTAGTGGAACTATTAGTAGTAGAGTGCGCATTATCACTAGGAAACCCATCTGAATGATTCTAGAATTAGTAAGAATCGTGGTATACCTAAGAGGGTTGCAGATCGCTACATAGCGATCAAAAGCCATAGCGACTAGCACCCCAGATTCTATAAATGTGAATCCATGGAGAAAAAACATCTGAACAATGCAAAAATCTAAGCTGATTTCATTTGCATGAAACCACAGGATTCTCAAGGTGGTTGACATTGTAGAAAAAGTCAAACCCAGGTCAGTGGCAGAGAGCATGGAGAGGAAATAGTACATAGGTTCATGCAGGCTATGCTGGGTCACAATGATAAAGAGGATCATGCTATTGCCAGAGAGGGCGGTGGCATAAAGACAACAGAAAGGGATGGAGATCCAGGCATGAGCAGACTCTAAACCAGGAATGCCAGTCAGTAAGAAGGTTGGTGATTTCGATGTGAAGTTACTTAGGAATTCTGTGTGGTCCTGCATTTGTAGTGTTTGCCTTCACATATCCTAAGAAGTAACAAATTGTACTGTTATAAAAAGTATTTAGACAATTTTCTGATTAGAAAAAATACTCTAGGAAATAAATTCTGTTGCCTAGAGAACTATAACTTATTACTCTAGCAATTATAATTAGAGACATTTAGAATAGAAAATTTATTTACTGTTAAACCAAGTAGATATATTCACATAAATACACATTTATATATTTATTTTTTTATTCATACCTTGCACTCAGAAATACCCCTGCCTCTGTCTCCCAAGTGCTGGGATTAAAGGTAGGCACCACCACTTCCCGGCTTATTCATAGATTTTTAAGTTTTACCAGATTATGTGAATAAATAGTCATTTCTAGGAATGCAAAAAAGGGGAATGTTTCAATGTGTGAAAGTCACTAGAACACAGCAAAACAAGCACAAATTTATTTTTAATATGTCTGGTTTAAAGTGAGCAAGAGAAGCCTACTTAAAGATGGCCATGCATTTGGAATGGACCTTTAGGTAGGAGTCTCTAGACGTAGATTTCTAGGAATACTGGAATACTCTTTTTAACCTCACAGAATGGGTGAACAGCCAAGGACAGTGGGTGATTAAAAGAAAATAATGATGACAGAAATTTAGGAGAATACGAGTGGTTTGTGAGAACCATGAGAGAGGAGATACCCTGGTATCCTCCTGTGCGTATGCTGATAACAGTGCTGAACTGCTTGAGCAGCCAACTCTAGCAAACTTTGAAACATTCAAAAGGAGTTCGGAGTGGTTGAGCCTGGGAAAGGCAGGTGCCCTCGATGACACTGGAACTGACAATCAGTTCAGAGTGGTTGAGCCTGGGAAAGGCAGGTGCCCTCGATGACACTGGAACTGACAATCAGTGGGGGGTGGATTAGGGAATGGAGGGAGAAATTGTGGTGGTGCTATAGTTTGTTTCATTTCCAGAATCTTGGCAGATAAGGCAAGGACAGAGATAGAGTGTGACTATTGTAGGCTGTAGGAGTATGGGGGTGTTTTGAAATGGGAAGAATTTAGATAAATATACAAATTTATAAACTGTGATTATAGATATAGTAGTACTTATTAGTTTTAGATAATGAATGAGAAGATTTAGTTGATATAGAAATGTTTGAAAGCATCAGGTGATTGAGCTTAGCACAGGAGAGTAATTAGATCTCAGAAAGATGAGGTGAAACATTTTTATTGACACTTAGTTAAAAATTAAATAGTAGGAATATTCCATAGCCTGTTAAGGTTTTCAGTCAAACTTAGCAGGAATTTCCTTTATGCTAATAAACATCTTCTAATGTGTTTTTAATTAACCATTTTTATGCTAGTTTCATGTTTTGTCAAATCTTAAATTTCATGAGTTTCAATTCTATCTGAGAGGAATTATTGCAATACACAGTTACAAACTGCTATTATTTGGATGACAAGATAGGGTGTAATAAATGAGTACCTGAGTTTTCTATAAACCAATTTGAATAGTTATGTGTAGGTAATAAACATATACAAAGACAACACAGTGAGGATTGTTATCGATCTTACCAGAACCTTGTGGAAACAGGAAATTTCTATGTCTTTGCTAGCAGGGAAAGAACAGACTATCATGCTGGGACCTACGGACTTTTTAGTTAGTTTGAACTGAACTGTGGGATTATATGCAAGATGTGAATTTCTCTGGGGAAATTGGCAAAGAACAAGCAACATATTTAAAAATGTAAGGTATCCCCATTAAATCCCAAAAGGTTTTAAGATAATAACTCAAATAAACAGCAGTCCCCCAGAGTCCTGAATGATAAACAAAGGAAACTGAAGTATTCATACACAGTTTGTTCTCCATAGTGACGTGTTGTTTCTTCTGCATTCTGTCAGACTCACTGTGAGTTCTTATGGGTATTGTTGGGTCTATGAAAAACATCTGTTTCCCTGTAGTTATCCATCATCACCTCTGGCTCGACAATACTGCCACACCTCTGTGATGATCTTAGAGTCTTGTGGGAAAGGATGCTATCGAGATGTCCCATTTATGACTTAGTACTCTGTAATCTCTTATTCTTTGAATGTTGAAAATTTTTGGGTTTCTTTTAATTTCAGTCTAATGCAAGAGTTGATGGATGCCCTAACCTATAAGTATAGTGATAATAATTAGCAGTCATTTTAATACTATGCCCACTAGCAGAATAAGTTTGGGTTCTCCCCTAGGACCTATAGCATATCTAGCCACAGGTTCTTGGCCCAAGTAATGCTGTCAGGCATGAGTTCTATGTAGTGGAGAGGACCTTACACATGATCAGAAAGCAGTCATTTACCCCCCCCCCCCCCCCGTAACATTGAACCACTATTGCACTAGTGGGCATAGCTTGTCAACGTATCATTGTTGCTTATAAAGTACACAGAAGAGTAGATTGTGCCCAGCATCTTCTAGTTCAATGGAAGCTAGCCAGGAGGAATAAGGTTTTAAGATCAGCACTCATTGATTTCTCTATGTTTCATGACTCAGATGTGTGGTGTCTTCAGCAATAGAGTGTGATAGATGATAAGTGTAAAAGCTGTGGAGCACAATGCGATACTTTAATACATGTATACAAGGTGTGAGATCAAGGCCTCATGTATACTTTACACACCTCAGACATTTCTCATTTTGTATAAAACTCTATTTATTTTGATGTTTTGTGTTTTTGATTAAAGAATAAGAATAAAATAGAAGAGTCACTGACTCGGAGGGCAAATTGTGACCATTAATTCATTCATATGTTTATGCTTTTAAACTGTATATACACTTATGAACAAAAGCACCCGGTTCACAAAGATATACAAATTATAAAGCAAATATATATATAACAAATAAAAACAATTGTGGAATTACATCCTTGAAGGATAGTTTTTCTCTTAGAAAGTTAAAGTCATAATAGGTTCTAATCCAACAGTGTCCCTACTGTCCAGTCTCTAAGCCTTCACTTACTGTTAGCCATATAATTAAGAAAAACAATTTTATAAAAATTTCCTCAGTCCTGGGCAAATTGGTTGCTACAATGCCTTGTTGACAAATCTCAACTGATCTTGGGATGGAGATAGGACCTGGCTGACTCATTCATTTTATCTGTTATCCTAAGGGAAGAATGAGAAAGAAATAATGGACAAGCTAGCTCTTTGTGGTCACTAGTGGATATGATAAGAAAATAATCTTTAGTAGAGTGGGCTAGCTATCAATAGAACATTAGAAAATATATTTTAAAATGTAGGCTAACACTTCAAGAATCTGTGTGCTCATTACTGTTCAATCACAGTGTCAAATTTATAAAGAAAAAATCTTTAAGAGAGGGAGGATTTACTTGGTTCTTACGCAGAAGGTCCCATTGCTGAGGACCTTGAGTGAGGCTGAAATATGGCAGGAGCACTTGGTGGAGAATAGCATCTTACCAACTGGTGAACAGAAAGTAGAAAGGGAGAAGACAGAAAGGGACTAAGAAGGACACTAACTGCAGGGACAGGATCCCAGTGACTGACTTAGCCAGCCATGTTTTGCATGTAAAGTATTACTACTAACTGGAGAAAAGGCCTTGGACACATGAGCTCGTGGGAAAGATCTCATTTTCAAATTAAACCAGGAAGGGGCGATCCTTAACTGACTGAGCTGGGGCTATAGGTTTTTAGTTTGACATCCACAGAAAACCATTAGTACAGAGACTATCCTTATTGTTTATTGCATACAAATTTGCTTGCTGATTGCTATGGGCCAACTGGATGGTAATTTGTTTCATTACAATAAAATTAAAATTAGTATACTGTGTTACCTTAACATTAGTAGAAATGATAGAATAGAAGAAATGAGTAATTTTCCAAAATGAAACAGCCAGATTTAAATTTTCAGTCTTCCTAATGATTAACACATTTCTAATGGCTGAGGTGTGTGTGTGTGTGTGTGTGTGTGTGTGTGTGTGTGTGTGTGCACGCATGTGCAAGCGTGTGTGTGTGCATGTGTATGTGTGTAGTATGCAGGGCAGGACTATTTGTATTCCTTTTACATAAATCATTTTGCTTAATTTTGAAATCACAGTTGAATATAGCTATAATGTTATCCATTTTAGGTATACATACTGAATTGAGACCCTCTTCCTTAACCTAGAGTATCAGTTGAAATTATGTGGTATGCTTACTATCTAACACACAGATGTAAACATTGCTGTGAAATTCAGAAACAAAACAAATTTCTACTGTTTTTCTTTCTTATATAGATTAATCATTTCCAGCATTTTATGTATTGATTCAAAGTAATACTTAGCAGTGTAGTTTTAGATTTCTTCCTCTTCAATTAAAATAAATGTGTTGATGTATTCCTTGGAAAGTCTAGAATGTGAATTCTCATATGTATTGTTCTAAGAAAAATTTTATGTCTAGTAAAATCATGATAAAATAAATGTATTAAAACATATCAATCAAACTGATACTCTTTCATGCCAAAAACTTCTGAGGCTTGGTCTGAAAGAGTACGATGAGCACTTACCAGGCAATATTGCAGAAATATTTTTGGATGAAATTTGTATAGCTTGGTCTTCTTGTGTAACTCCTAAAAGAAGAAGTAATGGCTGTTTCTGATGCTTTTGCCTACTTCTGGGACCATTTCCTTCCACTGAGTTGCCTTGTCTAGACTTACTATGAGGGGAGGTACCTAGTCTTATTGCATCTTGATGTGGTATGTTTGATTGATATCCCTGGAAAGTCTACCAGTTTTTGGAGGGAGACTGAGAAGAATGAATGAAGAGGAAAAGTAGAGGTGGGGGAGTGACTGAGAGGAGATGAAGGAAGGGAAATTGTAATGATATATGAGAGAATTTAAAAAAAAACATGTAAAAAAGATGGTGTAAGGAGGGCTACAAGTGCTGATGACACAGCCAGGGAAATTATTAGTATCACAGCTTCTGGCTTGCACATCCCTTAGAGTATGTAGCCCAAAACAGGATAGTTAAGAGCACCAGGTAGGCAGATGACAGAGAGCTCAAAACCACGTCAGTGTCCTCTTTTGTAAGGTACATGTAGGTAAAGCATTTTACATCTGAGTATCTGGAACTTCTGACTACACAGCTCTATGGTAAAACTGTCAGGCCCCTGACTCTGGCTTTGGGGACCCTGGGAACCCTGGTGCCAGTCCATTACTGGTTTTGCCAAGTGTGATTCTAATAGAGAACAGATGATTATCGTTCCTTGTTCTCTCCACAGGACTCCAAAGACCTTTGGCCCTAACTAGCTCCCAACAATGGTTCAGTGGTGGAAAGAACCATGTGGTTGAGACTGAGCAGAATGACAGGAATCACTCTGAGAGTACAGAGCTAAAGCAATGGGAGGAGAAAGTTCTGAGCATATCATGTTGGTATAGGTGCAAGAATCTGTACTAAATACAAGGCAGAGTTTCTCCAGGTACAGCACTACCTGTGTAACACCTACTTTTTAAAAAAGATTTATTTTATTTTATGTATATGAGTACACTGTAGCTCATCTTCAGACTGTAGTTGCCTTCTGACACACTAGAAGAGGGCATAGGATCTCACTACAGATGGTTATGAGCCACCATGTGGTTGCTAGGAATTGAACTCAGGACCTCTGGAAGAGCAGTCAGTGCTCTTAACCACTGAACCGTCTCTCCAGCCCCATAACATTGTCAAATATAACCACAGAAGAGGCTATGAGAACCTGGTTATGGTCTAATGTGTTACATATCAATGTGAGCATGGTCACTTGTTCACAGTAGGTATAAGAGACAATCTGGCTTAGGCAGATGGGCATCCAGGTGAACATGAAGATAAGGGCATCACATGGTATACTTTGAAACTGTTGAAGCTGCTCCTAGCTAGACTGGCCATAGTTGGAACAAAATGGCAGACTAATAAATATGTCTACTGAGCATCTATAGCTAACAGAGAGGACAGTGAAGAGGAAACAGAATGAGTGATGCAGGTATAGAATTTGATTTTGCAAACTGAGAACCAATTAAATGGCCAATCATAGGTTAGGTGGAAAATCACCACCCTCATGGAAGCTAGAGAGCCTAGAAAGAATTGAAGCATTCATAGAAGTACTTAGAACATGCTGCATTGATGAATAATAACAATAGAAAACTTGTGGTGGAAGAGGAGAGATGGGGAAAGGAGGGTGGTCATGGAGAGAGGGAGAGGTATGTGTGGAAAGTCATCTTAAGTAACTATGTAAGAAAATATCATATGGAAATTTACTTTAATAGTTTACTCCTGTGTAAACTATTAAAAATGATAACTAGATCCAGAGTTGGGACACTTTCTACACTGGAAAGACACAGAGGCAGATGTATGTGGTGCCTGGTGAGAGTGGTTATTCACAGGTGTGGCATCAGAAGATGGCTGTGACGCTAGAATCTAAGGTGGAGACCTTCCTTTGCACAGCCTAACCAAGTAATAAACACATTATTTTTGACAGAGCTCACAAACAGTTACAGAATTGTGACTGTTTTCTAAATTGATCATAATGAAGTTTGGCCATACTTAGTTTACTCTAATAGAAATATTCATAAGCCACAAGTCCAGATTTATAAATAAAGAACAACTCATTTAAATGTGGCACTTGTAGGTGGAAATTTGTTAGGGTAATGCTGCATTAACCACTGTGAAATTTTGCAACATAAAATTCAATTATATCTAGAGTAAGAAGTAAGTTTTTCACTATGCCTTTGAATAGGTTTGAATATACCTCCCATATATAGTTAAATGGAAAGGTAGTAGTAAAATCAATAAACTAGAATGGAGAGGAGGTAATGATAAAAAAGAGAGAGGAGAGAGAGCAGAGGAAGGAGAAAGAAAGAGAACATAGGAGATAGAGAAAGACAAATAAAGAGAGAGACAGAGAGACAGGATGCTCTCAGAACCCTTGATCTGGGGTCAGTTCTATTTCAGGTTCTTTCTTCCCCTTCCTGGAACCCAAGGTTTCAGAAAAAATTCCATCAGTATGTCTCTCTGGCCTCACTTGGGATTTCTTGGTGGAAACAGTGAATGATCTCTCCATATCCTATAAGCTAAACCCGAGCTCCTTAGAACACAGTCAGTGTATTAGGCCCCGCTGGGTCGTTATTTGGAATCATTTTTTTTTCTATTTCTTTTAGAACTCTCATGACTCATGTCTTTGGGAATGCCAAATACTCTATTTTATATCTCTTTCCTACTTGTATATATCTGATAAAATAACTTTTATAAGACCTAGAATAGGCACCATTTCTTTTTAAAAAATAATATTTATTGGTCTCAGTTATACATTTCACTTATTTTTACTGGAGTCACTGCATAAGTGGGACCATGTGTATTACATTTATATTGTTTTCACATCTACTTATCCTGACTAGTGGACAAAATCCAAGCTCAGTGCATCACTCTACATTCTTTATGCCTACAGATTCTGAGTACATTCTCACTGATCAGTATAATATTCTTGCTTTTGAATATTCACCCTGATGTTTCAGGCCACTTCTGAATAAATCTGTGTATTTTAGTCTGCCATATAATGAGAAAAATGGTACATTAAAATTCCACATTTTGTGTGTTATTGTTTTATTCTAGCCATATTTTCATCATCATAACAAGTTACCTGAGATACAATTACAGAGGAAGAAAGTCCCACTTTGGCAAGTGGATACAGAGGTCAGGGCATGCTCAACTGGCTCTGTTGCTTTGAGCCAACTCATCGTGACAGCAGTGTCTGCTGGAGCCTGGTCACCTCATGCCAGCTGGGAGACATAGTGAGCTGGGATCCACAAGGCCTCCTCAAACATCATACCTCAGTGACATAATCTTCTTTGGGTCCCATCAATTTCCATTGCCTTCCTGTACTGACAAAGCCTTATACTAAGCATTAGTATACACAGTTTCTCTTGCCCTTAATCCATATCAAAATTGCACATATATCAAAGACCTCTTTTAAAAATGATTAATTTTTGCAATTTATTATTATAAAATGTTTTTGTATACCTATGAGCCCATGTAATCCTTACTATTTTTCTTTCTTTTGTATTTATTTTTTATTGGATATTTTCTTTATTTACATTTCAAATGTTATCCACTTTTCTGGTTTCCCCTTCCCAAGGAAACCCTATACACTACCCTTCTTCTATAAGGGTGTTTCCCCCAACCACTCACCCACTCCTGCCTCTCCGCCCTGGCATTCCCCTATATCCCATTTCCCAGTTTTCCCTCTGGAAACCCCCTATTCCATCCTCCCTTCCCCTGCTTCTATGAGGGTGCTCCCCCTCCACTCACCCACTCACTCACTCCTGCCTCCCCACCCTGGCATTCCCTTACATTGGCAAATATGATGTACACGACTTGGAGCAGGTGGTGGGAGAGGAAGGTGAAAAGGATATATAAGGTTAAGATAACACAGACATGGGAAGCACGTGTACCAAGTGCTTTGAGGTGAGTTTCATCTAAGGGCAACCTCAGCACAGCTCTCAGAATCATCACGTAAGATACACTGATGACAATTATGTCAAAGCCGACCACAGAGAAAGCCACAAAGAGTCCATATCCATGATTGACTCTGGTATCAGCATATACCAACTTGAGTACAGCCATGTGCTCACAGTAGGACTGGGGAATGACCTTTTGGGGGCAGAAAGGCATCTTGGAGATCATGAAGCAGAAGGGGCTCACCCACAGTAGCCCTGTCATCATCACAGCTGCCCCTAGTTTGATGACTACAGATGTGGTCAGGATACTGGAATGTCGGAGTGGGAAGCAGATAGCCACATAACGGTCCAAGGCCATGTCCATGAGCACCCCAGACTCCACAGAAGAAAAGGCATGTATGAAGAACACCTGGATGAGGCAAGCATTTTATTCATCTTATGATCATGAAACCAGAGTATGGCCAGCATTTTAGGTTGTGTGGGGAAAGACAGGACCAGGTCATTGATAGCCAGCATGGCCAGGAAGAGGTACATGGGCTCATGCAGGGTATGGTCAATTTGGATTATGTGGAGGATGGTGATATTTCCAGTCACTGTCACAATATACATGACACAGAAAGGAAAGGCAACCCAGAATTGGTAATTCTCCAGTCCCGGGATTCTAAGCAAGATGAAAACTGTAGAGTGGAAAGAGCTGTTCCTTGAAGTCAACATGAGAGAATGCATCATATTTTCTGTGTGGTGAAGATAATCTGTTCTCTGAGGATTATAACAGCCAAGACATGGATGATTATTTGACTTGTGTAATATTACAATTTTATTCAAAAGTAAATTGTAATAAATTATCCTTTATAATAAATAGTATTTTGTCATATAAAATGATGCTACTTAATTTTTTTTTTAGAACTTGTAACACTTAAAACATAGGAACATGTCAGAATCAGGGACAATTATTTCCTAAAGACAAAATGTTTTCCTGGAAGTAGAATCTACTAAGTGAAAACAAGCATGACAAATTAGTTATAATCAAGTTTTTCATTTTCTCTTTGACAAATTACTTGGTCTTCCTTTATTTCTGTATTGATTCATTTGGGCAATGTAGCTCATGATAGGAAAGAAGCACAAAATAGGGGGTCATAGTAATTTATTCTCATATTACCTTTGGTTATTTAGCACAGTTTTCCTCTTGATTCTAGCCTAAGGAAAAGAGGAACCATCTGTGTATTTACAGTTATACATAGTATATTTAATGAAAACCTTAAAACATGAATATCTTATACTTTGTGAGTAATCCATTCTTTTTACTTAGTTTTTATTTTTCTGGTAGTTGAAATGATGATTTATTTACTTCATAATTTCTACTGTTTATCAGTTAGCCTTCTAATATAAAGAATAGCTGTCCCTACTCCCTTTTATTTCATTTTTTATTATTTTTATTTTTTTTTACAGTCCAGTTGTTACCCATCTCCTAGTCTGCCTTCCCACAGTTCCACATTCCATTCCTTCTCCCTTCTGTCTCTAAGAGGATGTCTCCACCCACCAGGATTCCCCACTCCCTAGGGCCTCAAGTCTCTCCAGAGTTAGGAACATCTTTCACTGAGACCAGAACAGCCAGTCCTCTGCTGTATATGTGCTGGGGCCATGGACCAGCCTGTGTTGCCTGCTACCTGGCTGGTTGCTCAGTCTTTCGGAGTTCCCTGGGGTCCAGGTTAGTTGAGACTGCTGATCTTCCTATGGGGTTTCCCACCTTCTCAGCTTTTTGAAGCCTTTCCCTAATTCAACCACAGGAGTTCCTGACTTCAGTCCATCAGTTGGTTGTTAAGTATTTTCATCTGTCTCAGTCAGCTGCTTGTTGGGCCTTTTGAAGGACAGCCACGATAGGCTCCTGTTTGTAAGCACACCATGACATCAGTAATAGTGTCAAGCCTTGGAGCTTCCCCCTGAGATGGATCCCAAGTTGGGCCTGTCACTCTGAACCACCTTTCTTCAGGCTCTTCTCCCTTTTTGTCCATGCAGTTCTTTCAGACAGGAACAATTCTGGGTCATAGTTTTTGACTGTGGGATGGCAACCCCACCTCTCCACTTGCTCTTTTTACTGGTGGTGAACTCTACAATTCCCACTCTCCACTGTTGGGCATTTCATCTAAGGTCCTCCCTTTGAGTCCTGAGATTCTCTCACACCCCAGTTCTCTGGTACTTTCTAGAGGGTTCTCCCATCTCCCACCCTCTGGGATTGCATATTTCCATTCATTCTGCTGGCCCTCAGGGCTTCTCTCCTGTCTCCCCACAATACCTAATCACATTCTCCCTCTCCCCTATATCCTCTCTCACCCAAGTCCCTCCTTCCCTCTGCCTCCAATGATTGCATTCTGTTTAAATCAGTTACTTTTTCTGCCTTTGTGCAAAAGTAGACACAGACAACATGTTAGTACCTGTCTGCAGTTATATTCTGGAACATATTTGCTTATACAAACTTCAATTTGGCTTTGATTTGCCAACTAGTTTATTCAGGGATGTCCTGGATCGTAAATTAGACTTTGAACCTGACACTCTGCCTAGCATATCTCTTCTTGATATAGAGAAAGTTGAGTAAATATAGAGAAAGTTGAGTAAATGTATGGTGAGCAAAATATCAAGTAAAGGCCTTTATTCAGATGCAACAAATCCATTAGCTGATTAACAATATTACCAACTAGAAACTTTCCTCTTAGCATCCCCTAATCCCTACTTGAGCTATGCTCATTGGGGTTAAGGCCATTTCTCATGCTAGAAATTACAGAGGAATTTATTGAATGCCAGCTTTTATATGTTCTTGCTTAAAGCTGCTTGTTTCTTGATGTCTGAGCTCTTCACGAAATGCAACTTTTCACACACACACACACACACACACACACACAATCCTTTAGTACATAGGTGACATGTGACTTAGTTCTTAACCAGCATCTATTCTCTTAGTCTTCGCTGCCCTGTGCTTGTGTTTGAGAGCCTCACTTTTCACCTCATTCACAACAGAAACCTTCAGTGAAAACAGTATCCTTATTGTCTCTTTTCAAAAAAATGTTGGAAGTCTAACAAATGTTTCATTTTATAGGCCTCAAGAATCCTAAAAAGAATTCTTCAAGATGAGACAGAGCTCATTTTTCTTAGTCTCCCGGGGCAGTGGGACTCAGATTTTAGAAGTCTTCACTGTATCACAAAGCTTACTAGTCTTCTTAGCTAGTCATCATGAGATTGATTGCCCAAATACTCCTATGAAGTCTCCAGTGACAGCTCAGATAGGCTCATCTCAAGCTCAGGGCCTCCTCTTTGCTTCCATTTACCAGATTCAATTCCCTCAAACAGAACCACATTTTCTGATTAAACAAGAGGGGGTATACTTACCTGCCCCTGGCCCTGACACTGTATGTCACTCTTGGTTTGTGGGAACAGCTATCAAGATTAAGAATGATTTAAACAAGCATATTTAGATCGTATTTATTTTGGCCCTCAAGCACTTAACTGCATTGATGCTGGCTAAAGATACAACTTTCCAGTGTTCTCTAGTTATAGCTGAATAACTGTTGGGGAAGGATTATTGGATTTTGAGACCCTCATTAAAGCTCCTTGAAACTGTTTGTTTTTAATCTATGAGAAACTTCTATGTCATCATTTACCATAAAAAGTTTCTGAGTCATTAAATGATCTGTCAG
This sequence comes from Mastomys coucha, assembly GCF_008632895.1. Taxonomy (NCBI): domain Eukaryota; kingdom Metazoa; phylum Chordata; class Mammalia; order Rodentia; family Muridae; genus Mastomys; species Mastomys coucha. Next base: position 91,879,820 of record NW_022196904.1, read on the forward strand.
TGATTATATAAAAAAGTATTGTCGGAGTACATGACTTTTGGACTAACAATATTGTCTTTCTTGGCAACAAATAGTTGAGAATCCTGCCCCAGGTGTATCAAGCAAATTATTGGACTGATATGTCAAGGGCTGAAATGCAGGGTGCTTGACAATATACTGAATCAGAGAATTTGGACTCAGTAGTCTTGGTATTTCTCTAGACTGGATCCTCTGTACCAGGCTCTTGGTTGGGCTTTTACTATCTCTGGGAATATATTGTTTTCTCTTGAGTCAGTCCTTCCTTCTTTCCTTCCTTCCTTCCTCTTTCCTTCCTTCCTTCCTTCCTTCATTTTCTTCTTTCTTTACTATCTCCCTCTATAACACCAATAGGATCTAGATTTATATTCTGCATAATATAAACTAGAACATAAACTAGAACACTCATAATCTAGAACACTGGGATTTTAGCAATGTACAATCATTGGCTTTTTATGGGCCTCTTCCCATTAGTCTTAGTAGAGGACTCACTTTACACAATTTTATGTTGCCCAACTTAGCTGGGCATCCAGTTTTCCTCTTCCCCTTTATCTGAAATTTTTTCAGATCCAGAACACTCATATTAAGAGACATGTCTTAGTCTTTCTTATTCTATTCTGTTTGCTCCAACTTTACAATCTCAGTGTTCATTTATTAGAGAAACAGTAGAACAATAGAAATGGCATGAGTTATATTTGAGCTGGGAGATGTGGTCCTCAACAAGTGTCTGTTTTCTCTCAACTTCTTCATGTTCTATTGTGTGTCATCAGCACTTTTCAAAATCTCTGTTTCTTTTCATTCTTAGGAACTGAAGACATGGAGAGTTTTGATTACAAGCTATGCTTAACTGACAGATGTTTGCTGATCCTTTGCCATTTTTGTTGTGTGTGAAAGAATTGCATTATGAAGAGAACAGTTTTTCATCTTGCTTTGGTTTGAGACATGGAGCTTTGCATTTCTTTGACAATAGGAAAAGAATGTATAATTTTCCTCTTGCCCAACACTTATTGATCCTCTATTCTTCTATAACATATATTATTGTTATTTTTATAGGATACAACCATTATTGGAATACTATATAATACTCCACAATAGAAGGTGAAATAAAGCCATATGCTTATGAAACAGTGAAGGTCGATGAACTTTTGAAACTCACTCTGTACTATCTGAATCTAAGTGTAGAGCCTGTGAGATCACTATCAGCCTGTTGCTAGAGAGCTTCTGCGAGGAAATCTCTGAACAAGATGACTATGAGTAGAGAACTTCTTACAAGTTCCTGGGATTCAGCCTTGTTTAGAGATCTCATGTTGGGGGTCTATTTAAAGAACCACGCCCTGAGCACTGGTTCTTTTCCTCTTTCTAAATTCAGACTGCCTCACACTCACAATGACTCAAGCTAAAGCTGGAGGTATTAACCCTTAACTTTCCTCTCTTGTCTGTATACCGGAGCACAAAGATAGGTTTAACTGAATGCATATGAAGGTATGTAGCTGTGATTATGTAAAGCTTATGCTTATACTTAAATTTTCTGTTAAATTATTTATAGCTCCCATTTTAGGCATATTGTGTGTAACATAGTCATTTATATTTTACATATCTTTATGTATGAATATGAGAGGTATTTCTATAAACATGAAAGGCATTGATCTGTATGTGAGCATATATGTACATGTACAAATACTGATAACTTTGTTTTAAGTATGTGTAATTAATATAACACTCATTTTATGAGTTCAGGGTTATCAAATGCACAGTTTTTGTGAAAGTACATGCTTGTTTACATCCCTAGTTGTGTAAAATGGCACATAATAATGTATACATATTATGGACTTAAATATGTGTTATTATTTTGAAATGGGGCAAAATGATAATTGTGGTTAGATAAGACCCTAGTAGATTATGATTAATTCCTAGTCCAATATGACCAAAATTCTTTTCTAAATACAAACCATATATATGTACATTTGTGTATATATAAAACAAAATCACCAAGCTAGCAGCCATAAGATTTGGCAAGGAACTAGCACATACTCACACACTCTCCACGATTGCTGATTCATTCTCTGTGAGCCCCTTGAGTCCTGTTTAGTTTATTTTGTGGACCATATTCTTATGGTGTCCTGGACTTCTCTTGCTCCTACAAGTCTTCCTCCACCTCTTCTGTGAAGTTCCCTCAGCTCTGATAAGAGGGACCCAATGAAGATCTAGAATTTTTGCTCTCTGATAGTGTTTTGCTGTGGGTCTCTGCATCTGCTCCCATCAGCTGCCAGAAGAAGCCTTTCTGAAATAACATAAGAATATAGAAGGCAGTAACTACCAGAAGAAAATATAGGACCAAGAATGTGCTTCATTAAGAGGAAAAAAGTTCAATTGTAAAGTTGAAAATTCAAAATGCAGAATAACATTATAAAACTGTCTGAGAGAGAAAGACCCATGATCCATTCATGGAAAAGAAGACAACTTATTAGTGGCATAAGTAACTTGCTTAGGTATGATTTTCACAAAGAGAGGTATATGAATGGCCAGTTCAGATATGAAAATATGAGCAACACCATTCTTCATTAGAAAATGAAAACAGATGACAATGACAAGTCAATGGCGAGCCGTCAATGTACAAAAAAAAAAAATCTGTCAATCACAGATTGCCCTTTTAAAATTTACTCAACAGAACACACACAGTGTACCAAGAATAGAAAGAAAGACCTGAGAAAGAGGTATACCTAGAAATATTATTGTGTAACATTTTAAATAATTTGTTTGAACACATTTATGGCTTAATCTAAATTACTGCCTAAGACTACTTGATCTTTAGTTAGCAAGAGAGCCAGTAGTCATGTCTACCACGTTAACCTAAGCCTAGAAAATAAAATAAAGCTCAAATAAAATAATATGATCTGTGGATCTTTATATTTTCAAAATAAATATAAATATAAATATAATAGAAAAAATAAAAGAAGGTTTGTCCAAGCAACTTTAAAGAGAATTTATCTTTTCTATACATTGTTTTCTCTGAAGCAAAATAAAATCTGGGACAGATGCTACAGTGAATAACTAAGTATTCAATATGATGAGTCCATGATAAGCAAGTATGAGTGACAGGGACTCAGAAACCTCCCAACTCAGTAACCACAGGTGTGAAATTGACATGGCTTGTAATCTGTAGTATATCAGAATCCTGCACACAGTATGACCTCAAAGCTGAAGAAATGTCAGAAACTCAGACCACTAGCCCCAGTTCCAGCTTTGAATCATGATTTTCATGTTAACAATATATTGATATGAGAATCATGATCTTCTAAGATTTAATTTTCTTTATTAACAAATAGTCATAGGTCTTTAGTGAGGTCAGAAACCTCATCCTTTTTTTTTATATCTACAATTTGAATTTCTAAGAAAAAAAAAGTTGGTTTCAGAACATGGTCCAATAAATTAAACAAAAGGTACATAACAATGAGCAACTGAGTCATTATAAGAGTGCAAGCTTTCTCCTCACTATTGGACAGCTTGGGTCATTTTTTTCTAGTCACATGAATAATTCTGTTTTAGTTATTTGTATTTTAAAAATTGTTTTTGTTTTTTCTTAACTTTTATTGCATTATGGTGAGAAAAGTTACATGATTTCAATTTATCTGAATTTGTTAACATTTGAAAACATATTTTAAGAAAATGGAATTGCATCACATTCTTGTTTCCCTTTTGTACCCCAACTGCCCCCAGAGACCCCCTTCAATACCTACAATATCTTTTTTGTCATAGTCTTTAAAATTTATAAAATATTTTAACAATAAAAATGAGTATTATAAAAGTTGTTTGATATAAAACAACAATCAATTTAACAGTCTTATGTAGATACTTGTCTACAGCAATACAGAAAATACATGTTTTTCTCAATATAAATTTTAAATAACTGCAAACATATTAACTGTATATTTCAAAATAATACATCACTACTAGTATTTTCTTAAATGAACATAAATATATGAAATCTTTTTGTTTGTTTGTTTGTTTTATATTTAGTAGAGCTTAAAATCTTGGCTCTTACTGTGGTACAAGCCCAAAATAAAGATAGTTTTTAGACATTGGATTTCATTGTAATAAGGCTGTACTTCAATGACCCTCACATCACCAAAGGATTTTACCTCCATCATAGCTAAGCTGAGAGTTGACAATTCTGCTGTGCTAAGGAAAGAATTGTAGCTACGATTTTTGGATACAGACTTCCTGCTATGGTCAAAAGCTATTTGACTTGAGGGAGTGAATTTACTCTCAGCCCACAGAGAACAGTTACATTCATTTAATAAATGGTATGTATATTAAGATGGTCTATCCATAAAGTCATTCACCAACTGTTTCAATGAGCAATGGTTCTGCTTGGAGGGTGGCACAAACATTAGGTGAGGGTAAGAATCCAGTTCATTGGCTGTGATAATTTGGAAAAGCATTCATCTCAGAGAAAGAGTAACTTATAAAGTCCTCTTCTTCAAACTTGATACAAGAGTTACAAATTTCAAGAACAGCATTCAATCTCACTCTTTGTTGTTCTCTTACAAGCCCCTTCCCAATTTAATTGTCTACATTTCTTTTGGGTATATAAATATTTTTGAAATATGTAAGCTGTTCTGAAAACTATAGTACAGTGTAAAAACATGAAATAAACAATACTACTAATAGAGAGGCTGAGATAGGAGAAGCAAGATTTCGAGACCCTTATGTTGTACACAGCAAAATACTGTTACAAACAAACAAGTTGAAAGTGTATATGGATTGTACAATATTGGACCTATTTCTCCAATTACCAAATTAGAGAGAGCATTGGATGACAATCAACAAATTTCTAATTCCTCATATTTTTGGATTTCAATAGATTAGGCTATGTTGATAATATTAATTTTCATATTAAGATATTAAGAAAAAGTAATTGTCACTTCCTGCTGTTTTTGTTGTAAGTGGTGGAATTAGGTTTATGTGGATTTGTTGAAAGATTACTTTTTGCTTCTTCTAGGGTGTAGTTTTGCTCCTTATGTTGATGTTTTCCATCTATTATCCTTGTAGGGCTGGAATTGTGGAAAGCTATTGTGTAAATTTCGTTTTGTCATGGAATACCATGTTTTCACCATCTATGGTAATTGAGAGTTTTGCTGGGTATAGTAGCCTGTGCTGGAGTTTGTGTTATGGTAGGGTCTGTATGACATCTGCCCAGGATCTTCTAGCTTTCATAGTCTCTGGTGAGAAGTCTGGTTTAATTCTGATAGGCCCACCTTTATATGTTACTTGACCTTTTTCCCTTACTGCTTTTAAAATTATTTCATTGTTTAGTGCATTTGGTGTTTTGATTATTATGTGATGGGAGGAGTTTCTTTTCTGGTCCAGTCTATTTAGGGTTCTGTAGGCTTCTTGTATGTTCATGGGCATGTCTTTCTTTAGGTTAGGGAAGTTTTCTTCTATAATTTTGTTGAAGATATTACTGGCCCATTACCTTGGGAGTCTTCACTCTCGTCTATACCTATTGTCCTTAGGTTTGGTCTTCTCATTTCGTCCTGGATTTCCTGGATGTTCTGGGTTAGGAGCTTTTTTCTTTTTGCATTTTCTTCGACTATTGTGTCAATGTTTTTTATGGTGTCTTCTGCCCCTGAGATTCTCTCTTCTATCTCTTGTATTCTGTTGGTGGTGCTTGCATCTACGACTCCTGATTTCTTTCGTAGGTTTTGTATCTCCAGGGTTGTCTCTCTTTCTGATTTCTTTATTCTTTCTATTTCCATTTTTAGATTCTGGATGGTTTTGTTCATTTCCTTCACCTGTTTGATTGTGTTTTCCTATAGTTCTTTAAGGCACTTTTGTGTTTTCTCTTGAAGGGCTTCTAGCTGTTTACCTATGTTTTCCTGTATTTCTTTGAGGATGCTATTTATGTCTTTCTTAAAGTCCTATATCATCATCATGAGAAGTGATTTAAGATCTGAATCTTGCTTTTCCATTGTGATGGTGTGTCCAGGACTTGCTATGGTGGGAGAATTAGAGAATTGGGTTCTGATGATGCCAAGTAACCCTGATTTGTGTTGCTTATATTCATATGCTTGCCTCCTGCCATCTGGTTATCACTAGTGCTACCTGCCCTTGCTAAATCTGACTGGAGCCTGTCCTTCCTGTGATCCTGGTTGTGTCAGAACTCCTCAGAGTCAAGCTGACTCTGTGATTCTGTGATTCTGGGATCCTGGGATCCTGGGCTTGTTAGAGCACCTGGGAGTGTGTTGTGGGATTCGCTGCTGAGCTTGTGCCCAAGGTGTTTTCAGGGTGCCTGCTGGTCCAGACAGACAGAAAGGAACCTGATCCACTGGGCTGGTGGGGTTCCTGTATGCCTGGTCCCGCTGCTCCCAGTTACTCTTGATGTTGGGACAGATGTTGGGTCCTCCTCACCTCTGATCCTGGGTGTGTTAGAGTGCCTGGGAGTGGAGATTCCTCTGGGTGTTGTGGGACTGGCTGCGGAGCTTGTGCCCAAAGTCTTCTCCTATTTTTGTTTTTTTGAGAATGGTCTTTTTTTTTTAAATTTTTTAATTTTTTTATTGGATATTTTATTTATCTACATTTCAAATGTTATCCTCTTTCCTGGTTTTCCCTCTGCAAAACCACTATCCTGTCTCTCTGCCCCTGCTTCTATGAGGGTGCTACCCCATCCACCCATCCACCCATTCCCATCTCACCACCTGTGGGGCTCTGGGCATGGGGAAATAAAGGTGTAGGAGAGACCCTTGTCCCACCAGACCTTGGAGAGATTGCTGAGGGATCCTGTTGAACCACCATGGTATGGGCTTTGAGCCTGTGAGCAGAACCCTGCTCCAGGGGTGGGGAAGGTGCATTCCCAGCTCCAACCTTCGGGTACCACACACCACTGGGTACCATGGAAGAGCTTGTTTTGCAGTCCCTGGGCCACACAGAGGCCAGGAAGGACAGGTTCTTGCTGCTGCTGGATGAGGAAGAACTGAGAACAGACCCTTGGGCAGACTCTGGCCTGGGACCTGAAGGGAGGAGGGTAGGGGGAGAGCTCTGGCAGTTTACCATGGGGAGGAGAGAGTCTGGCTAGCTCAAGAGGCTAGCTTGGTGTGCTGTTTGGTTTGGCTGTCAGCATGGCTGGGGCACAGGGAGGCTTCCCTGTGGGAGGTTAGACTCCAGCTCTTTAGAGAGAAACCTGCTCCATTGCTTCAGCACGGAGGGTCCTGATGAGCAGAGATGGTTGATCCATGGTTTTAGAGCTTTATTGTAGAAAACAGAGAGAGAGAGAGAGAGAGAGAGAGAGAGAGAGAGAGAGAGAGAGAGAGAGGGAGAGAGAGAGAGAGAGAGAGAGAGAGAGAGAAGAAAAGTAGAGGCTGGCCATGGCCACGTGGAGAAAGAGAGGGGGAGAGAGAAAGCAAGAGGTAAGAGTAAAGACAAGAAAGAGAGCAAGAGCTTGAGCGAGGAGGGGCCAAGCAGCCCCTTTTATAGTGGGCTGGGCTACCTTGATGTTGACAGGTAACTGTGGGGTGAGGCATACCTGGCTATAGTCAGGTGACTGTGGGGGTGGAATCTAGCCAGAATACCAGGGGTTTGGGGCATTGCTCTATGTGACTGTTAGCCACAGGATTATGGAGTTGAGGGCTTGTGGCGTCAGCAGCCTAATGTCTGGAGGCATAGCTCACTGTTCTGTCTCTTGTAGAATTTTCTACTGGGTCTTCAGAGTAAACCTCGCTCAACCAGAACACAGACTGCCTTTCACGGTCAACAACCACCCTGGCATTCCCCTACACTGGGTATTGAGCCTTCACAGGACCAAGGGCCTCTCCATCCAATGATGCCAGATAAGGCCATCCTCTGGTACATATGTTGACTCGAGCCATGTGTACTCTTTGGTTGGTAGTTTAGTTCCTGGGAGATCTGGAGGGTCAGGTTGGTTGATATTGTTGTTCTTCCTATGGGGCTGCAAACCCCTTCAACTCCTTCAGTCCTTTCCCTAACTCCTCCATTGAGGTGGGGGCAGGATCAGGTATGGGAGGAAACAGGGGTGATATACAGTGAATTGTCTTTTCTTACCCAGGCTGTCCTTGGATTGAGTATGTAACCAAGGATGGGCTCTGACTCCTAATTCTCCTGACTTTGTCTCCTAAGTGGCTGGTGTAAAAGGTGGGCACAACTTGCTGAACCCTAGTGTCAATTGAAATCTAATTGCATTCCAGTCAGAAGTTAATTTCTTTTCACACTCTAATAACTTAAACAGAAACATAAGATATTAGCTATGAGTGTCTGTATTAATTTATATGTATTGTTGCGAAAAGCATTTTGGTTTGGTAGTTCATTTGAGTAAGAAGAGAAAAGGGAAAGAGGGAAATTCATGATGGTTCATTCTCTGAACTCTATTAAAAATTATAATCTAAAGATCATGGAAAAGTAAAGACAATCTATTTTTAAACCTAATATGGAGATAATAAAATGAAAGGCAGAAGTAAATAGGAATTTTGACTTGCTTAGTGTGAGGAGGCACCTAGCTAATTTTCCTCATTATACCTGGCTGGGGTCCCATGGGCCTTTGGCAGCAGGTTTGAAGTATATGCTGGGATATTTATTAGAGGTTCAGATCTATGAACTACCAGAGCAACCATCACATACATGAATTTGACCTGGTAGAAAGTGAAAATGCACCAGTCCTTTTGTTGATAAAACAGTAGGACCAGGTAAGATACTAAGACCCTTATGACAAAACCCATGAAATAGAACAGCTGAGGGTTAACTGGAGAGTAGGACAAAGCAAAGAACAGATGAAGACAAGTGGGGAGGGATTGCGTAGAGCAGACAGACCACACAGGTCAAGGGTGCATCAGCAGGAAAATTACAGACATTCTTCTTTCCAGGGGACAACATCAAAGCCAGAGAAAGCAGACAGAATTATTTTGATTCAATGTAGACCTAAAAGTGACACTCATCAGGTATTTTATTTCTTCCTCACTTTTCATTTAGCTTTGAAATTGGGGTCATTTCTGTATCTCTCCTCTCTTTGTCAGGAAATAAGCTCTCCAACAGGTTTGGCTTGACACCAACTCTAGTTTTGGGAATAGATACATACATGTATTTGTTGCTATGACTTTATGAGTCCAACTTTCTCACACTCAATTAGATACAATTCAGTTTATTTCAAATTAGTGGCCTATCTTCCCCATAGATTGCATTTTTTGATGCTGACTGAGACTGAGATATGGTTTCATGTTTCTTTCATTATTACCTGTCATTTTATATCAAAATTGCTACTTCATACATTAGATATTATACATGCATATGCATACTTTTACACCATTTCATCATATTTAAAGATACATTCACTATATGTATTGCTTTTATTTCCTTTACCTTAGTTTTATGGGTGAATTCTTTTAGAGTTCACTTATAATGGCTTTATTGCAGATGAGTGCATTTTAACTTCTTACTGATTGATTCTTTTGATTCTCATGTAATAATTTCCTGTTTTTATATTGACAGTTTGAATAGTTAATATTTATTTTCTAATAAATATATAGTGCTTAGGCTATAATTTGCACTTAAATGCTGATACGATTTTTTTTTTACTCTTAGTCAGTTTAAGCTATTATTTTCCTAAATCACTTACTTTTTCTGGTATGTATAAAATACTTATTAATAATAGTAGTTGTTGTTGGTTTTGGGACATTCAATCTTATACTAATATGCTAGCAGTTTCCTGAGAAAACAATAAACTATAATTATTTGTAAGATAATTTAGTAGTTCATGTTAGATTGTATGAACATTTATGGTAAATATTGTATTTAGGGAAAGCTGAGGTAGATCTAGAAAGAAATATTAAAGTTTTAATAAAAGTGTTTTGATAATTGATTAGAAATAATGTCATTTAAATAAATAAGATACAACAGTGAAATTTCTGTGATAATAACAACATATGATTATATTATATTTATGTGGTTAAAACAGTAACAGAGGGAAGTTATGGAATATGATAGAGAGATAGCATATTAGTATATTATAGCATATTAGTATTTCTTCTACCTACTAGAAGCCACACACATTTTACTCAAATAACTTTTATTTTCATGTTTAGATTCAGGCAACCAGAATTGTAATTTCAATATTTACTTGAAAATTGTCATTTTGTAGAAGAAACAGAAGTCATGAAAGTAGGCAGGACCTTTTTTAGAAATGACCTCACAGTAGGCAGAGGATTGATATCAGAAACATAAAGCTGCAGAATACATTTACAAAAAGAAAAGAAGGAATCTACCATCGGGATATCTAATAAAGACAACTTTCCAAAGAGGATGGGAGGGAAATTTTCTTGGAATAATCATCAGCAACATACACTAAGAATTTGATGGTCACTAAAATGAGCCACTGGACTTATGATCTACTGTAGAAAGGGTAACCTGGATGCCTTGGCACACAAGGGAGCATCTATACTAAGGTCACATCCCAGAAACACTGAAGAGTGCTACACAGAATGATATTTGATACATAGAAATCTACACCTAAAGAACCATCTTGATTACAGTGTATCTCTGGAAAAGTACAGATTTGAAAGCTGTTCATCAGGAGCTGTCATCCTGGATGGCAGACAGACTCCTCCTATGTGTTTCCAACCTTCATAGAGTAGGATTAGGCTCAGACATAGACAGTTCAAATACTCTGTTGCTTAACTGTATACTTTTAGGAGTATTACTTAGCCATACCTGTGCATGTATAAGAGAAAGAGAGGGAAAAGATTTTACATTCTTTACAGTTATGGTAATTGGATGGATATGGATAAGAATACAATTGTATCTACCACACTGTATATGTTCTGAGTACAACACTTATCTGGATTTCAGTAACATCCCAAGCCATTATTTGTTATAAGGCAGACTTTAATTTATTGTTAATCTAATTTATTGTTAATAAATTAAAATAAATAGTTAATTTATTTTTAATTAAAAATAAGGACAAGGATTTCTTTCTTCTTTCCTTCCTTTCTTTATCCCTTCCCTCCCTTCTTTCCCCATTTCCCTTGCTCTTTATCTCTCTCTCTTTACATTCTTGTTTTATTCTTCCTTCCTTTCTTCTTCTCTTCCTTCCTTCCTTCCTTTTTTCTCTCTGTCTTTCTTTCTTTCTTTTTTCCTTCTTTCTTATTTTTTCTCAAATTGATGTTTTTTTTCAAGAATTAAATAGTGAGTTTTCATAGTAATAGAGCTATTATTTAATGATTAAATTGTTGAAATATAATTGCTCCATATGCAAAATGCTTGTGCTGCTGTCTAAACCCTAGGATTAGAGCAGGGAGCATGAATAAAATCACACACATAGAATATATAAAATATGAAGGACACAGGGAATTGTAAAAAATGGACCTGACATCAGTTTTTCTTGAACTGTCCTTCAATCACATAGGCAGACTTTTATGTCCCAGAGACACTTTGACATTGTTCTGAATATTTATCAAGCCTGTCTAGTGGTCACATTTCAAAAAAGAGAGTTGGTTTGCTCTGTGTCATGTACTAGACTCAAGGATATTCTTAAAAATAGTGGAAATTGGATTTTTTGTTATATGATTTAGGTATTTACTGGGAACTTATATAGATATGAATAATTTTTCTTGTTGCTTTTTGTCACAAATAAAAAGAAGATTGGCTTGGAATATTTAAAAAATGATTTGGAACAATCTGATAAATTTATTTTCTCAAAAAATGTGGAACACTGAAAAGCAAGAAAACAATTCTACATTTCTAGTGTATAAACAAATACTCAAAAAATTTAAAATTATCAGTATTGATTAAGTGCTAGAGAGATGTTTATAAAATAAGATATATGGAGTGTTATATTCAATTATCTAATTTCCCTTCTTTTCCAGACTTCACTATGCTCATACTTAATAATACCAATTCCCAGCTTCCTACCTTCCTCCTCACTGGTATCCCAGGCCTGAGAGCAGCTCAAGTCTGGATCTCCATTCCCTTTTGTCTACTTTACATAATTGCCCTCTCTGGGAACAGCCTGATCCTGCTGGTGATCCTTCGTGAGCAGAACCTCCATGAGCCTATGTACTATTTCCTCTCTATGCTTTCTGTCACAGACCTGAGTTTGTCTCTCTGCACACTTTCCACTACTCTTGGTGTCCTCTGGTTTGAAGCTCGAGAGATCAATTTAAATGCGTGTATTGCCCAGATGTTCTTTCTTCATGGGTTTACTTTCATGGAGTCTGGAGTTCTGCTGGCCATGGCCTTTGATTGTTTTGTGGCCATCTGTGATCCACTGAGATATACCACTATTCTTACCAATGCCAGGATTGCCCAGATTGGCATAATTGTGCTGATAAGAAATGTTGCTGTCATGTTGCCAGTTGTGCTCTTTGTCAAGAGGTTGTCCTTCTGTAGTTCTCTGGTTCTTTCACATTCATACTGCTACCATGTAGATCTCATCCAGCTCTCATGTACAGACAACAGAATCAATAGCATTCTTGGTCTGTTTGCACTATTCTCGACTACAGGGTTTGACTGCCCTTGCATCTTGCTGTCCTATGTACTGATCATCCGATCTGTCCTCAGTATCGCTTCCTCTGATGAATGACAGAAAGCCTTCAACACATGCATATCCCACATCAGTGCTGTTGCCATCTTCTACATTCCTCTGATCAGCTTGTCTCTTGTACACCGCTATGGCCATTCAGCACCTGCCTTTGTCCACACCATCATGGCCAATGTCTTTCTGCTCATCCCTCCTGTGCTCAACCCTATAATCTACAGTGTAAAGACGAAACAGATTCGAAAGGCTATTATCAAGGTTTTAAATCAGAAGCAGAACCAACTTTAATAATGATCTCAGTAGAAAGGAACATTTATAAATAAATGATTTTGTAGAATGGTTAAAGCATCAAACAAACTTTTTTTTTTTTTTACTCCTGCAAAATAAAACAATCCAAGGCACTTGCTCTTGCTCTTTTATTCCAAGAGGGAAGAACCAAGACACGGTCACCATCAGATCAAAGCAGAACCAATGTCCTGTAGACTTTTAAGACCCACTCACAACCCCGTTGGCTCCAGAGGGCTCAGACAGTTCCACTTGTCCAGCTCTGCACACAGAGTTCATCTCAAGCTCAGGCCAGCTCCACTCCATGACATGAAGCTGCTCTTCATGGTTGTCCCATGGTACTGGCACCTCCAAATGCTGAGTTCTCTGTTGCAGCTGGGATGCATCTTCACCAACAGTGTCTCCTGAACTCCAATTCTATCCAATCAGACCCCTCTATGTGCAGTCCTTGGTTGGTGGTTGAGACCCTGGGAGCTCCGAGGGTACTAGTTAGTTCATGTCAAACAAACTTTTAAGATGTCAAGTTATGGAACTTCCAGGTTTTATGATACTTTCTTACTAAGTTTCTCTGCCAGTATATTCATGTTAATGCAATTTAAATTATTATTTCATTTTCAATACAACATGAGTTTCTGTAGATGAATAATTAATTACCCATAGTTCTAGCTGGCAATATTAATCTGATAAAGTAATAATTCAGACTCTCTATTCAATTACAAAAGTTTGAATTTAATATGGGAAATCTTAGGTGAGTCAGTTGTTCTATTTTTAATGATACAGAAAAAATATTTTAACCAGTTGTATGTGTTTTACTCAAAACATTTTATTCTCTGACTGCTTCTTAAATTACTATATTATTGGTTAAGTCCTAAAATGAATACCAGCAATTTGACTTCAAGTCTTGTATTAATCAATCTGTCTTGTTTTATTATATGCTAAAGAAAATACAGATGTAGATAAAATCTGAGAGTTTTCACAGTTGATAATTATATTAATACCAGTTGTATGCTTAATCAGCTGAAGAATAACCACAGTAGATCTGAAAAGTCCTCATTATTAAATAAATATCAAACAAACAGAACTTTTTTAATCACTTTTTTCAGCAATCTATAACAAAAGATGATGATTTATTTACATGCTTATTATCATGAGAAATTACATCTATGTGCAATTGTCATAAAAAAATCCAGATGTTCCTTTGTCCAAAATTTAACTGCATTTATATATGGACACATATATTTGGAGAAAATATTAGATAATTTTTATTTTATGCTGGCATTTGCATTGCAATTTATGTCACAGAGATCAGGACTCATTGTCAGTGAATGTATTCTGTGTAAATGTGTGAAGAACTACAATTACCCATTTTCGTTTGGTTCTAGTCAATACAAGTAGGTATGTATGTTTTTGATTCTTTCAGTAGGTAGTCTATTTTCTCCTGAGATATTAATAAATTTTGATGAGACCTGAGTAGAGATTGGCTTAGGTGTAATGACACCAGCTTGGTAAGTTCTCCTGGAGGAATGATATCATACATGAGGTACAAAGTTCAGGCTTGATTTTTGCAAGTCCCTAATTAGAAACAAATAATTCTGATGGAAAATAATAAGGATGCTACTTACTGTCACAGGACATCGGAAGATTTAAAAAATTTGAGGCTTATAATCAAAAGTAAACAGTTCAATAATTACTTCAGGTGTGAGAATTATGTAACTTTTTCATTATTTTACTCCTTTTAAGTATTCCTACTTTATCAAATATTCACAAAGGGAGCATTTAGTCATAGATCTTTCCAATAAACCATCTTTGTGAGATTTTGCATGCATGATCTACATGTGTAATTAAATTTTTTTCTAATAAAGGATGATTGGTTTTGAATTGAAAAGCCCAATTAACTATTTATTATTTTTAAGTTTTCTGATTCTGATTAAAATTTCATGTATTTTGTAATTTTTAGAGTTAGTATTTGAAGGTAAAATTGGAGGAAAACACATGAGAACAACAGTTGATATATAACATGTTTCATGTCTTTGAGCTGAAGTCTGCCAGGTCAGTTACAAGCAAGAGTCTTCCTAATTAAGCTGTCATTTCATTTCAAAGATTATATTCAGGCTTCTGAGCATGGACAATAGAGTCTTCATCACAAATTGCTTTTGGCAATGATAGTATGGTGGTAGGGTTTGAATGGGAGAAGACTAACGTCAAATCAAGGAAGGACAAGATGGAGTGTTAGATGCCATGTCAGGATCCAGAATGAAGACAAAAACCAGACAACAGTTAGAAAATGTATAATTTAATATAAATAATCATTAGCATGGAAGCAAAGTAGTGAGGAAATTGGCTAATAAGAACTCACCAGAATTATAAGTATTCTAGTAGAATGGATAGAAGGAACAAAGAGCAATATGATGGAGCCACCAAGAACCTCTCATTTCATTCTGCTATACTTACAAAGTAATGGAGTATTATTTTTGACACTTGATAAAAAAATCTGCCCTCCCATCACCAGAAAGCCCTGCCGTATGAAGATGCTGCTTGCCCTCCCCATCACCAGAAAGCCCTGCCGTATGAAGATGCTGCTGGGAGGAGGAGGGTGTCACTGTTATGCTTGGTAGTTGTAGAGACTTTCTATATTCATGTTCATCTGTATCTAAGTGAGAGTCAGCGACAGGCAATCTTCTCAGCATGAGGTTGTGTGTGTAGCTTTCCAGACAGGTCATGTGCAACCTTTAAGGCACATGCACATTCTCAAGGCAGAGTACATGTAGGAGAGGCTACCCCAGACAGAGTTCTGTTTGTTTTGTGCGTGTGGGTCTTCTGGCTTAGCCATTGTCACAGAGCATCCTCGGTGGGTCAGTGTGGAAGAGAGTTATGCACTGCTGGCAATCACTCTCAGAGGAGGAATGAAGGATCATAAAATGGAACAAAATTTTATCTTTTAATGCAACCCCAGCAAATTATAAAGAAACCAGGTAGTGAAATTCTCCTTCTTCCTGTCTTCCTTCACTACCATCAACAGACAAGAATTAGCACTGTACCAGATTGCTATAATAATAATAATAATAATAATAATAATAATAATAGTGTTCCCACCATCATCATAGAAGACAAAAGGAATATGAAACAGAGTTGGCAAATCAAAACCAGCCAGGCACTGTTTTGAATGGATATTGACTAATCTTGTATAACTGCGTCTATATGTTTATCAAATATGCTTGATGATGGGCTATCCAGGAAATTAAAAGAGAGAGTGAATTACCTGTCAGACCTTGTTTCTCCTTGGTCAAAGTTTACCTTGCAGCTTCTAATTTCCTCCACACATCTGGATTATCCATGAATGAGAACAAAGCAGTGAGGCTGGAGGTCTCATGCCCTCACTATTAGCTAGGAAGAACTCAACAGGTGCATGGTGCTTGTACATCATGAGTTTTCAAATCCCCCTGTGCTTATCCAGCTGATGATTGGATGTGCATTAGATACTTACACTGTTGCTGGACCAAGTACCTGATGAGTTCAACCTGAAAAAATCTATTTTGACATATGTTTCTGGTAATAGTATCCATCAAGTAGGGAAGGCAGTGTGGTAGAAGCATGAGGTAATTTCGTTGCATCATATCTACAGCCAGGAAGCAGAGATAGATGAATGCTGTCTTTGAACCAGCTTTCTCTCCCCTTTATTGACTCCAGAATCCCAGTTCATATCTGAGTACCAAGATTGAGAGCTGAACTTCCCCCTCAGTTACAGAAACAATGCCATAGACATTCAAAAGTATGCCACTCATGAATATAATAAGTTTGAATGTAATTACATTGACAGTTGAAATTAACCATAGAGGTATGGGTGCTGCCACAGTGATTGGAAAACGATGCAGAATGATTTGTTATTGATGCCCTAGAAATAAGGGATAAGGAGGCAAACTCAAAGCATGTAGGGTCACAGATCTGCTCAGGTTACCAGAGATAATTGAGTCATTACTCCCGCTGTCATGGGAATCCATGCATGGTCTTTTGTTGCTTTTGATATTGTTAATCTAATATATTTTCTTTTGTTTGAGAATTTCGCAATACATATGTATGTTTTGATAAAATACACCCATTTTCTCCCCTCCAATTTCTCTCCTACTTTCCCTACCACTTTCCTTCTCATTTTTGTGTTCTCATTTTATTTCTCTTAAGCTTACTGAGTCAATTTAGGGCTACTATTATTGAATGATTATAGAACCATCTACTGGAGCATCTTTCAGGGCTTGCATGCCTGAAAAAAAAACTTGTTATTCCTCCCAAGCTGGAATCAATTGCCACTTGTTTCTCAGGCTGTGGGACCTCATGGGTTCCCTCCCTCATTCATGCTGGAACTTTGACTGGCTTAATCTAGCACTCTAGTCCTGGGGAACCTATGCCCTCTTCTACACATGTGGTGCCCAGTGATACATGAAGGCAAAATACTCATACATACAAAATAAATAAATATAAAAAGAAATATAAAATAAAAAAACTGGGCATGGTAGCATGCTTTTGTACTTCAAAACCCAGGAATTTTGAGACCAGTGGTTCCTAGAATAGCCAGCCTAGGCTATATAAAGATTTCAGGTCATTGAAAAAACCCTGTCAGAATAGAGAACAGTGTCTAAAAGAATGATAGTCATCATTCTTCTGTGACATCCACACACATACCCACGTATGTGCACATACTTGAACACACTTATGGAAAGTGAGAGTGAGAGGATTGTCAGGGAGAGGCAAAGTTCTACCTTTGAACATATGTGGATTTCAAACTTTACAGTTAGCTTTACTTTAATATTTTAAAGTATATGTCCATCTCATTTTTAGATATGTTTAGCATAAGTTAGAAGTTGAGAATCAGTTTATTGTTTCATACAGATTTTACTTTTCTTAAAAAAAGTTGTCATTGACTTGCATTAATTCCTCTTTTAATAGTTAATTACATACTTGGAACTATTGTTCATTTCTTAATTGATTTTTGTAACAAATTGATTTGTCTTTATATAAATCCAAGGTCAACATAGTGAAATACTTGACAAAAATTTTTAAGGATTTGCTTGTATAAACAATAAATTAAAACCCTGATTAGAAGATAGATGGAATATATAGCAATTTATAGATTTAGACTTATCATGATAAGTAAAACGTATTTGTTATATTATTATGACAACACTTCTACAATGAAGTACACTGAGTAGCTTGAATAATAGAATTTCATTGTGCCACAATTCTGGAATGTAAAGTCCAAGATCACAGTGTCAAGATAATTTATTTCTTTTCTGGCTTTGAAACCAGAATCTGTCCTTTGTTTTGCTTCTGGTTTTGATGCCTTGAAGGAAATCTTTGATTTTAGATGTATCAACTTGTTCTTCTTGTCTATGTAGTATTAATACTGTGTGTATATCTGTATTAAATTCTCCATCTATACAAGGTCTCCTGTTATATTGGAGGAGTGGTTCACTGTAGATTGACTTAGTATTTCTTTTCTGTAACTAAGTTAATATGCAATGACTCTTGTCTGAGAAAAATCACATTTAGAAGCATTGGGAATTAGAATCTAAATGTATTTGTGTTTTATGAGGACTCAGTTCGCTAATAACAATTCTTCAGCTAGGGTTCATTGATTTTTTTCTTGGCATTTGTTTGCAGTATGTATGACATCCCAACAATTTCAACAAAAAATTATTCTCTGAAATTATAGGATGACACATTATTGATATAAGCATTTCCCTTTACAGAGTCTTAGGATGACAGAAAGATGGTGAGAGTGTCATGCCTAATCCCAAGAGGTGGGAAGCAATGGCTGAGACAGGGAGCTCAATTCCAAGACAATGACTGCCACTTTGTTTCTGGAGAAAGTTATACCATCTCTACATTAATGCTGAATATACTAACAACCATCTTCAGTGATGAGCAGTGGAGACAAATAAAATAAACAACATAGTAATTTGTACACATTATAGAACGCAGGTATGATAAAAAAGCCCGTGCTACGGAGAATGTTTAAAAGCAGCAGACACCAAAACAAAAATACTATCTAAGGCTGAAACATAGTACAACCAAGGGAACATAAATGATTAAATGAGGCATAGATCTTAAATGTTGATAGATCTTAAATGTTGATTTAAACCTCTCTATGCTTGGTCTTCAGTCTTTATGAGTGGTTAAAATTTGTGATGTAAGTCAATTCTGAATCTCCACAGATTCTCATTACTTGTCTTGAAGTGTTTTAATTAGGGACACCATAGGATTCAGCTTTACCTGAAAGACTTGAATACTAACATCTCAGGACATTATTGCTGGGTGAGGAGGTGAGACAAATAACTCCCATTTCTGAGGGCTTATAAATTCCACCATCTGCAACTTTTGGTCATGAGTAGATTGAGAACTACAGTTTGTAGTCCTGAGACATTCTATCCTCAGTAATGTTTGACTATCAAAATCGGATGCAATTGACTTCCTAGTTCAAGGACATGATTTTCAGCTCAAAAGTTTCTCCCATATAGTTTTCTAAGTCTTTTACCAGATCCAAAAGGATATAACCCTTGTTCATAGCCCTTGCCTTGCATATATAGCTCTATATATCTCCTGTCCATTATCCATTTGATGAAATAGTTTACTAGAAAGCATGCTGCCCACTTTCAATGGTGTTCTGAAACATGATTTCCCTTTGCTTTGGTAGTAAAGAAGGTTGATATGTGCAGTGATCCAACGGGAAGCATGCTTTAAAAAGGTGATAAAGGAAATTAACATTTAATTGTGTGATTAGAATTTTAAACATTTTTCCCTTTAACTTAAACTTTAGAATGTATTTTCTTTATAAAATAATTATCCTTAATTTTCTAAAGAATCTGGCTTTCATTCTGAAATTCATTTTTTCTTATAGATTCAGTAGCTATTAGCTATGAGAGACTGAATCACTTAACATTCATTGTTAGTAGTCTAAAGAAGTTGAGATTTGGTAATAATGTTGTCTGAAAGTTTGTAAACTGCTATACATCTTAATCTTATATATCATACCTTGTTCTAAAGGACCATTACATCCTTTTCCATAGTCTTTGGCACCAACCTCTTTTGTATATTTTTGTTGACATTTTAATTACATTTCTCTCACACTAACATTTTGTTCTATCAATTAAGAATAATTATTAAAAATTAGTGTTGAAGTGTCCTGTTAGTATGTAAAATGAAACAATTTAAACAAACAAAATAAAACATGCTAATTTTAAAAGAATACACTTAAAAACCTACAATGAAGCAAACCTCCCTATGGCCATTAATAACATTCCCTTGCATTGGCCAAAGCTTTTCCTCTACATATATTCTTGGTTTCTGAAATATCTTCCAGACGTACAGGTAGTTTTTGTGTTATTTCTGTTGTTAATGTTATATATTGATTAGTTGCCCACTTTCATGTAATTGTGATAGTCTAGTTAAGTGAGAATAGTTCAGGGGCAGTTAAGTGGCACACAGCAGTCTCCTGCTGCTTGCTTACCTGTTTCCTATTTTAAGGATTTTATTATTTATTGACATAAATAATGAATTTACAAAAGCTTTTAGACATGTTTTAATTTTGAAAAGTATACTTCTATAAAGAGATTCCAAGATGGGGAAAATGCACAAATTACTATTTGTTTAAGGCAAATTTTCATTTCCCTGTTCAAATCACATGTTAAATTATACAACTATTAAGATTTAAGATTAATGTTTTCAAGTTAATAATTTATGGATGATAGCATTCTTTTAGATAATTCAGTGACTAAATATAGGAAAAACTTCTTTGTTTTTCTTATGATGACAAGAACAGGTTAAGTAAATATGTATTATGCACAAAAGGTCTCAAATCTCTCATTCTGTATAACTTGAAATTTATTCCACTTCTTCTGGAGGGCTGCAAGATACCTTGAAAATATGTGTTGGTTTGCCTAAGTTTGTTGAATATGTTCTTGGGTCATTGACCTGGAGTTACTGTGATCCCTGGTTCAAGGGTCTTTTCTCCTGAATCCTCGGATAACCCTATCCCTGATCTGTTTGGTTCTAACTCCATATATGATGGGATTGAGCATGGGAGGAACCAGCAGATAGAAATTAGCAAACATGATATGCACAGCTCTGGGCACATGGTGGCCAAAGCGGTGGGTGAGGAAAGTGAAAAGGGCTGGGATATAGAAAGCCAAGATAACACAGACATGGGAAGCACATGTACCAAACGCTTTGAGCCGAGCTTCACCTGAGGGCAACCTCAACACAGCTCTCAGAATCATCACATAAGATACAGTGATGACAATTATGTCAAAGCCAACCACAGAGAAAGCCACAAAGAGTCCATATCCACGATTGACTCTGGTATCAGCACATACCAACTTGAGCACTGCCATGTGCTCACAATAGGACTGGGGAATGACCTTGTTGGGGCAGAAAGGCATCCTGAATATCATGAAACAGAATGGGCTCACCCACAGTAGCCCTCTCACCATCACAGCTGCCCCTAGTTTGATGACTATAGATGTGGTCAGGATGCTGGAATGTCTAAGTGGGAAGCAGATAGCCACATAGCGGTCCAAGGCCATGGCCATGAGCACCCCAGACTCCACAGAAGAAAAGGCATGTATGAAGAACACCTGGATGAGGCAAGCATTGTATTCAATCTTATGATCATGAAACCAGAGTATGGCCAGCATTTTAGGTTGTGTGGAGGAGGACAGGGCCAGATCAGTGATAGCCAACAAGGCCAGGAAGAGGTACATGGGCTCATGCAGGGTATGGTCAATTCGGATTATGTGGAGGATGGTGATATTTCCAGTCAGTGCCACAATATACATAACACAGAAAAGAAAGGCAATCCAAAATTGATAATTCTCCAATCCTGGGATTCCAAGCAAGATGAAGAACAGAGGATGGGAAGAGCTGTTACTTGAAGCCACCATGAGAGGTTGGTTACTATGTTCTCAACAGCAAAGGTATCTGTTTTTCTAGATGGCGACAATGGAATGAATGTTATTGATTACAAATACTTTGAATGATTTCATTGGGCCTTTATATTAAAAGTTAATTGTGTTACTACAAGCCACTAGGCTCATGAAATGATGTAGCTCACAACTTTTATTCACATGCTGATCCAAAAAGGTTTTGAACATATGAGGTGCAAATGTAATTATGTTCTCAAAACCAGTATCTTTCAGGATAGTAAATTATAATAAGAAAAATATATCTTGACCAATAATAATGCTATAGTCAGCCCCATTTTTCTATTTACAACAAACAAGGAATAATTCAATCTTGTCCATATGTCCTCATCCCTCTGATGGAAGGCAATACTGCTGAAAGGACTTTATCTATTGAGTAATAATCATTTAACATTAACCCTAAGTGTAACCTAAAGAAGTTTTTAAGTATATAAGAATTAATTGAATGTATGTACACCTGTAACTAAACACACTACCTTCCCCATATGCATCCCCTAGATGAACCCATCCCTGTTATCAAATCATTTTTAGGAACTAACAAATACTTCATTTTCCGAGTCTAAATGCTGCCTATTGAGTTTCCCCCCCACCCCAAGTTCACAGATATGCTTAACATCCTTCTAATTTTCCCAAGATTTATTATGGTTTGATGGAAATGTGGCTCAGAATTTATATTGCATGCTATAAGTTGGAAATTTTACTGCCTTGCATAGTTTATAGCTACAGGTTTGCTTAAATCAAATTTTCCTTTAATATATGGTGAGAATTCATGCATATTCATCATTCTTGGGCTCAGAGTTTGTACTTTATTTTCTTTTTTCAGGTCTCAACTTCTTACATCTTAAAAGTTTTGTTTGATTCAGGCTTTCTTCTTACCAGTTTCTGGATTCTGTTTCACTATCAGCTCATTGGGACCTAGCCACCAATTCTCCTAGCCATTCAGAGAACCTTCCTGAGATGACAGCTTTCTTATTCCTGTTGAAAACAGTGAGAGAGATTTTGGCTGTAAGTACAACTTTCCACTGTGCAAAGGCATCTATAATCAACTGTGAAAGAATTGTTGCCTATGGTGAATGTGCATTACAAATCATAAAACGAATTGCTTTTAGCTTATTCAAACCCCTTCATCTTCATTTTACCATGAGGAGAAAGGTCAGAATCATTAAATAATATACTTAGTATCACATAGGAAATCTGTGCCAGGGAAATGCCCCGTATAATCACTGCTTCCAGAAACACTCGTTGTTGCCTTCACTAATAATGAGTTATTGGAATTCCCATCCTGGTTAAGTCAAGTAGAGACTGTCACCTCATGGTATCAAAGGGTGATATGAGAGGGACTTAGACAATTGTTTACTAAAGGAGACACATATACATTTCTGCAATGGCCCATGCTACTTCACTGAATTGAGTCTATGGACCAAGTTCTAGCTTATGCTATAGGCTTCTTGGAGATGTCATTTCTTCTTAACATCTTACTCTGTCTTGAGGTTTAATTCAGGAGTCACTCACTTGTTCTGTACATTCCTACAGTGTGGTAACTCCCTCCTCATCCACTTTCAGTTAGCAATGAATAATTTCTTAGAAAATCAATTTTGTCTGTCTCTTCTCTTTTGCTTACAAATCAACCCCAGCAATAGACCATCACAGAAAAGACATGCTTACTGTTTTATTTTGCTAGCTCAGAATCAGATTTTTTCCCCATGGATATCATGGAAAAAAGCATCAAACTAAGATCTGAGAGTAGAGTGTGAGTGTGAGTCATTGTTAGGTACCTCTATTTTTTTTCCATACTGTATCCTCTGTGTATTATAGAATCTAGTGCCTTCACTATTGTGAATTTCTTTACCTCTTTTCCTCACATAGACTTAAGAACTACAAACAAAAATCAAAGACATGCCATGGATAGTAAACAGGAATTTGACCAATATCCAGCTGATTAAACTCAGTGTGAGATTTTTTATTAGATATTTTCTTTATTTACATTTCAAATGTTCTCTCCTTTCCTGGTTTCCCCCTCTGAAAATCCCCTATTCTCTTTCCCCTCCCCCTTCTCACCAACCCATCCTTTCCTGCTTCCTGGACCTGACATTCCCCTATACTGGGTCATAGAGCCTTCACAGGACCAAAGGTCTCTCCTCCCATTGATGACCAACAAGGCCACCCTCTTCTACATATACAACTGAAGCCATGAGTCCCACCATGTGTACTCTTTGGTTGGTGGTTTAGTTCCTGGGAGCTCTGGGGGTACTGGTTGGTTGATATTGTGGTTCATCCTAAGGGGCTGCAAACCCCTTCAGTTCCTTGGGTCCTTTCTCTAGCTCCTTCATTGGGGACCCTGTGCTCAGTCCAATGGATGGCTGTGAGCCTTCACTTCTGTATTAGTTGGGCACTGGCAGAGCCTCTCAGGAGACAGCTATATCAGGCTCCTGTCAGCTAGCACTTGCTGGCATCCACAATAGTGTCTGGGTTTGGTGATTGTATATGGGAAGGATCCCCAGGTGGGACAGTCTCTGGATTGTCCTTCCTTCAGTCTCTGCTCCACACTTTGTCTCTGTAACTCCTTTCATGGGTATTTTGCCCCCCCCCTTCTAAGGATTGAAGTAAGTGTGAGACTTTCAATATGAAACACGGTTTACCAAGTTAATATTAACTTGAGAATTAAAGTATGCATTTTTAAGGCTTATAGTAAAAGGAACAATATAATTCCCCATTAATGATACCCTTTCTTTATCTAAGTTATTAAATATGTTCTTTTATTTTTCAAATGTGCTAGAATTCTTCCCTTCATATGTGTACTGATGAAACTGAGTCATATACTTTGGGGGGCATTATGACTATGATGACCACACTTGGGGTTTATGACATTTTTTAAAAAAAATTCCCCATGTAAAATCTAACATAAAATGTGTAGAATTTGGTTGGGAAAGTTTAATTACAGGAGCTATGGCCTGAAGTTGAGTAAAGCTTTGCTTTTATCTTTTAAAAAGAGTTTGAATCCAAGGTACTGCTGCTTCTGTTGGATATCCTTTATTCTACCTGTACATGGAAATACTTATGCTCAGCAGCCAGAAATGCTGCTGAAATTAGTTAAGAGCGAATAGAAAAAAATTGTACAACATCTTGTTACAAAATAGCTTTAGAAAAACTGAACTTTGTTCTCTTACTTTAAAGCATTTAATTTACATTTTAAAGTTTTAATAAGTAAGAATGTTAGGTCCATGTCTAACCTCCTTTCTGGAAGGCTGTGTCCTACCTTCTTAGGTCTCACTGGAGGCACAATGGGAATCATTATTCTTTGTTTCCATCTCAGAGTGCTGTTCTTGTTCACAGACCTCTGGAACTCAAGATCGCAGGGATGCACAGTTCATAGCTTTGCCTTCTAGCTTCATGCAGGCTCTGTGAGTCCTGCTGCTCTGGAAGTGCCAGATGTGCCCAGATGTGCCCAGATGTGCCTGTGGCATAGAAACCCTCTCACCCGGAAGACTTCTCTTTTATTAACTAAGCTGAGCCTGACCTCTGGGATTCAGCTTTTGGCAGAGACCTTAAATTAGTGTTTATTTGAAGGAATCTGCTTTGCTCTTTCTTCCCCTTAAGGGTCACTGTGTCAGTCTCATACTGGCTTCCTCTGAGACTAGTTTCTGAAGCTGAAGTCTTCAGTTAACTCCTAACCTTCCTTTCTCCTCTACATATACAACATATACATATACATATACATATACATATACATATATATATACATATACATATACATATACTTTCTCCTCTGTGCAATTGAATACAAAGGCTGGAGATTTGAATGCCTGTGCAAGAGAGGTGATATAATTGCAAGAGTCTGAGCAATTGTATAATGCATTCTTTAAGCAATCTGAGGTTGTATACTTAACAGTTATATGCATGATTTGAAAGTTTGTTGGTATTTAATATATTTTGATATGTTTATGAAAGGTTTGTTAATAAATATGTATATGAGAAACTCAATTTAAATATGTATAAATCTTATGTGCAAGTATACAAGTGAGCATTTACTTTTGTGATACATAACTAATGTCATAACATCATTTTGATTTAATCATTTTGGAATACATGTATTTTGTGAATGCATTGGTCTAGTTGATAGTGTGGTATGGCATACTTGTGAACACACACATGAATGTGTGTGTGCATGTGTGTATGTGTGTGTGTGTGTGTGTGCTGTGCTGTGCATGGCAGTAATCCCTTAGTGTTTCAGTGTACACTGTGTTAGCTGGGATTCCAAGGCCTCTCTCATATAAGGGGCTGATGATCCAGACAAGAAGATGAATTTCAGCAGAGATTCTGCCTGTTATTCCTGAGCCTTTCTAAGAATGGAAAGTCCTCCTCACTCAACATGAACATCCCAAACCTGCGTAGGAGAGGGACTAGAGCCTTATTAGGATCATGGTGTGTATATACTATGCATTCACAAAGTGCATGTATTCCAAAACTATTAAATAAAAAATGATGTTATCACATTAGTACACACACACACACACACACACACACACACACACACACACAATTCTTTACTCATAAAATATATCCCAACCACAAGTTCTCCTCCCTTCATCCTTCCCAGTCTCCCTTCCCCTGTCTCTCCTCACACAGGTCCACTCCATCTATTTCCCTTCAGAAAAGAGTGGTCCTCTCAGGGATATATACCAAACATAGTATAACATGTTATAGTAAGACAAGGCACAAACCCTCATATCAGGGTTAAGGAAGGCAACCCAATAGGATGAAAAATTTATCAAGGGCATGCAAACAAATTAGAGATACCCCCAAACCACTATTAGGAGTCCTGTAATACTCTCAACCTAAACACCCACAACATGTTTGCAGAGGACCTAGTTCAGAGCTGACTAGGTTCTATAACTACCACTTAAGTCTCTGAGAGCCCTTGTGATTCCTGCTTAGTTGATTTGATGGGCCATATTTTTCTCATGTCCTCCATCTCTTTGGTCTCTACATACAATTCTTCCTCCCCTTTTTCCTCAGGGTTCTCTAAGCTCCTAGGGATGGGACCAATGGAAATCTCCAGTTTGGGCTCTCTCTGTGCCTAATTTTTGGCTGTGGGTCTTTGCATCTGCTCCAATAAGCTACAGGAGGAAGTCTCTCTGATGATGAATGAACTCATAGACACTGATCTATGAGTATAGCATATTATCATTAGGAATCATTTTATTAATTTTTTCCTTTTATCCTGGATCTCTGGTATGTCTGGCCTCTAGTTCCTGGTCATCCAGACAGTGTCACTCATGGGCTCCTTTTTGTGGCATTTACCTCAAATTAGACCAGTTATTGCTTGGCTATTCCTCCTAGTTCTGTGCCTCCATTGCCCATACACACCTTGGAGGCAGGATCTTTTATATTGGTGTCAGGAAATCTCCACTTTACTAATTAGACTAGCTACATATAAAATCATCATGATTTAAATATGCTTATTTATTCTTTGAGAGCTTTATACATTATACTTTGTTCACACTCATCTTTCTTTCCATCCCTTCTCCCCGAGTCTCTTTCACCTTCATATTTACATTCTCTCATGTTTGCTCTCTTAAAAATAAAATAGAAGCAAAACAAAACATGGATTCAAGATTTGTAAGTATTCACAATTTAATTACTTACCACATGTAAATTAACTGCACTTAATGATTTTGGATAATGCCAGGAATTAGTAAAACTCACAAATCATCTCAGAATCTACATTAAATGAGGTCCCAGAGCAGCAGTACTGTCAAAACTCAGAACTCAGGCTATGATCCAGAGCCGGTGAATCCAAATGTTCTCTCTAAGATACATTTTATGGTACTAAAATGTACCAAATATTTAATTATCTTTGTGATAATCAAATCTCCAGAAAGCTATGATCAAAAGTAAGCAGAAATTTGGTATAACTATGGACAATTGAATCAGTATAAAAGGAAAGGATTAGGTTTTTTTTTTTGTGTGTGTGTGTGTCCCTGTGATGTCTTCCAGTGATTTTTGTGATACAGATGTTGTGGCCTCCTTTTCTCTAACCAACCTATATTATATGTTTAAATGTCTAGCTTTACCTCAGTCATAATTAATTTGCTTTCAAAATATGAATAACCTAAATAAAATCAAATATGAAAAGCATAGTTATAAGGTTGTATCTCAATTGATATATCTTCTCTAAGGAAATGCTATGCTGTATTTGACTGAATGGAAAAAGAGAAAGAAAGGAATCACACAAGTATTTGAGCATTCTAGGCTCTGCATGGTAGTGAGCAGAACACAAACCTGAAGGAAGAAGAAGTGATGTTTGATACCAGTGGCCATAAGAGAAATACAAATCAGACCCATCTTCCTACTAGTAAGACTAGTTTCTAGCAAACATGTAAAACATGTAATCAACTGTGGTATCTATCCCTATGTGAATGAATAAAGGAAATATGGCCTACATCAACAATGTAATATTATAAGTTCACAAATAGTCATATCCCATTATTGACACTGGAATGTATGAACTGCACTTTTCATTGAGTGAAATAAGAAACACAGAAAGACAAACATTCAAAAGATGCCACATTGGCTATAGGCT
Organism: Mastomys coucha; assembly: GCF_008632895.1. NCBI lineage: Eukaryota > Metazoa > Chordata > Mammalia > Rodentia > Muridae > Mastomys > Mastomys coucha. Next base: position 91,908,210 of record NW_022196904.1, read on the forward strand.
GTGGTTACAAGAGACTGAGAAGCATGGAGATTAGGGGTGGATAAATGAAAGGTAGAGTGTTGGATAACAGGCATTAAAATACAGTTAGATACAAGATTAGATTTGGTATTCCACCCTACAGAACAATGGCTATAAAGCATCACAATCTTTCATGCATTACTTGGAAATTTGTAATAGAGAAGACTGAAGGTCCTAAACAGAGAGTATACAGAAAAGAAAATGCAGATTAGCTTCCTTGATCAGTGTAAGCTATGTACACATTAAAATATCATACCAATCAATACTATTGTACATATTAATACATGTTAATATTTGAAAACTATTCCAAAGTTAATAAGATAATTAAGAGGAAGATGTTAACATATAATTTCAGGCTAATGTGTGGTCTCCTGGGAATTTCTAGTTGATTTCTGCTGTAGATTCCCAAGAGTCTTGGCAGCAATGAAAATTACATGGCAGGTTTCTTATAAAAGGGCAGGGCCGTGAGTCACCTAACACGTAGTTAGCTTGGCGGCCGGTGGAACAGGTACCTCCCCTTGTATTGAAAGCCAGGTAGGATACTAGGACCAAGCTTACAAGACAGAGGTTGTTGAAATCCAAGGTAAAAGGCATTGGTGGAGCAGGTGGTGCTTAGAGATGAAAGATGACAAACTAGAGGCCAAGAGCAGTGGTATTGGAATGAGAGGGTTGGACTAAGCGACAGAAACCAATTTGTTTGAAATTTGCAAGCAAACATTTGTTTCCAGAAGGAAATGTCAAAGCCAGTTATGTTTTATGTCTGGGATAGAATTTCTATAGCTCACAGAGACTTCAAATGTGGTAACGTATGCTTTATTTCTTTCTTGCATTGCATTTAAATTGGGCTAAATCTGAACCCCTGTGTTTCATAGGAAGTAAACTTCTAGATATACTTTTAACAAGGTCCTCATCATATGATTTCTTCCATCTCTCAACATATTTAGAAACACATCAAAATAAGTTTTTTATATTTGGCCATCATAAAAATAACTGGAAATAGGCATATTGGATACACTTTGAAGTCCTGGTTTTATATCTGGTGAGATCTTACAAAGAAATGAGATCCTTAAGTAAATGGGAAATCAAAGGTGTTTGTGTGTGTGTGCTCATGCATGAATGTTATGTGCACTTTCAGACAAATTTTCATAATGCAGGTGGTGTATAGCTTATAATCCTCCTCCTCAGCATATTAAGGAAGTGCTGACATTACTGGCATATATCACCTTCCTCAGCACCAGGACCTATTTCTTTGTCTATTGCTATGGACCATCATAAGTTTCAATGTCCACATTTTCATACACTTAAATGTACATTTAATATTGTTGCTTCCTATTTTTAATGCTGTGATTGTCAAATAAATTTCAAAAGAACACTCTAACACTCTATCTAGGCAGCAGTAGGAAGTGCCTTTTCTGTTTAGAGTTTGGTTGGATGTAGCCGGATAGACATCGTTCCTAAATGTTAGGATTTATTTAATATGGCAGAGGTTCATCCTTCCAATTGGGCACCAATTCAAAGCTACACAAAGGATAAAAAGTATGCAAAGAAACGACCATATTGTGAAGGTAAAGTCATAAACACTAATCTAGCCTATCAATTACATAGTTTTTTTTCTTTGCTTTCTTTTTTAAAAGGAAAGTCCAACAAAATAGTCCTTGGTGAACCTGGGCTCACAACATTCCCCAGAAGAACCAAAAATTATCAAAAGCCTAGTTACATCCTTTGAGTAATTTGTTAGGGTAGTACGAGTGACTCCCCAAACAAAATAGAATTTGTAGGTTTTGGTTGCCTCTCAAGGACTGAGGGTAGGCACTAGTGCTGGTGACACAACATATGTAGGACATGAGACTTATGATGGGTCTCCTGAAATTTTCTCTCCTGTGATCCAGCCTCCATGGTACCAGAAAAAAGATTTATTGATTGATTGATTGATGTTTATTTGTTTGTTTTATGTTTTAGTCTGGGTGGGGGGCATAAATATATATATTAATGTGATTTTTAATTCATTGGTTAAAATCTGTAGCATAAAATCAAACATTTTAAAATGTTTCCCATTACTCATGTGCTATTTATGATGTTTGTGGGTTTTCATGAATAATCAGAGCCATAACTTTTCATCTTTTAGTTTCCTCTAGACTAGGATTTCTCAGGTCTGGCTCTATAAACGGTTGAGTGGTAATTCTTCACTTGAGGGAAGACTGCACATCTTAGGGTATATAGTAGCATTCTAGGCTTCCACTTTTTTAGATTCCTCTCATGATCCCAGCTGTGCTATGACAATCAAAATGGACTCCAGGTATTACCAAATGAAACCTTGGGAGAAAATTCAGGCTGATTCTTGCTAGATCATTTTTAAAATGAGCAGCACACCTATTTTTTTCTCTTGTTAATATTTGAGGAATTATGGGAGTGCTCTTTTCAAAATCTATGACCAAGATAAGCCTTGTTGACAGAGAGCTCATCATTTTAACTGTTGCTTGTCTCTCTTCTGTCTCTCTCTCTCTCTCTCTCTCTCTCTCTCTCTCTCTCTCTCTCTCTCTTTCTCTCTCTCTTTGACAGGGTTTCTCTGTATAGCCCTGGCTATCCTGGAACTCACTCTGTAAACCAGGCTGGCCTCGAACTCAGAAATCTGCCTATCTCTGCCTCCCAAGTGCTGGGATTAAAGATATGTGCCACCACTGCCTGGCCCTCTCTTCTCTTTTTATCCCATTCATGAAACAAGTAGGATTAACAGTGTGGAGAGGACAAGGCTACATGACAACCCATCCTTTAGTAGGTTGAATGGGATTCTTGAGTTCTTCCTCTGAACTGGATTCTATGATGTGCTTATAGCCTACTGTGTGCATTGCTTCCCACTATCTCCTTACTGCTAGAGTGTGAGAAAGAAAGCAAGGCCATTGTTCTCACTGGATTATGTGATGCTATGGAGAGCACTTGAATGTAAGTTGTGAGTCCCCACAGGGTGCTAGAACACAAGGTATAAAAGCTATAGAATATGAAGACTTCCCACCTTTGATTTAGAATAAGGCCAATGAAACCTGTAGGTCTCCTAGAGTCATAACACTGTTACATTAAGTATCCCCAGTGTAGAATTGTCCTTTCTTGTGCAAGCTCATTTATATAAATCAATATCATACATTCTAGAGGGATACGGGTAAAAATACTTCAGAGATGATATAATCTAAGGATTAATCTAAGGAAGAACTATGTTTTTCTAAGTTTAAGGAAGAGTTTATACCAGAAAATATTATGGGCCTCATTTGAGCTAGAGTACACCTTTGTATTTGCATAATGAACGTAGTTCAAAGACAAAAACAATGTTTGTCCATGGCAATTTGACTCTTCAGTTACATGAGTCAACTTGGGAGTTTGTCAAGTGTGACGTTAGACATAAAGCCTTGGCAAAGCCCATAGTGAGGTGAGGGATCAAGTTTTGTGTAGCACAGTTTTTCCTTTGTATGAATCCTATAATCCCAAGGGCTGACAGACAGCTTGCCTAACTGATTCCCTTGGTGTAAAATTCTTTCTTTCTCTTTGAGATCATACTGTAATTACAACAATTCTCCCTTCTCTTTTCTCCCTCAAATCTATCCCAAATATCAATCCCAGGTACAAGGGGTGCCAGAGAAACTGTTCCTAGAGTTTCAAGTAAAGTCAGTTTAAAATACTGTAGACAAGTACCTAAACTCAACACTTTTGTTCAGTAGTTTTGTTACTTCTCCTATCCCTATACTCAAATATCTAACAAAACTAACGTAAGTGGAGGAAAACTTATTTTGGTTTATGGCACAATGGGTGATGCATGATCATTTGGCTCTGTTTATGGGCCTGTTGTGAGGAAAATTGTCATGGCAGTGGGATTGTGTGGTGGAAGATCTATTGATGGACAAGAAACTGAGAAAATATGGAAACAAAGGAAGATGACACAATAGTTCTAGGACTATATCTTCCATGACATGCTTCTTCCAACTAGATTCCACTGTGTACCTTTTGCTACCTCCCAACAACACAATCATATTATGAATATACAGGGATTAATCCATCAATTATGTGAAAGTTTTCATTAATTGTCTTTGAACATAAACTCACAGATACATTCAGAAGTGTGCTGAATTCTCCAGGCAGATCTTAATCCATTCAAGTTGCAGTTGAGATTAACCAATGTAGAGATGCAGAAATTAATCGCACCAGGGAAAGACTCCAAAATTAGGTAGAAAAGGAACAAAGTTGTGAACATTCCGAGTAGGGTCACTAACAATTGTCTGGGAAAGTTGTGAGTGTTGTCAGTCCACACAAATGTAGCTGTAGCATATTGAACCTGTCAGCAGCATTAATCACATTGTCACAATTTGAGACAATGAGATAAAACGGACAGTCAACATCGAATAGATAGTAGATTCTCCTAAGCAAGGTTTTTACTTCTGCTCTGCATATGGAATGTACATAGATTCTATCAACCTTCTTAATTCAAGTTATCCTGAGGAAAAAGTCTTCAAAAGAAGTCATTAGTGATAAAAGATGCCTCCCTTGTCCATCATTTCTTCTTCTCAGGGCTCTGTTTCTAACCTTTACCAGTTAACTTCTATGTGGTTTCAAGCTTCTATTTCTCTTGCCACATATAAGATGCTCAGAGTCTTCATGAAGGGACATACACTAATGTATGCCATTTCTTCTACAGCTCCCTGATAGTGATAGCTGGTGTCAGAGGCATCCTTCCTCTACTGCATCTTGAAAGGTTATCTTTACATGGTGACAACTTTAAAGCTCTGGCAGATAGTTTGTTTTCTCTGAGGTTGTGAGTCTATGTGTCTGGTAGATGTTCTGTAAGAACCTTAAGAGTGTAAGCATAGAGGACATAGCATCTTTATGTTCATGATTTAGGTGGATAATTGTTAAGATTTGCATATTTGGTCCATGTGGTTTTTGTTTTGTTCATTTGAAAGAAAGAAATAGAATCTTACTCTTAAATATGAAATTCCCTTTGGATCATTTTTCATCCTCACTGTGTTAATGTACAACATTAAACCTGTTAGTACATATTGTTTCAATGTAAACTTTTCTACCCTTAAGGTCATCAAATATTTTTACAAAAGGATAGAATTTAAATGATTTATAATTTTCAGGTAAATATGACCTTATTTACTCTGTCCCAATTCTTTACTTCTTGATCTCCTTTCTTTATAAATATCAAAGGCCCCTAATTTGTACAACAGTCCAAGAGCTGAGTTCATTTTCAAACCTCTGTGGTAGACCTCTTAACAGTCACATAATCTGTACCATAATGACAATGTATGATGAATGCGTTGAACAATATTGTCAATAGCAACAAATTTTTCAGTTGTCTGGGTCTTTTCTGATTCTTTGTTCACATAAAACTGTGGTCTGTGTGAACACATGAACACTTCAGAGAGCTCTTCCATGCTAAAAATTCTTATATTTACTTTACTTAATCTGTATCTTAAAACATGTAGCTCAAGGTGCTAGGAAGATGGTTTTGTCACTAACATGCTTTCTGTGAAAATATGAGGACCTAGATTCAGTTCTCCAGTCTGCATGTATACAAAGCTGGACAGGGAGGCATGGGTCTACAATCTAGGGACTGAGGAGGAGAAAAGAGAAAGTTCCTGAGGTTCTCTTGTTAGTCTAGCTGAAGTAGAGAGCTCCAGATAGAGTGAGAAATTTTATCTGAAAAAGTAAGGTGAAAGAGATAAAGGAATGCATCTGATATTGACTTCAGTTCTCCATATACATGCAAAGATATATGGGAACCTGTACACACACACACACACACACACACACACACACACACACCACAAATAATACACATACAGAAAGATATAGATTTTTTGTTGTTAATAGAGGTATCAAAATATATTTGTACTTTCTGGCTTTACAGTTACTTATAAAAATGTATGAATATAAAATTAAATATCTATACTAAAATAATGTAAAGCTCTTATAAATACTATGAAGAAACTGTTTAAATTCAATCCATATTTTTAAAAAGTTATGCATTTTTATCCCCTAATTTGACTATATCAAATTTAACTTGTGTTTTGTAATAATTATAACTAAGAGATAATGTTTTTGATTGTTGATGGCACTGTAGGTCCTGCAGCAGCTGACCAGGGAACATATTTGTGATGATTCTCAATACCTCTGAGGTTGAAATCTCTTCATTCCTACTGATTGGGATCCCAGGCCTTGAGCATGTGCACATTTGGGTCTCCATCCCTATCTGCCTCATGTACCTTACAGCCATCCTGGGAAACTGCACAATCCTCTGTGTCATCAGAACAGAACCTTCTCTGCATGAGCCCATGTACTATTTCCTCTCCATGCTGGCCTTCTCTGATCTAGGTTTGTCTTTCTCCTCCATCCCTACTATGTTAAGAATATTCTTGTTTAATGCCATGGGGATTTCTGCTGATGCCTGCATTGCCCAGGAATTTTTCATCCATGGATTCACAGACATGGAATCTTCAGTGCTTCTCATTATGTCCTTTGATCGCTTTGTAGCCATCCGGCACCCCCTGAGATACAGTGCCATTCTCACAAGCTCCAGGGTTGTGCAAATTGGGCTGGCCTTTGCTGTTAAAAGCATTCTCCTGGTGCTTCCCCTTCCATTTACTTTAAAGAGACTCAGATACTGCAATAAACGCTTATTGTCACATTCTTATTGTCTCCATCAGGATGTCATGAAGCTGGCCTGCTCTGACAACAGGGTTAACTTTTACTATGGGCTGTTTGTTGCACTCTGCATGATGTCAGACAGTGTGTTCATTGCTGTGTCCTATGTGTTCATCTTGAAGACAGTGTTGGGTATTGCATCTCATGGTGAGCGGCTCAAAGCTCTCAATACTTGTGTATCCCATATCTGTGCTGTACTCATTTTCTATGTCCCTATCATTACCTTAGCTACCATGCATCGTTTTGCAAAGCATAAATCTCCCTTAGCTATGATTCTGATAGCAGATGCTTTCTTGCTGGTACCACCTTTGATGAATCCCATTGTGTATTGTGTTAAAACTAGGCAGATTAGAGTAAAAGTTTTAGGAAAACTGGGTCTGCATTCTAAGTAATTAGAACAATGTTCTTAGAAGTTGCATTTTCTGTACAATAAGCTACTTTAGAGACACAACAGTGTTTCATCCTCAAAGGAGATTGTTTCATTTACTTCAAAGTCCTATAGTTTGTTTCAATCAATTAGTACTATTGCTTTTCTGTTTTGAAGAAGGAAAGAGTTTCATATTTTATAGAACCTTTATGAGTCCTTTCATTGTTTTTTGAATGGCTAAAGACATCTATCCTTAGGCACAAAATTGAAGAATAAGAATTTGCACAACCTTCTAAAGAAAATCTAGGAGATGTGGTTTTCCATTGTGTCTGAGAGAAACCTAAAAGACACTGAAGGTGTTTAACATCTCTGTATTTTGATAACCTTTGCATTAAACACATGTCTGAGTTTGTCTGAGTCTGTTCTTTGCTCTTCACTGTTGCAATTCAGGTGTCACCCTGAGAGTTGTCAACACTGATACTGCAGAATCAGCCCTGTGGCAAGCTTGTGAATCAGTACTATATTATTGACCACTCAGGTAATTTATATTCCAATTACTGATTGAGCATTATGTTCTAAGGTGATGGGAAAGAGGACAATTACACAAACTATCATTTGTCCATCCTGTTTTATGGTGAAATCAACTTTAGAGTGATAAATTATAAAAGAGTCTTGGCATCTGTTAGCATGCTGGTAAGTTAGGGGATGGAGACCTGTATCTCAGTAGTTGGAGGATAATTTACAACTCCAAGTTACACATGTCTCTATCTCTTACACCAAATGTTTGATGAATTCCCACACAAAAAGGAGATGTAGATTATTGACTTTTACATCTCTTATCAGTAATATAACTTTTCTATAATATGTGCTTGGTGGATGTGTATCAATTTGCATTGAAATTTGAAAGTAAATGAGAGAATGTTGGTAAAAAATAAAGGTAGCACAAAGGGACATAAAATCAGAAAGCTTCTTTAGTTTGATTTCTTTTACTGTGATATAACATCCTGACCAGAGCAACTTGGGGGAAGTAATATTCAGTTTATACTTCTAGGTCACAATCTATCTCTGAGAGAGGTAAGAGCAGGAACACAAGGCAAGAGCCTGAAGCAGAAGCAATGGAAAAGAGTTGCTTTCTGGCATGCTCAGTGGCTTAAGCTCAGCTATCTTATATAGTCCAGACTGCCTATAGTGAGCTGGATCATCTCACATCAATCACCAATCAAGACAATCTCTCACAGACATGACCACAGGCAATCTGATCATGACAACTCTCCATCTGAGGTTTCTTCTTCCCTGGTGAATCCAAATTCTGTAAACTTATTTTTGAAGATGTGATGTAGATATAAAAAAAAAAGTAGGTATAGAGTTGGAAACTTCTTCCCTGTGGGGTATTAATGTTCCAAAAGGCTCTATGGAGGCATCCGAGGGAGAAATGATGAATAGTTTTACTCAGTTGTGAGCCCTATAAACTACAAATCCAGGCAACATATGTATGTTAGTGCAATAGTGGCACAATTATCATGGGAGTAACCAAATACATTCTGGTTGCATTTGAGGCACACACCACAAAAGGAAGACATATCTGTTATTGTAAAGGTGGTCAACAATCCTTACTATAGGGGTTGGGCAGGTACAAGGGGGGGCGAAATACACTACTGTTGTTTAAATAAATTGACACAGAATCAAACTGCATTCCAAATTTTTGTGTAGAATATCCATAGAAAAACAGTACTTCCAGAGTTAGTGAAAGAATTTTCGCTTTGCAGGGAATGACAATGAATTCCCAGACCCAAGGATGGTAAATATGCTAAGAATAAGTGGTAGCTGAGGGCTCAGCCTTAGATAAGATGATTGTACTTCCTCTTCCACACTAAGATTTAGGGAACATTGAGAAAGAGAAAGATGGGAAGAAGGCAAGACATCTTTTTTTTTCTTTTAAATAAAAATACGTATTTACTTAAAACATTCAGAATGTCAACAAAACAGCTGCAATTTTCTTTTTCAATTAAAAGTGATATTCAGTTAACAGAACAATTATTGTCATATAAGCTGCATCAAAGACACTTGAAGATGAAAAAATACCCCCACAACAAACAAAACCTAACTACTGTCCCCATATATAACTAATTTGTTCGGTGCACTAACAAGAACCTGCTTTAAATTTCCATGCCAATTTACAACCCTCAGACTGTACCAGGCAAGGTTGGTGGCTATTGAAAATACCACCAGGACAGAGCTATCTAAAGACACATTCAGTAGTGTGTTAATATACAAAAAAGACACTGCACAGTTTTTAAAAAATCTTACACAGCCTTATAGTACAATTTTTCTTTAAAAGGAGTGAGTTGTGTATAGGGGGTATAAAATGATTTATAAACAAGAAAAACCTGTGCTAGAACCAACTTATTCATCCTCTTCTTCCTCCTCCTCTTCTTCTTCCTCCTCCTCTTCCTCTTCCCTCTTTTCTTGCTCTTTTCAGCTTTGACTGCCCCCTTTTTTGCTGCATAGGTTTTTCTTATAGCTCTGTAGGCAGCAATATCCTTTTCGTACTTCTCCTTCAGCTTCACAGCCTTCTTGTCACAGGGCTGCTTGTCATTCTCAGTGGTGCTGTTCTACATCTCTCCTAGTTTCTTTGCAACATCACCAATGGATAAGCCAGGATGCTCACCTTTGATTTTTGGGTGGTACTCAGAACAGAACAAGAAGAAGCCTGAAGGAGGTCTCTTGGGTGCATTGGGGTCCTTGAACATCTTTTTGTCTTCCCTTTGTGGGGGGTGTAGGTTTTCATTTCTCTTTCATAACAAGCATTGTCAGCCTTTGTCATGTCTTCAAATTTCCCCTTTTCTTTAGCAGACATGGATTTTCATCCCACTGAGCACTTCTTGGAGAACTCTGAGAAGTAGACAGAAGTGTCAGGATGCTTTTTTCTTGTGCTCCTCCCAGCAGGTTTGCACAAAAAAATGCATATGAGGACACTTTACCTCTTGGCTTCTTAGGATTCTTTGCCCACGTTTAGTTGATTTTCCTCCACAAGGCACAGAGTCACCCAGTGGCAGGCAGGCTCTTGCTTGCCCTGGCATGTCTCTATGGAGCTCCCTGAAGACATCTTTAATGCTTAATGCTCATTAATAGGAAGCAGTGGATTAAACTATAGTGCATTCATGCCTTCAAATGTTATATAGTCATTTGAATCAATGAAATCTGTACTAATTATCTTGGAAGGATTTCAGCCATCAGAATAAGCAGATTTAAAGGGAAGGAAATGATAATAATATATTATATTCAAAATATCGTCTTTAATTAAAATAAAGAAAAAAGTTCAGTTTAGAGTTTCTGCAAGTATTCCATGCATGTCTGAAGCCATCATTGTTGTATGTTTGTTACCTAGTATGTTCTCAGAGAAAATTAAAAAAAACTGATTCTGTACCCCCCATATATGTAGAATACTTAAATATTGTTATGTCATAAAAAAGGAGTTCATAGTCATGATAACATAAAGAAAAATTGAGAAAACATTCCATACTTACAGAATGGAACAGAAATTAAATTGTATTAGTTCATTTTTGTTGAGCATCATCCACAAAGCTTCATTTGCAGTTATGGCACATGTTGCAGTCTCTAGATGGACAAATGTCCTCATGATCTAGTCTGCCTTGACTTCATGGCTTGCCTCAGGTGTGCAAGTGGCAGTCACTTGCCTCAGGGTGCAGGTTTTTCTCAGGTCCAGCCTGTGTCTCATTCTAGAGGCTAAGTAGAGAGAGGTGGGACTACTAGAGAAGCACTTTCCATAGCATAGTAAGTCAAATCTTGTTGAAGATTCCTTCTCTCATTACATTCACTAACACTCTATTTAGCAAATACATAGGCAGAGGGAATCTCAAAGTCACAGTGGAAATAGTTGGTGATGGTGAGGATGTGTAATAGTCTATTAGGAAGTAAAGAACTGAGAATGAAGGCATCCCATGAACAGTGTGCAAATCGCATATACTTGTACATATGCATCACAAACACAAATACACACTCACTTCATGTAGTTTTGTTATGTAGGTCATGCTGGCCTAGAGTTTACAATCCTGCTACCTCAGTCTTTTAAGTAATTGTATTAGAGGTATATAGTATCATTCTCTCCTCAGGACATTATATTTATTAACATTAATTAGAAGCCCAACTATGGTTAACTTCGAATGCTGTAAATCTATCTTGTTATTTTTTTCTCAAGTGCAGGGGATTTTTAACCTCAAACATGCATATATTAAAATTCTGATTAAAAAGTTGAAAAAGGAGTAATGAAAAGTACATAATTGTTTTTTTTTCTCCCTAGGCTGATATGGCCAATTTCTTGGTGTGAAGAAAATGAATAAAAGATGCTTGTTCCTTTGATTATCACTAAGAATACTACATAGGCGTAGCAGCTCAGGTGAAAACTTTCCTCCATCTGGCTGGGCAGGAGGCTTATCTTATCTCTCTTCTTCCCTGTAGCTTTAAATCCTCCACTCTCTCAGCTACATGGTATACAGTTATAGGATTAACAAGCATGCCCTTACTAGGATGACTGTAGTATGATACCGAATCCAGCTCTGCCTAATGTTGTTGATAGTGCCACAGTAGATGGCTCACTTCAATTCTCTGGGACATTTTTGTTTTCTTTAACGTGCTCATATACTGTTGTAGAAAAAAGTAACTAATTTGTATATAGATATGTATGGACCAAAGTGACCTGTAATCTATGGTGAAGTGAGTTTTTAGTCATGGAAGTCTTTGTGTTGGGAGTTCTTTACCACAACCATGGAGAATCTTTCCTCATTAAGCACAACCCACCTTTGTGGGTAGTAACCTCTTGAGAATTTTTTCTCTAATCTCCTTCATCTTGACACTGTAGAGAACTGGGTTCATCAGTGGAGGGAGCAGGAAGTGGACATAGGAGAGGAGAGTATGAGCAGGCAGAGGGAGTGGCAGCTTGAATCTGTCAATGAGTGCCAAGAGAATCATGGGTATGTAGAAGAGGAGCACAGCAGAGAGGTGAGCAGCACATGTTTGACCAGCCTTCCAGCGATCTTCAGCAGACCCCACACTTTGCAGTGCTCTGCCAATCAGGCCATATGAGAAGAAAATTAGCAGAGGGTCTAGTGCCATCGCTGACAGTACCACAACTAGGCTGTAGACTGCACCCCATACTCCTGGGCAAACTAGGCGAGCCATATCTGGGTGTAAGCAGTAAGAATGTGTCAGCACCTGTGGACGGCAATATGGCATGTGAGCCAACAGGATTGGCAGGGGCAGATGGAGACTCAAGCATCGGAAAGCAATGGCTATGGCAATCTTACTAACGACACTATTGGTGAGGAGCACTGGATAGTGGAGAGGGCGGCAGATGGCTACTGCCCGATCGAAGGCCATGGCAAGCAAGACAGAGGACTCCATTACAGAAAAGACATGGATGAAGAACATCTGTAGAAGGCAGGCTGAGGCAGGGACAGTGCGAGCATCAGCAAAGGCCAGGCCTAGCAGGGTGGGCATTAGCACTGTGGCCAAGCCAAGATCAGACACACTAAGCAAGAAGAGGAAAAAGTACATTGGTCGATGTAGTGTGGGCTCCAGGGCAATGATCCAGAGGATTGTACCATTTCCCAAGGCAGAGAGAAGGTAGATAGTGATGAGAGGCACTGACCACCAGGATGGTGTAGCTTCCAGGCCAGGCAGGCCCACTAACAGGAAAGTGGGGGCCATTAATGTGCTGCTGTTTGAGGTTTCTTGGGTGGACAATGGTGACATAGTTCAGGATCACTCTGAAACCTGAAAAGTAATTAAGTTTATTTGATCATGGCCTGATTTTTTGATTGTTATCACTTACCACAACCTGCCTCTCCCCTCCAGGCACAGACTCATTTAAATAGTACATATAACCTCCACCCTCTACCCCCTCCTGTTTGTAGCTTGCTTTGTATAGCTATTCTTTGTGCTTATGTATATTCCTTTATCCCTATTTTGGTCTCTACTTTCTTCTAATTTAATGTTCTTCCTTATTTGATACACAGCCAGGAAAAGATCTATGCTAACATGATTATTGTCTCTTAACTGTAGGCTGCCTGTCTTCTGTGCTCCTTAACAATCACATTTAGTCTCCATTACCAGTTCTCAGTAAAGTCACCAATTACTATTTTGTTTATAAGCTAGATTGTTTTGTTATTGTTCATGTTCTATGTTGAATTTTTTCATATAATATATTTTGATCTTATTCTTTCCCCTCTCCCAACTCCTCCCAGATCCTCCTACCTTCTTACCCACCCAAATTCATTTCTGTCTCTCAAAATAAAACAAATAACAAAACAATCAAAATATAAAAACTAGAACAAAAAAACCTGATGATAATGATGATGATGAAAATAATAATAAAAATGAAACAAAAAGCCCACAAAAATACTATCGAGCTCATTGTATATTAACCAACTATTCCTGAACATGGGGTCTAACCTAGGGAATAGTTGATAAACCCATTGACATTTCATTGGAAAAAAATGATAAAAATGACTTTTAATGACATATTGATACATCAGATAGTTTCTTGAATAATTTATTTCTCAATGAGCCTTGGATTCATGATCCCCTCTTTTCCTTAAGTACATGTCTTAGATTTAATTTCACAGTATACTTAGGCTATGTAGGTTGATCTTGATCCTAAACTCAGGAAAAACACTATAAAGAAGAAACGACAGGGAAATATACTTGCAGACAGGGGCCTAGCATAACTGTCCTCTGAGAGGTTTCACCCAGATGCTGATGGAAACAGATGCAGAGACTCACATCAAAACACTAGGCAGAGCTTGGAATCTTGTGGAAGAGGAAAAAAAGGATGGAAGGAGTCAGAGGGGTCAAAGACACTATAAGAAAACCCACAGAATCAACTAACCTGGGCTCATAGAGGCTCACAGAGACTGAACCACCAACCAGAAAACATCCATGGGGTGGAACTGGACCCCCCTATACATATGTAATAGATATGCAGCTTCTTCTTCATGTAGGACCCCTAACAACTGGAACAGGGGTTGTCTCTGACTCTGTTGCCTGTCTTTGGATTCCTTCCCCTACATTGGGCTGTCTTGTCAATAGGAGAAAATGTACCTAGTCCTACTGCAACTTGATATGCCTAGGCAAGTTGATATCAGTGGGAGGCCTCCCCTTCTCTGAGAAGAAAGGGAGGGGAATGGAGGGAGGTGAGGTGAGAGGGAGGGACTGGGTGGAGAGGAGGAAGGGGAAGCTGGGTTCTGGATGTAAAGTTAATAAATAAATTAATTACAAAACAAAAATAGGTGTAAGAAAAGATACACCCTTCATGCATTGAAAATTATGCTCTAGGGTCTTAGATACACAACCAAGGGAGACATTTCCCTTTTTGTTTGGCTAGGAATCATTGCAATAATTTTTATCCACACCCGTCATGGACCCATATGTAGAAATTCTAGGAGTTGACTAAAATGTACTGATTAATGAGTTAGACAAAGCCACAGAATATGAAGGTTGCTAGCAAACAATGATCATGTTTCCATATGGTAGCACTAAACAAATTGGATATCAAATTAGGAAAGTAATTGTATTTTTAACAGCATTTTAAAAGCTTATAATATGTAAAATAAATCAACTTTATATCCTAAAAATTATAAAAACTGGTTAAGAAATTAAAAGATCCAAAGGAATGCAGATATATTTCTGATTTGTAGATTAAACACTCATTACATAAATGGTCAGAAAATTTCTAACAGAGCAGCAGATCTTTTTTGTTGCAATCTGTAAAATATTACCTTAAAATTTAGATTAAAAAACTATGAAACTATAATATCATAAAACCTCTTATCTGACACTGATGAAGGTTTATTTACCACATAAATTAAAATATCAACAAATATAATGTTAAATTAAATAACTAAGATGTATGCAATGCTACATAAATGTGATTTCAGTACTTGGGAGGTGGAATGAAAAATTGTGAATTTATGGGCAGCTGAACAACTCAGAAATACCCCATCTTGACAAAATCAAGCCAAACAAAACCAAATGAAATAAAACAAGGGTAACATTAAATGCATAGCATATGTATAGGTAAATGGGACAAGAATTTCATTCACAGGAAAAAGATTTCAGTCTACATTCCTAAGAGAAGTTTAGAATTTGGCTTACCTGAAGAACTATAAGTAACCAATAAATAGATGAAAAAGCTAATATAAAAGATTGCTGTGCATTGTTAGTAATTATCACAGAAAAAAATATAAGAAGAAAGTAAACCCATAAAAAATAATTTCAATATTAATGACAGAATACAATATTTTAAATATGAATATTTAAAATAAATATTTTGAAAGACAAAGCATTCTTTTAAACATTCCGTAAGATTAAAAATACTTTTAAAGGATAAAAATTTCTACTGGAACAGTTGTTAGAAATACCTTAGATTGAAAGGATTTTGATTGTGAAATTGTGTAGTCCCATTGGGAGCAACTGGGCAGGCCCTTGTGTAATAAATTCATTATCAGTGTCTGTAGTTAAGTTTAGCTATCTGAGGGTAAGACTCTAAGACACAAAGAGGCATGCATATAGGGCTATGCTTTCTAGAGTCAACAAGTAGAAGTTTTCATGCCGGTGAAAACAATGAACAAGGAATCTTAATAGTGTCAATGAGTCAACTGAAAAATACTGTAGAGCTTAGAAAACCTGTTTAAAAATATTTATGAAATATTGTGTCATGTATGTTTTTTTTTCTTTTTTTTTAATTTTAGATATTTTCTTTATTTACATGTGAATTTCTCCATTCACAATTTCCCCTCCAAAAAACAAAAAAACGAACAAAAACAAACCCCTGTTGCCTCCCCCCTCCCCATGCCTG
>NW_022196904.1:91924556-91974272 GCF_008632895.1 Mastomys coucha
GGGATTGCAAACTGATACAACCACTCTGGAAATCAGTTTGGCGGTTCATCCGGAAATTGGACATAGTCATGTATGTTTTTAAAACCTCAAAAATTAGCCAGTATCTCACACATCACTACATTTGTGTGTAAATGCTAGAGAGAGACTTGGATATGTATTCCAGGATTCATTCTGATGTGATTTAATGGCTTGGGGCAAGAAAATAATATCCAGGATCTGTTCTAGAGTTCTAAGACTCAGGTCTAATGTTTCATTACCTCTTTATGAGACATACTTTCATGCCAGTCTCTGGGGAAGCCACATTGCTGCTCCTAGATCTCACCCTCTCTACTCACTGACCAGGAAGTGCTCTTTGCTGGGACTCCTATCTGCCATACCCCAGGCTTTGTTGTCAATTTATCTGCCTTACTGTCCCCTTTCTATGTGTTTTCCTATTTCTCACATGCAATCTGAGAATATAGCTCTATCCTTTTGCCTAAGGCTCTTTGTTTATGCACGGCTTAAAAAAAAAGCCACATTCTTGTTCCTTGTTCGAGATGGTTCCCCTATATTGCCCAGCTGATCTCAGACTAATGAGCTCCTGTAATCCTCCTACCTCAGCTTTCTAAGTATCTGGGATTATTGTGAGCCTTTGTCTCTAGGCCGCCCCTGTCTGTTATCCACCTTGTCACAGTCAGGAGCCTCCGTCTGTTATCAACCCCATCACAGTCAGGATCCAGACAAGTACATTTTAAAATCACTTCTGCTATTTTTCAACTTAGGCATTGGAACTTTCCAGCATTACTGCGACTCTTTAGAAATGAAGCTATGTTGCTGTTTTTTACACTCCTCAAGTATTCTATTTTATAAAAGAATGTTCTTCCTCTCTGTGCCATCAACTTTATATGCATCATGGTATTCCTGTGCAGACATTGCTCCTCTTGTTCTCTAACTCTCTGTGACATCTTCCTTCACATCCTGCTTGTGTTATGTATAGAGTATGATTTAGTCTCTGCTATCTTTATTATTCATCTTTTTTACTTTTGCTATCGAGAGAAGATATATATTATTATGAATATTATCCCTTTCCATACATACAACGTCAATTAAATGTTTCCTAAACCCTTTACACATCTATGTAGCATTTTCCACACAGTGTTTCTCTTAAAATTCCTTCTGGATTCTGTCTCTTTTTCTGAAATGTTTTCATCTTATTTCTTTCTCAAAGCATTTTTTTCCACTTCACTCACCCTGACGCACAGCCCACAGATGATTCCTCATAATATTAGTCTTGCTGTTACTGTAGTTCTTTCTTCACAATGCATTTCTAGTTACCACTATCTTCTTGTGGATGTTGCAGAGTCTCTGTATAACATGTACTCTAGAAAGTGCTTCTGAATGGATGGGCTTGTGCCCAGGCTACTAGAGGTCTGCATGCAGCTTAGAGAACATTTCTCAGCTTTCAGAATGGGTCACATCCTGGGTGTGCTTAGTAGAACATAAAACAAAGGGGGTAGGTGCTTGAGACTGGTACTCGCAGAGAAAACCTGTAAGGGTTTTGTCGGGCAGTTTAAGTAGACAGGTCATTTAGATTTGAGAACTGAATCAGTCTCATCTTGGCTTATTAGAAATCTTCCCATACAGCCATTGTTCACATGTAGCATGTCCATTCACACAACGATACGTATTGACATTCAGAAGGTAGTGTGCATACCCATGTATAACACATATGTGCGTCACTCACAAACATCACACATTGTACACACATATGAATTTATGCTTAAAAATAGATACACTCACGCATTTATACAAATTTGTTTATATTTTAGCAAAAAATTACTAAAGTATATACAGATAAAATGAAAACAAATTTGTGTGTTCCCATCCATATCACATTCAAAGAATGAAGTAACAAATATATGCTCATTCTCTTAGACAAATAATTCCAAAAATATATTGATGTCTAAATATACACTGATATGGAAAATCCATGTGGAAACAAAATACATATGTATTGTTATCACATATATACTCATGGAATTAAGCACTCAATGTTATTTGCTGATCACTAATCTCAACACTTCACACAGCCAAGAAAACACAAAGACTCTATGAATCACACTTATGAAAATAGTTAATTTCTGTACTTTGTATATATATGTGTTCACAAGAGCTTCATAAACATCAATTTGTTAGACCTCACACATGCAGCATGTGTGTATACATGTATGCACACACATGTATATTTGTATATATGTTTAAATACATGAGTGCATGTTCTCATAGGCAATTCCTTACAAGTCTTTCATATCACACAAACCACTGAGTTATTCTTATTTTGTTTTCATATATAATAAACTGCTACAAATACAAGTGAATCTCCCCATGAAATGTTGAATTCTTAGAGTTTAATTTTAACTAGCTACCATAGGAAGTGAGGAGATCACTGCTGAAAGACATTTGTAAATACCACACGAGATTTTCTGGAAGACAGAGTCTTTGTACTTTATGAAATTAGTTTCCTGTCACTGAGATTCAGATGACTGAGATGACTCAGTGATTAGAACAGGATATTTACTTATACTGGAGAGTTGATACTGGTATAATGAAGACAACTCGCAGACACACTGAAGTGACAGATAGTATGAAAAATTTACAGTAATTTGTTTGCCAGCCCTAGCCTTGCATTTAAATGCTTCAGGAAACTTTTTCTTGATATTTACCAGACATTGGATTAGACATTAGTCCCTTCTTTCTCAAATCTGTAAATCTTAGAATGGCTTGCGTGTGTGGACAATATGATAGAATTTATAGCATGGACTAGACAGGGGATTGTATAATCTAAAATAGGACAGGCTAGAAAGCATGGCTAAGAGTGTGGATTTCTCTTCAGAGTAGTGACTGCACTACTTGAGAGACTCTGCCTTAACTCATAATAAAGTAAAAGAGATTCCTCAGTATTGAGCACTGTTGGAAGACATGTGGAATATATCATAGAGAGACAAAATAAGATTTTAAGTTGGGTAAAATTTGAAATATGGATGTGAGAAAATACCCATATAAATATAAACAACCAGATACAAAGAGATCCTCCTTTTTATCAAGTCCTTTTTTAGAGAACTTTACATCTCAGAGCTAAATTATCTTGCAAATTAAAGTCCAAAAATAAAATTAAAACAACAACAACAACAACAAAGATGTAAAGAGAGGGTATAGCCATTGTTGAACAAGAGCGCAATTAGGGGATGCTAAGTATATAGTCAGGTTTTTAGACCTGTGGTGTAAATAACTCTCAACATTTTTAGCCCAAACTCTGAGGATGGATGAATTTGGAGAGCAGTTCTGTGTCACACTATATTACAAATTTTCTTATGCTCTTTCTTCATTAATGCCATCTGTGGGATTCAGCTTTTCCCTGAAGGAATGGGAGAACATAACCCTAGCAGATTTCACTAGGGGCAGGAAGTTGGAAGAACAGCCCAGATTCAATTATCAAAGTTCCTCAAATTTACTTTCCAGGCTGTCTGGCTATCAGTACTCTGACTAAACTACACTACACATTTCAAAGATATGTATCAATGATAAGTGTGGTCAACAAAGTCTGATGTAGATAAATGGTTTTCAAATTTAGAGCACTTTGTCCTCAGTTGTTCAACACATTCCCCACCCTGTTTGATGCCATGGGCTCCTTCACTGGACATCCTTGTACCTTTAGCTGTAACTGTCTCCTCAGTAGTGTGCATCACAGTTTACGTTTCCTAGGATTCAGAGGCTCCCAGGTCCTTCAGGCATTGTGATACAGTGCTCCTTCACCCGCATTACTCCAAATATTATTTCTATGTGTGATTCCCCACACATCCCCGTGCCTGCCTGCCTGCAGCCAGCACACTGTTACAAGTCTCTCCAATCACATCTCTTATTCTGTGATTGGTTTAAACACAAAGCATATCTTTTCTGGTTCTCACTTCTGTAACAACATCTATCCATTGCACCAGACGCAGCTTGCTGAGCTTCATGAGCTTTGATTTTGAAGCACCTGCTTACACAAAAATTATTTCATTGCCCAGATTCCTGAGCCCATGTCTCTGCATCTTCCCTGAGAACACTGTGCTTTTCTTATCCTCCTACTTGACCAATTTTAACTTTCCAATTCTAGTCCATTTTTTTTATGTTAAAAAGAATGGAAATAACATTCTAATTAGTGTGTTTTCCGGATCTCCTCCCTGAGCTTTCAGGCTCAGAAATGGAACGTTTTATGCTCACCCCGTTCCCCTTTTCTCTTTTACTTCACATTCACATTCTTTCTGCCTTCTCCCCATTTACATTGTCACTGGCAGGCCTGACGTTTGTCATCTTTTCCCACACCTGCTTCTGTCTTTAATCGGTTACTCACCATACCTGGTTTCTCAGCGACCCTCACACACTAGTGTGGTAGTGGACCGCCTCTGCTGTATTCTTTATGTTATGTCTGTAAGCAGCACCGAGTCTGGGGGAGTGGGGAGGTTGTGGGGTGATGGAAAGGTGAGCACAGGTGTCCAGGCCTGTCTTTGCCAGAGCCCCATGGGGAAGCCTCAGTGAGAACACTGTGGTTAGTTAAGAACCTGTTCATCCCAGCAGAAAGGCCATGATGACCTTTAAATTGCAGCAAGAACTGAAGGATCCCTTCATTACTAACAGCCTTGATTTCAAATGGGAGGAGCAAGCCCCTTTCCACTCCACACTACTCTGATATTCATAGTCCCTATAGGTTTAGTTGCCCCACCTCCCCTTGACCTGTCTGGCCTTTTGGCCATTATCACAACATTTACCTAGCCTTTTGTTTTCAGTCAGTGGATAATGAGCCCCAGAGAGTGTCTCTGGTTTGTTCCTTGGGGACCCCTTTTGGTTTTGTTGCTTCTCGTTTTGACTAATTGCCATTAGCACAGTGTGGCACCACATGGTGCTAATAGGACCCAGGTCACAGGTCCAATCTCCTCAGGGATGCTTATTCACTTTGCTTTGCTTCTTCAAGCTTAGGTCAGAGTCAACCCAAATGTGCTACAGCATACTATTAATCCCCAGTGTGATTTGATCTCTGACTCTACATACATGTAGTTGTATGTTTATAATCTTGTTTATCTAAAGTACACCTCAAGAATAGCTAGATTCTCTGATTCTTCTGAGCCAGTGGTTATTTATTCTTTTTCCTTTCTCTTCTTTGTACTTTTTCACATATGTATTGCCCTTCTTGTTCTCAATAGACTCTTTCCCAGTTCTTAATAGGCATATCACCGGGCATGCCATTCCCACCCCAGGTTGTGGCTTTTTCATTGCACCCTTAACACAATCAGCCTATATCCCTCTAAATATCTTGGGTACCCATTGTGTACAATGCCATTGCTGCTCCTCTTCTTCCCCAGACCTTCTGCGAGTGCCTTTGTCCCAGTAATTCCTTCTACAGGCCCAAGTAACCAAATCCTGTGTATATCACAGCTCCTCTCTATCTAACACCAAATTGTGTGACCCTTAGGACCCGAAGGCTGCTATCAGATTTGCCAATTACACTTTAAATATCTGGCAAACAAATTAATTGGCCTTAGTTTCTCAAACTTGCAAAAAATTCAAATCCAGGCCCATGTTATCTATAGAGCTTTAAATTTGGTTAATAATGTAAGTACAAAATAATGAGAGTTGTAGGATTTTGTACTTTAAGCTGATAGCTTTAATTGGATAAAAATTTATCCCTATGCAACCCATTCTCACTTTACGAGATTAATGCCACCCATTATTTTCACATATTAAATAATCATGCTTCTATTACTTTAACTGTATTTGCAAAATTACAATAATGCAGCTTCACACATTTGTTCAAATCTGTCTACTTTTATTTAGCTCCATATTGCTCTGTGGTGTCTTTCATTTTAACTTGAAGGGCTCCTTTTAGAAGTTTTTACAAAGCAAGTCCAGTTTTTGATTTCTAAGAACACTCTAATTTCACATATTTTGGAAGACACAGTTGCTGAGCACATAACTCTTGCTCCACAGTATCGTTGTGGTTATCTTGCTCTTTCTGGATCTTTCCTGTTCAGCATCTACAACACTGATACAAAGAAAGATTTCTGCTGAAAATATATCCTCAGATCTCATGGGAAAACACCCTCGACTGAATTTAGTATCATCTAGGCATCTTCACAGTTCTGCTCTCTCTTTGAATTATTTTCATTATAAAGGGTGCCAGCAAGGTTCTCTTTGGTTCATATTAAGTCAAATATTAAAACCTCTTCAATTTATATGCCTATTTCCCCTCTAAGATTTGGGTTATTTTAATATTCAGATTATGTATTTTCTCCATTCTCTCTCTTCTTTATCTGTAGTTATAATGCCATGTGTATTTTATTTATTTATTTGGTAGTAATCTATGAATCCATTTAATTATTTACTTACTTCTTCCCAATTTTGTAACTCTAAATCCAAGATTCCTAATGTCTAGGCTTTCAAGTCTGAGAATTATTTGCTCTGGCTTATGTAGTGTGCACCTGGGTCCCTGTAACAAACCTTCAGTTTTTGTATTATTTACTCCCATATCTTCTAATATTATCTTTTACTTGATGCATCATGATCATGATTTTACTTTTGTTCTCTTTTGGCTCCTCCAGTATCATGTTTATGTTTACAGTTTCTGGAGTTTTATGTTGATGCTTTTATAGAGTTTTAAATTTTTCATTTTATGTACCTTGTAATGCTTTCTTTGTACCCCTTGTATATTTTTTGATAATATATGTTTGAAAATGTTTCTTTCTTCTTGGGTTTGCATGCTAGCTTCCTCCTGGGCTGTTCCCTCCTGTGACATTGTAGCCCATCAATCATCAGTCTAGAGCTTCTTAGACTCTCTCATCCCTTTTACGAGTCTCATGTTCCCCCTGCTGTCTGTTTGTGGCACCACAGTCACTATGCTGGTTGTGCTTAACTTCAGTTTTTAGCCACCTCCAAGTCCTACTAAAAGTCACTCCGTGCACAAAACATCAGTACATCACATGGGAAGGCAGGTTAAAGTTTACACTAGAGATTAGGGAGATTGTAGAAATGTTGAACTTCATGCTGTTATTTTTATGCACATATTATATACATATGTATGCATATGGGTGATTAGGATGTACATGTATGTGTGTGTTGAAGGTCTACATGTAGCCACAGCTGTTGATTGTTCCTGATTGTAACAACCATGTCACACCCAGTAGATAACACTTCATAGCCTCTCTTCCTGTCCTTGTATCTTACAATCTTTTATCCTTTCTCTGTGATGTTCTCCAGCTTGGCAGGAGGTCCAGGGATGATCAGTTCACAGTTCCTGGTTCTTAGCCGTTTTAGCTGTTATGAGTGTTTGGACTAACTGGTGCATTCTACATAAAGAAACTTCTCTGACAAAGACTGAAAGCAGCACGAGTTCATATCTTATAAATCTTAACATAGTTAAAAATGAATTTCTATAATATTTTCATATTTCTCTTGATGAGCTTGATCATACAGTATTTATTAATTTGATGTTATGAATTCTAGAACTTGAATCTGACAAGTGTTGAAGGACATCAAACAGTGGGAGTGGGGGCTGTCCACAAATCTTTAACTTGATTTTAGGATCATTTTCTTCCTACTGGGTTGCCTTGTCCAGCCTTATTATGAGGGGATGTTCCTAGTCTTATTGCAACTTGACATGTCATATTTGGTTGATATGCCCTGGAGGCCTGTACTTTTCTGAAGGGAAACTGAGGAGATAGTATGGATTAGATGGAGAGAAGAGGTAGTAGAGAGGAGGAGCTTGGAGGAGAGGAGGGAGGAGAAACCAGTCAGGATGCAGCATATGAAAGAAGAATAAAAAAGGAAAAAGTTTAAAAGTAGATTGTGCTATCAATAACAGATTTTATTTTCAACCAAGTTATAAAGTTAAAGAAATGCTTAGGAAGGTTTTGGTAGTTAGAAAGTTGTGTTTTTCATCAATCAACGTATTAAAATAAAAAGTGATGGGAGAACGTTTGTTAAAGTTATATAGTTGAGTTGATATGGTATAACAGAATAACAACAGAAATCAGATTACATAGAGATACACTTGATTGACTTGGATAAATAATAAAGTAATATTTGTTAGGTATTTAAAATAAAATTATGATTATTCAATGGAAGAAACAATTATGTGTTTGAAGTGAGAAAAACTGAATAACAGCATGATATGCTGCAAGATGACATATTTACTATGAACACTGGGATAGAGGTTAGGATGATGAAAGCAAAAAGATCTTCATGTTATTAGCTTCATAATCATACTAAAACATGGTTATATGATTTAAAGATGAACCTTGAGCGGGGAGCATAACGCTCGAGTGACTCTGAGAATACAAGAATGTCCGGACCAGTGCTGAACAAATCTGGGGCTAACATGCAGATAGATGAACAGCAGATGTGGAGCAGGGATCAGTACATGAATTTCACTCTTTGTCATCATTTTGTCCTCCCCTTTAAGATTCCAGGATTCAAGAGCACATTTAGGACAGGGATCAGTATATGAATTTCATTCTTTGTGATCATTTCATCCTCACCTTGAAGATTTCAGGACACAAAGAGTACAATTAGGCCAGAGTTATTTCTGTTATTTCTATCCTGTGTTATTTCTGATATTTAATTTCTACAAATTTACTAAGTCTGGGACAATTCCTAAAGTGATCTTTTCTGAACAAGAGGTCAATATACTTACTATATTTATAAATATCCATGTGTATGAAAGACTATGAATAAATACAATAAATAATATTATGGGATATGTTAATTATGATTGATGTTATATAGTATTATTTTATTTTTATCTGAAGTGATAACTTGGTATTATAGAATTCATTCTCCTTTGATTGATGGAGGCATTGATTAATGACTCCCCAAATCTCCTCTTACTTGCCGTCTATAAAGGTAATGACTTATCATTAGATTTATTAGATGGATATTGATGACTGAAAAATAAAGGTGAAATATAAGAAAAAGTCTTGAGAAAAATCATCATAATCATCATAATAATAATAATAATTTGGAATGTTTTTCAAATGGGAAAATAATGAAGGTATGATTCTTTGATTTTTAAAAACTTGGATGCACTTGGAGATAAATAAAAGTGGATATCATTTGTTCAGTGCATGGAAACAGTGAGATGCACACGCTGGCCATGGGAAGATGTCATAGTACTAACAAGTTTGTGGAATCCCCTCACATACTGCCTTAGTAGTTGGTGCTCTCAGAATTATCTCATTTTAAAATCCTGAATGGTTGGGGTGGTTTAGTTACCCTGGAGAGATCTCTGTTTTTGAAGCCCAAGGGATCTGCAAAAGTCTCCACGGTACAATAAAGGGGAGATTTCTAGAGTAGGTCAATACATAAAATTCCTAGTGGTGTCACAGCAATGGTTTCGCCAGATGAACCTCTGGCTAGGATGTTTTATATCTTTCCTTAGTTAGTGTACTCTGAGCAATCAGGTAAGTGTGAGAGAAAAACAGGAAGATCAGGCTGGCCATGGGAAAGGAGATTTGAAGGTAGCACTCCAAAAACATCCTTGATGCCCCCTTTACCTCTGTCTCCTGGCTTTGATTTCTAACATAAGCAGCCTGTGGCTTGTGTGTGGTTCTCATTCACATGTACTTTAAGGGAAAGGTGAGAATCAGTAAACTTCTGCAGTCTAAGCTGTAGGACAGGGATAGAGATCATGTTCCAGAGTGAACACACTGACTTTGAAGCAATGAATTTCAGCCGTGGAGTTAATGTGGCAGAAGATACATATCACCTATGGATTATGGTGCACTTATTTCTATATTGAGCAAGTACAGAAAATTCTTTTATTGTAGTGGACATTCATGGTTTTATATGTGATGATGGTTACAATTAGTCTATGCTGAGAGAGTTTTTATTTTATACTTATTTCTTTTGTCTCGTCTGCTCTTTACACATATGGAAATAATGAAGAGTAAATTTATAGTTTTAACTCCAATCCTAGTCCTAGTTTATTTTCTACCAATACCCAGGGATCTTTAGCATCCCAGAAGTTACTTATTGCTTTACAGAAAATTAAAATCTGTTTTTGTTTCTTGGTGGAATACACAATTCCATCTGCTTCTTCAATCTAATATGTACAGTTGAAGATCTGAGACTAGGAACCTAAGGTGCAGATAAGGAATGTTTACATGGCCTTATGTATCAACATGAGGGATACTGAGCAGGGTGTAGAAACTGAGGGCTCCATCCAACCACAAATGGCAGAGCATTGGGTCCAAGGGCACAGTCTTCAGAAGATAGAGTCGAATTCTATCTGTTTTCTAGATCTTAGGTAATTTACATAAATTCAAGGCTTAAGGATTCACGTGAAAAAGGGTCTCTGTCAAGAGCTAGAATGACTTTACCTTTTCTAATTGAGTCTGCAATTCTCTTGGCACTTAGTTTTGATTCTCAACAGTGCTATGCAGCTCCTCATCTCTTATTATCATAGAATTTTTGCTCCTAAAATGAATGAATGAAAGAATAATAGCAATTAATGGTAACTCTATTATCCAGGCTTCAGGGTTTTGTTAATAAATTATTAAATACATCAACTTTTATCTCTACTACTCCTGGAGTTCTGTTTTCTCCCCTCTTCGTTCCTCTCACACTACTTTACCCCTCTCACTTGCTCACCTTTTAAAGTTTCTTTTATCATCAATCTGTATTATAGGCATTTTCCTTAATAAGAATTTTCATTCTCAAAAAGTACTAAGGCATACATATGCGACACAATAATTTATTGGAGAGATAGAAAATGTAAGCTGCTAATAGAAAAGATGAAATTGTTTAATGTATAGTCAACTGTGTTTCATATGCACAATGGAAAGAAATGAGTATTGCACACAAGTAGAAAATGTCTCATCTGGAATCCTTGGCGAGACATCTTTAGAGAGAGATTTTTGGAAGAGTTAAAGCACAATTACAGGCAGTAGCAGATATTTTCCACATGTCAGAGAATCAGCCAGGAATGGATGAACAAGCACAGGCTGAGCTGCTTAACAACAGCACAGCAGAGGGTGAAAATGTTTTTAATTACAAGGGATGTTAATTGAATATGATTCTTTGTGTTGTGAGAGAATCTATCAGCTTCAAATTCCACTGTCTGAAAAGAACTCTGCTTCACCTCAAACAGTTAATAAAACCTCCAGAAAAAAAGCAACAAAATTAAGCCTCACAAAATATAATATCAATAATAAAAACATGTGTCTATTCTAAATTATTGTGGTCGCAGCTCATATTATCTTTTTTTCTTCATAGTGATACTTTTAGGTAAATACTGTCATTGTCCCATATTACTTGACTGAGAATGGAGAACTGAGATTTGAATTCATAATATGTGGATATAGGGTACATGTTATTAATATTTCATTGGCTATTAGGAAACTTGATTCCAATCAAATGATAAAGTAAACAATTGCATGTGTTAATGCTGATATGTTTTCAAAGAGTATGCTCTACTTCTGGTTGTCAATCATGTGGTGACTTCTCAGGGGTGTCTTTAGAAAAACCATAAATACTGGTTCTGGTAATATAAGCATATACTACAGATTTCCATTAAGGTGACCATACCTTTCCCTTCATCAGGGTGTGTGACATGATAGATATGCTTTAGAAATAAAAACTGTAATGTGATATGATCTTTAGCTGAGCCCCAATATATTCTACATTAACAAAATAAATAGCTTACTCTGGAAAAGGTTTTAACTATTGCTTCCACAAGCATTCCTTATTCTGCCTTCTGCTAATGTCTTACCAGTTTAGAAGAGACAAATATTTTCATTTTAATGATTGATGTGGCTGCAGTACTTGGATTCAGGTTAAATCTGAGGTTATATCCAGACTCAACAGGATGAAGAAACGTTGTGCTTTGAATAGAAGTATACAAATGTGAACTAGGCATTTTAAGAGGCCAAGGAGTGTGATTGGCAGGAGAGATAATCATTATGGCAAATAAAAAATTTATATTTTATACTGTTATTATTGAAACTGTAGTGTATAATTTCTCCTCAGTCAGTCACTGTCACTGTATAACCTTAGGTATGACTCACAAAGGTTGTACAAGGGAGAGCTGGCATCCAAATATAAGATGTGTGCTCCTCAGCTTAGTAAATTTGAATCCAATCAAATAATAAAGGAAGCTGTGTCTTAATGTTGACTTTCAAGGGGGATATTCTGCCCCCTCAGCTGCTGATTAATCGACATATATGACTTTAATGTGGAAAAAGAATAGAAGAGGGAAAGTTTTTCTTTCTTCTGTATTTTATATTGGTAGTATATACTGTGTTCTTTAAACTAACTGTGGTTGATATGTGTCTAGGTGTGTCATTTTTCCCGGGACCATTAGGCATTTTGACAAGATCTTCTTTAGAATGGTAATTTCGGCACATATTCATGAGGAAATAAAATGGCTTCACTCCCAGAGAGGTCAGGTTGTAACACACCAATAAACGTTGCCATTGTCTTTTCAGGAAGACACTTATCAGGATTTCCAAAGATTCTTCTTCATGCCTGTATCATATTGACTTCATGGCAGTTCATAACCATTCTCAATTCCAGCATCTGTATTTTGTCTTAATGGGAATCCCTGGACTTGAGCAGAAGTATTACTGGATGGCATTCCCATTGGGTGCTATATATGTCATTGCTCTCTTTGGAAATGGTATCATCATCTCTACAATCAAGTCTGAATCTTCTCTGCATATTCCTATGTACTACTTTCTGTGTATGCTAGCATTTGCAGATATGGGGCTGACCCTTTGTACTTTGCCCTCTATGCTAGGCATATTCTGGTTTAACTACAAATTCATTAGTTTTGATGGTTGTCTTGTTCAGATGTACTTCATTCACACCTTCTCAGCCATCGAGTCAGGAGTGCTAGTTGCAATGGCCATTGATCGAGTTATAGCAATCTGGAGCCCTCTTAGATATGGCACCATTTTAACCAATGGTGTGGTCTGTAAAATAGGGGTACTCATCTTGTCAAGAGCAGTCTGTGTGGTCTTCCCTGTTCCTTTCCTCATCAAAAGGCTCCCTTTTTATCGCTCCAACATCCTCTCCCACTCCTTCTGCCTCCATCAAGATGTCATGCGTCTTGCCTGTGCCAGTACCCGTGTCAACAGTCTCTATGGCCTTATAGCTGTCATCTTTACCAAGGGCTCTGACTCCCTTTCTATCCTCTTCTCCTATGTGTTTATACTTCGCACGGTGATGGCTATTGCCTCTGGGGAGGGCCGGCTGAAGGCTCTCAATACTTGTGTTTCACACATCTGTGCTGTGCTTATCTTCTATGTGCCATTGATAGGGGTGTCAGTCATTCATCGCTTTGGAAAGCACCTGTCACCACTAACTCATGCCCTCATGGCGAATGCCTACCTTCTTGTCCCCCCTGTGCTAAACCCCATAGTTTATACTGTGAAGACCAAGGAAATACGAAAAAAGATTATCCAGATATTTACTCGAACTAAGATTACTACAGAGGGTTAAACTTGTTTTGAGAGAGCAAGAAACAGTTCTGTAAACACTTAACTATGACTACGAAAATAAAAAAGAAATGTATATTTTTAAAAGTTTTCTGTGTGAGTTGAATTGTGAAAAGACATATTTTCCATCTTGGGAAATAGATACTTCATTTTACCTGTGCCAAATTGTTTTTTTCTTTTAAAAGTGTTTTTTTTTTTTTAAATTTTTATTTACTCACTTTACATCCCGCTCAGTGCTCCCTCCTAGTCAGCTCTCCCACAATCCTTCCCCCATCCCCATCCTCTTATTCTCTGAGTGAGTGGGGGACCCTGGGTATACCCCAACCCTGGCACTTCAAGTTTCTGCTAGGCTAGACACTTCTCCCATTGAGGCCAGAGAAGGTCCCTAGCTAGTAGAACATATCCTACATATAGGCAACAACTCTCAAGATAGCTCCCTTTCCAGTTGTTCAGGACTGACATGAAAGTCAAGCTGCACATCTGCTAGATATGAATGGGGAGGCCTAGGTCCAGCCTGTGTATGTTCTTCAGTTGGTGGTTCAGAAGGGTAGCATATTATTTCTGGCTTCTTTATAAAAAATCAGGTGTTCACATTGTGTACATTTGCATTTGTGTCTTTGTCTTTCATTCAATTTCCTTGATCAAAGTGTCTGGTTTTTTTCTGCCAATACCAGGCTGTATTTATTACTATTGCTTTGTAGTATAACTTGAAATAGGGAAGGGTGAGACCCCAGCAGTTCTTTTATTATTCAAGATTGTTTTGGCCATCTGGGTTTGTCCTTTTCTTTATGAGGCTCATAATTAATCTTTCAAGATCTGTGACGAATAGTGCTGAATTTTTGATGGGGATTGCATTTAATCAGAAGATTGCTTTTGGTAAGATGGACATTTTAACTATGTTAATTCTACTGAATTAACATGAAAATGGGAGATCTTTCCATCTTCTGATATCTTCTTCAATTTCTTCTAAGTGTTCAAGTTTTTGTCATCCAAATCTTTCACTTCATTGGTTAGAGTTACCTCAAGATATTTTACATTATTTGAGGATACTATAAAAGGTGCTGTTTTCTTGGTTTCATACTTGGCCTCTTTTTCTTTTGTATATAGGAGGGCTACTAATTTTATGAGTTCTCTCTTTTTTTTAATCTGTCTATTTTACTGAAAGTGTTCATCAGGTGTAGGAGTTCCCTAGTAGGAGTTTAGGGTCATTTATGTATACTGTCATATCACCTGGAAATAAAGAGACATTGACTTCTTCTTCCTTTTCAATTGGTATACTCCTGATATCCTTCAGGTGTCTTATTGATCTAGCTAAGACTTCAAATACTATATTTAATAGATAGGGAGAAAGTGGACAACCTTATTTTGTTCATAATTTCAGTGGGGTTGCTTTGAGTTTCTCTTCATTTAATTTGAAGTAGGCTTGCTATAAAATGCTTTTATTATGTTGAAGTATGTCCTTTGTGTTCTTAATCTCACCAAGACTTTTATAATGAAGGAGAATTTGTCAAAGATTTTTTTTACATCTAATGAGATAATAATGTAGATTTTGTCTTTTAGTTTGTTCATATGTTGGATTACATTTATTGATTTTGTATGTTAAAGTATCTCTGTATTTCTGGGATCAAGTTTATTTGACCATGGTAGATGATCCTTTTGATATGTTCTTGGATTTGGTTTGCAAGTATTACATTTAGAATTTTTGTACCTATATTCATAATGGAAGTTGGGCTGTAATAATCTTTCTTTGCTGTGTTTTTATGTGGTTTTGGTATCAGGGTAAAGACGGCCTCATAAAATGAATTGGACAATGTTCTTCAGTTTCTATTTTTTTTTAAAGAATAATTTAAGTAGTATTGACATTAACTCTCTTTAGAAGTCTGGTAGAATTTTGTACTAAAACCACCTATCCCCGAGAATTTTTTGTTTGTTTGTTTTTTTGAGAGACTTAGGGTTTTTAAATTGCTTATCTAATCTTAATTTAACTTTGATAAGTGGCATGTATCAAGAAAATTATCCATTTCTTTTTAGATTTTCCAATATGTTAGAACACAGGTTTTTAAGGTATGTCCTTATGATTCTCTGGATTTCCTCAATTTGTCTGTTTTTATATTTCCCTTTTGATTTTAAATTTTGTTCATTAGACATTCTCTTTGTCTTTTTGTTGACTTAGAAAAGGGTTTGTCAATCTTATTGATTTTCTCAAAGAACCAACTTTTTGTTTCATTGACTCTGTAATTTTTGTTGTTGTTTCTATTTTATTATTTTCAGCCTTGGGTTTGATTATTTCTTGCTATGTACTCCTTTGGGGAATTATTTATTCTTCTAAACTTTCAGGTGTGCTTTTATGTTGTTAGTATCACATCACCCTAAATTTTTTTATTTAGGCACTTAGTGCTATGAACTTTTGTGGGAGTATATCATCAATATTGGAGAAAGTTCCATGAGGTGCAGAGAAGGTATGTTCTTTTGTGCCTGGGTGAAATGTTTTGCAATTATCTATTAGGTCCATTTGGTTTATAGCATCAGTTGGTGACAAATTTCTCTGGGAGACTTTTGTCTAGATGATCTGCCTATTGGCAAGAGTGAGGTATTTGAGAGTGGAGTATATCACTATCAGAGTGTGAGAGTCAACGTGTGGTTAAAGCTGTAGTAGTGTTTATTTCACAGACATTGTTGCCCTTGTGTTTTGGATATGGATGTTATGAACTGTAATGTCTTCTTAGTGAATTTTTCTTTGATAAGTATGTAGTATCTTTATCTTTTGTGATTAGTTTTTGTTTGAAGTCTATTTTGATAGGTATTAAAATGGTTAGAAGAGCATGCTTCTTAGTTCCATTTTCTTGGAATATCCTTTTCTATCCTTTTACCCTGAGACAATGTCTATCATTGATATATTTCTTTTTTCAAGACAGGGTTTCTCTGTGTAGCCCTGGCTGTCCTGGAACTCACTCTGTAGACCAGGCTGGCCCCAAACTCAGAAATCCACCTGCCTCTGCCTCCCAAGTGCTGAGATTAAAGGCATGCTCCACCACTGCACAGCTGTCATTGATATTAAGGTATATTTCTTAGATTCAGCTGAAGGATTGATCTTGAATCTATTCTGTTAGTCTGTGTCTTTTTATTGGGGAATTGAGTTGATTGATATAGAGAAATATCAATGAATAGCAGTTGTTGATTATTGTGATTTGGTCATTGTTGTTATTTATTGTTGCTGCTACTGGTGATGGTGGTAGTGGGTGTGTGTGGGTGGGTGTGAGAGAGAGACAGGGTGGGGGAGATTCCTCTCTTTTGATTTGCTGGTCTGGGATTAGTTAACCTCTAATTGAGTGGTGTTAACCTCCATTAGGTTGAGGTTTTCCTTCTAATACCTTCTGTAGGGGTAAATTTGTGCATAGTTATTGCTTAAATTTGGTTTTATCATGGAAGGTCTTATATTCTCCATCTGTTGTGATTTTGTTGGATATAGTATTCTGGATTGGCATCTTTGGTCTCAAAGTCTGCAGCATATTTGTCTAGGCCC
The DNA here is from genome assembly GCF_008632895.1 of Mastomys coucha. Classification (NCBI taxonomy): domain Eukaryota; kingdom Metazoa; phylum Chordata; class Mammalia; order Rodentia; family Muridae; genus Mastomys; species Mastomys coucha. Next base: position 91,941,585 of record NW_022196904.1, read on the forward strand.
TTCAGCTTTTAGAGCCTCCATCGAGAAGTCAGGAGTAATTCTAATAGGTCTCCCTTTATATGTTACTTAGCTATTTCTCCTTGTATCTTTTAATATTTTTCTTTGTTCTGTGTATTGAGTGCTTTGGTTATTACGTGGTGAGGAGGCTTTCATTTCTGTTTCAATCTACTTTGTACTCTGTATGCTTCTTGTACTTTAATAGGAGTCTCTTTTTTTAGGTTAGGAAAATTTTCTTTTATGAGTCATTAAAAATAGTTTTTTGTTGTGTGATGATGCCATATATCTTTAATTCCAGTTGTGTAATGGTGGCACATGTCTTTAATTCCAGCACTCAGGAGACAGAGGCAGGTGGATCTCTGAGTTCAAGGCCAGCCTCATCTACAGAGCAAGTTCCAGGACAGCCAAGGCTATATGGAAAAACCTATCTCAAAAAGAATAAATAAATAAATAAATAAATAAATAAATAAACATATTCTGTCCCTTGACCTGGCTTTTGTCTCCTTCCTTTATGATTATTATTCTTATAATTGTTTTTTCCTTAGTGTCGTACATTTCTTGGATGTCTTGTGCCAGGAAGTTTTTAGATTTAATATACCTTTGACTGATGTGTCCATTTTTTCTACTGTGTTTTCAATGCCTTAAGTTCTCTCTTCTGCTTCTATTATTCTGTTGATGAGGCTTGCCTTTGTGGTTCCTAAACTTTTCATTCCCAGATTTTCCAGTCTGTTTTTTTTTTATTGATTCTATTTCAATTTCCATGTCTTGAGATATTTTATTTCACTGTTTATGACTCACTTATGTTGGACTACTCAGGGCTAGCTATGGTAAGGCTTCTGGGAATATTGTCCCAGCTATATTGATTGTGGTTTTATGCTATTGTCTAGGCATTTGGGTTGATAAGATTCAGGGTGCTGATATATGGTCATGTCTTTTTTGCGTGGGTGTTTCATTCCTTGGTTTCTGTTTCCTCTCTGGTACTTAACAGTGTTGTGGCTGTGTGCTGCTGGTAGGGAATTCTTCTGGGGTCTTGATTGGTGTGGCCACTAGGGATTTCTGGTAAAAAATTTTTCTGGGTATTAGGAGCTGAAATTAGGATTGGGATTGGACTGGTGAAGTATTGAGTATGTCCACAAGAGGAAGCAAAGCAGGGTGTTCCACCAGGATCTACTTTTTTCCCTGTTAATGGGGAAAAGAGGGAGGAGAGGCTACAGAAAAATATCTTCTATAATATCCTCTATAAAGCTGGGGATGATACTGACAGATTGAACTCACAGCAATGGAGGGAGAGGTGAAGATCTGCAGTTCTCTTATGTGTTTCCTTATCTGGAGTAGCCAGTGGGTTCACAGGGAATGCCAGCTAGAGATGGAGGTTGGAATAAAGGAAATAGAGAGCTTTGTGGGATCCACTGGAGATAGGGGTAGGGTGAGAAGGTGGCTATAGTTGGTTTTCTTCTGCAGAGCTAGGGATGAGACTAGGGGATTGGATTTAGAGGAGCTGAGAGAGAAGTGAAGATCTGCAGTTAGCCTCTTTCTCTGGTTAGAGTCAGGAACCTGTATTAATTGTCACAAAGAAGTTTCTCTGGTGAAGGTTGGATGTCTAACCTATGGTATAAAGACAAGAAGCTATGTCACACTTTAATTTAGTACTATGTCCCTTTAGCAGAATAATAATACCAGCTTCTCTCCTGGAGCCTATTACTGAACAGCCTTGGGTTTTTTGTTCCCGTAGAGGTTCTGGCTTATGGAGTAGGCTTTAAATCCAACAAGATTGGTTACTCCCCTAACATTCATGCTATTTTGGTACTAGTAGACATATATTTTCAGTCCAGTCATTTTAGTAGCTCATAGAATTCTCAACTGAAAATGATTATTGATGATTTTTCTTCCTTAGTAGTATGCATACAAAGCAGGTCAGCATAGATGAAGTTTCCAGGTGAGTAACAAATTAGTCTCTCCATATCCTGTGACTTATGTATGTGCTACTTACTGTCAAGTTCTGGAGAGATACCAAGAGCAATGAAAAAACATGTAATGTTACAGGGTGTATTGGATTTCACATGTAACTCTTACCCTGCACTGGGATTTCTATTTGATACCCTATAGTGTCTGGGGAAAGCATTACACCATATTAAGTCTATTTAAACCCTCATGTATGTGTGTGTATGTGTTTATATGTATATACATATATGTATATATGTATTTATATGTATATATATGTATATACATATATGTATATACATATAATCTATATATGTATATATATGCATATAAAGCTTCTATACATATATACATGTGTATATATATATATATATATATATACATATATATAAAGCATATATACATGGAAGCTTCTTCAGTAGTTGATTTCCATAGGACCTTTTCAAAGGTTCTTAGTGTTAGTTATCCTCACAAGACGCCCTCTAGCCCTATCCTTTATCTTCTATTCAATCAAACATTGCCTATTCCTTTATTACCCCTTTTCCTATTTATACCACTTACTGTCTATCTGCCTTGACTTGAAATCCTTCTATGGTCCTTTACTAGTTTCTTGCATTTAAAGTAGCTATTGTATTAACAAATAAGTCTGGAGATAGATTCAAGATTAGTTTTCTTTAAGATATCTTATTTTAAATTATATTTAAATGTATTTTTGACCATTGTCTTGGCTTTCCCAACTTTTTATTTCCTAAGAAAGCTTTCTCTTTGTGTTTTAGCCACATTCAAGATTCTGGAACAAAATGTCATTTTTCTTTGTAAGAAGACTAAAGAAGACTGATTTCTACACACATGGATTGTAAAGGGAGGCTGAAGAAAGAACACGGACTACATTTATAGTGTTTGTTTATGTTATTTGAATGGAAAATGTTTCACTTTTATATATAGTAAAATAATTGCTGGTGTGTCAGAATTATTTATGGGTTTTGTGGTACTTAAAGTATGGCTAGAAATCAAATGAAGGCAGTTCAATAGTAGAGACACATATAGTAAATAACTTCTAATTTCTAAAGCTAGAAAACAACAATTTGAATGTTTTCTCCATAAAGAAATAATATTTGATTTGATTTGATTGAATCCTCATACACCATAAATAAATAATATTTGATTTGATTTGATTGAAACCTTACACAACACATAGACATGATTAAAGGTGAATATATATTAATAAACCCTACGTTATACATATATAATACTCAATTTACATATAGTTTCATGCATTTATGGTTTTATAGAATGAATTTAATTAAAACTTTAGAAAAATGGAAAGAAAAATGGAGGTGTAGCAAGGGAGAGAGAAAGAGGAAAAGCTAGCATGGAACATGCATACATAGACTCACCACATGTTGGAAGAAGAATGGAAAGTAGACAATGAAATGGTGTCATGAGATTACTGTCAAGATTAAATAGAATTGCACATACTCAAACATTTTACAAAAAGATAAAGCTCAAGGGAAATTCAGAGGAAACATTTGAATTGTTAATTAGAAGGAGATATAAGCTGTGGAAAAAGTAATGCAGGCAAAGTCTGACTATAGGGGCTAGTCTTGGATCCCATGGTCAGCTGAGATAGTACATTCATAGGCTTGGTTTTGATTGTGTTTCCTCACAGCCCCATTAAATAATAGGGGTCTAGAAAATGGAAAGTTATTTTCAGCCTCTGTTTCTACAGTTGAACATTACAATGATTTCACTCAGCAACTATCTTTTGCTCTCAACTTACATGTAATATGATTATGCTGTATGGCTGTTAAGCTATTAAAGTTGATATTAAATAAAACAAGCATATCTCTAAATATAAATATATTTTACATCTAGTCATTTAAAATTATATACAAATACAAATGAAACTATATATGCACATACACATATCATACATGATAACTTTAAAAATAGTATTTTTTGAACAGTGAAATAGACAAATGCAAATAAAGGCTACTAGTTTCCCTCATAGATCAAAAGATCATGATTTCTGACTTTCTCTTTGTTCCTCATTTCCACTTAGATTGTACCAACACTGAGTCCTTGCTTAAAGCAGCATAATATTTCATAACCTTCAGACATAGATACTTCAATTCTGCATAGATAAAAAAATGGTCAGATAATTTCTCTTGAAATCTCAAGCTTAGTCTTTCAGGATTACTCTTTTTTTCATTAATCATTTTATTCATTTACATTTCAAATGATAGTTCCCTTCCTGTTTACCCCTCCACAAACCCCTCATTCCCTTTCCTCCCTCCCCCCTCCCTTTTGCCTCTATAAGGGTTCTTCACCCACTCACCCACTCCTACCTCACCTCTGTAGCATCCCCCTACGCTGGGGCATCAAGCCTCTCTCCTTCCCACTGATATCTGATATCGGATAAGACCATCCTCTGCTACATATGTATCTGGAGTCATGGCTCACTCCATGTACACTCTTTGGCTGGTGGTTTAGTTACTGGAAGCTCTTAGGGGACCGGATGGTTGCTATTGTTCTTCATATAGGGCTGTAATTCCCTTCACTCCTTCAGTCCTTCCCCTAGATCTTCCACTGTGGTCCCCAGGCTCAGTCCAATGGTTGGTTGTGAGTATCTGCATCTATATTGGTCAGGTGCTGGTAGAACCTCTCAGGTAACAGCCATATCAGGCTCCTGTCAAGAAGTACTTCTTGGCATCAGCAATAGTGTGGGGGGTTGGTGTCTGCAGATGGGATGGATCCCTAGGTGGGGTAGTCTCTGGATGGCCTTTCCTTCAGTCTCTGCTCCAATTTTTTTTGCCCTTTTGTACAGGAAAGGAAAAATTGGGTTAAAAAATTTGAGGTGGTCACTTCCCTCAACTGGGGGCCGTGCCTATTTACTGAAGGTGGTATCTCCCCTTTGTTGGGTATTTCATCTAAAGTAATCACCATTAGGTCCTGGGACCCTCTTGCTTCCCTGAAGTCTGGGACTTTCTAGTGGCTACCCCCAGTTCTCCATCCCCATCTCCATGCTACATGTTTCTATTCATGACTCTCTGTACTTCTCTACTGTCCGTTCCAATACCTGTTCCTTTCTTCCACTTTTCCCTCTCCCCCCTAGGTCCCTCCATCCCTCTACCTCCTGTGATTATTTTCTTCTCCCTTCTATGTAGGATTGAAGCATCAGGATTTCTTAAACTGACTCTATCTAGTTCATTTTGTCAAGTTGAAGTTCTTGTCTAAAGTTTCAAAAGTATTGGTTGCTCTTGTTTGTCCACCATCCATCACATGGTCCTTTTTATTTTGTGCAATTGGCTTTTGACTTTTGGAACACCTGAGGCCTGAGCCAAGTCTCAGTCTACAGGTTTCAGATAAGTAACTTGCAGTTTGAATCCAGCTATACTACTTAGAAGTAGTATGACCTTTGACAAGTTACTAGTCTGAATCTCATTTTTCTTCTGTATAAAGAAGCTTATCATACCTATTTTCAAAGATTGTTGAAGAATTCACTGAAATATCAGGCAAATGATCTAGTGTTATTATTTAGCCCCTACACATTAAATGCAGAAATCTAATATGGTCTTGCTTACATTGTAATCATCTGAGGGTACTTATTTACAGAGAAACACTGCAGGATTGAACAGAAAATACTGTATGTTTCTTTGTATCCATGTGGTCTACTATAATTACTGGGATTTCTTAGTATTAAATATATATTAATTGAGGGATAAATGACCTAACAAATTAGTTGTATGATAGTTAACATAATTATTAAAACAGATATTAGTATAAAGAGAAGAACATATTACATGTTCATCTAACATGTGTATATTGCATTTCAAATCTCTCACTTATGCTCAGCATTTCTACTCAGCTTACACAAACCTTGGAAGTGATTTTACTATGTCAACTTTTATCAAAACATCTAGTACAGAGTAAAATTGTCAACAATTTTGCTTGTCAAAAGAATTCTGCATTATTGTATAAATGTGTGAAAGAAAAGTTGTATCATTTTAAAAGATATGTATTAGAAATAGCATGAATAATTTATTTTTATAACAGAATTCTTTAAATACATAAATAAATAACTAGACAGAAAGGAAACTAATTGTTGTGCTGTATTATATTATAGAGGAATTTTAATACAACAATATGACTGCTCTGTCAAGGGATTACATCGAAAGACCTTCTAGGTCTGTGTTATCCAGCTGGAATACAGACACACTTTTGCTACACACCTTTAATCCCAACCAATGGCATCTAAGTGAAGGGCAGTTCAGGGAGAACAATCAGTTGACTTCAGACATGCAGTATAGTTTAGGTCCATTTAGTTCATAAAGTCAGTGCAGTTCAGTTTATGGAGTTCAGAGGCAATTTTCCAAGCAGAACAATTCAGTCAGAAACAGAGAGAAGGCAGTTTTAATTAGTCATCTTGGAGAGGAGTTTGGGCCAGAACAGCTGAGTTGAACCAGCCAGCCAGAGTTCAGAAAGAGGAAGAAAGGGTGAGTTTATTCAGCAGTAAGCCTCCGAGACAATTACATCTGGTGAATAAAAAAGACTTACGTATAACAACTCTTTTTCTCTATTTAAATTTTATTATATTTATATTTAAATACATTTATATATTTATATATAATATATAAGATATATTTATGTTTAAATATAATAGTTTATACAACCAATAATTCAGTAACATTGTGGGACTTATTGAATCATTCTTGATGTAACCACTGTTTAACAGATACATAAAATATTACTTAACAATGAGAATAAATTCTCAAAGAACTAATAGAAAGGATAAGGAAATACTCAGAAGGATTATCTTATCTGTAAACATAATACATCATTACTAGTGCTCATGTCTAATTTGTAGACCAAAAGTACATCATCAAATTAAATTTGATTTATGATAGCATGTATCAAAATACATGCTTTTTAAAATTGAATAAAAACATAACAAAATGACGTGGTTTATCTTTGCCCATATCCTTGCTTACTCATATACTGTATTTAAATCAGATTTCAAAATTTGATTGTGTTATAGCTGTTGAAAGTAGAAATATGAATCACCCTAGCATTAACTTAATTTTTATTTTACATGTGATTTCATTTGACTAGGCTCTGCTCTTTCTTCCCTGGAACATTCTCATGACTCGACCTCTTATCTGTTTGTTCTTTACACTGTAGACAATAGGATTTAGCACAGGGGGGAGGAGAAGGTAGATATTGGCCATGAGCATGTGTACAATTGGTGATAAATGTTTTCCAAATCTGTGGATCATAGTGGCACCAATGAAAGGAATATAAAATAGAAGCACAGCACAGATGTGAGAGAGGCAGGTGTTGAGGGCTTTGAGCCTCTCAGCTCTGGAGCAATTCCCAACACTGTCTTCAGGATGAGTATGTAAGAGAAAAGAATGATGAGAGCATCAAGCCCTAATGTGAGGATGACAACGATGAGGCCATAGAGGCTGTTGACACGGGTGCTAGCACAGGCTAGGCGCATCATATCTTGGTGAAGACAATATGAATGAGATAAGATATTGGGATGACAGAAGGGCAGCCGTTTTATAAGAAAGGGTACTGGGAAGACCACACAGACTGCCCGGGCAAAGACAACTAGTCCAATCTTTCCAATAACACCATGAGTGAGGATGGAAGCATAATGGAGTGGGTTCCGGATAGCCACAAATCTGTCAAAGGCCATGGATAATAAGACACCAGAATCTACTAACCCAAACACATGGATGAAGAACATCTGTGTCACACATGCATCAAATGGAATCTCAGGGGCATTGAACCAGAAGATACTGAGCATAGAGGGCAAGGTAGACATGGAGAGACTGACATCAGTTAGAGCCAAGGTGCAGAGGAAGTAGTACATAGGCTCATGGAGGCTCTGCTCTACCTTGACAACTGCTAGGATGGTGCCATTTCCCAGGAGGGTTAGTGTGTAGAGAAATCCCAGGGGAAAGGCCATCCACGGGTTCTTGTCTGGCATCCCTGGGATGCCTGTTAGAATAAAAATGGGGCGACTGCTATGTGATCCATTTAAGTTTATCATGGTGTTCTCTCCACTAAGTAAATTAACTCAGAAATTCACACTTGCAAATTGAAATATAGTCTCATATGTGAGAAGCAAATTGCTTTATAATTGTAAAAATAAAACAACAGAGGAAGAATAAGTTTAAAAACAAATTTCTGCACGTCTTTTATATTATGTTGTCCTTGTCTTTCTCCAGGAGTTCATATGTGGTGGGTTTTTTTTAATTTATTTGTTCACCTGAAAAATAAAAATGACACTAAACATTCTATGGTTTACACATTAGAGAACTTAAACCTCAATTCTTTGGACAATTTTCAATATTTAAAAGAAAAGAAATAACTATACAACTTATAGCCTAGAGAAGTGAGCTAAAAATAATTGAGAAAAGCCAGTGAACTCACTTCTACACTGACATTCAATTCCATCTACCTACCTTTATACAATGTATACACACATATTCATATGCATGCATGTATGAATATATACAGATAAACCACCCACACATACATTTATTCACTTACCTCACATTGACTCCAGCATATTCAAAATGAACTATGTGGACAATGACATTTTGCTGGATAAAATTGTTCAAATTAACATTTTATCATCACATATTTAAAAAGTAGATGTCATTTTTCTTAATCTTATTTTAACATAACTAAGAGCATAGTGAAACATTTACCAGCTCCTATGCACACAGAAAATTACACATTAGATACAATAATATACCACCTGCACACATTTATTTAATAACATAATTTAGGAACCATTCTTGAAACCCAACATGAACCTATTTGCAAACATTTCTACAAAACACACGACTATTGCAAGATTCTGTCTTTCTGAGACCTATGAAGCTGTGTGACATTTTCCTTTGAGGTTCTTTTACTGATCATCTATAACCACTAAGGTTTGCCTCAAGTGAGTTCTTTATTCTGCAGTTAATGTTATGTTTTTAGAACTGTGATATATTCTGCACAAGCAGGAATTCCATTAAAGGCTTTCCAAAGTCCCAGGCCATCTTTCCTTTCAAGGTAGCATTGTTCAAAGCTGTACATCTTGCTGGCACATAATCACACAACTATTCTCACATTTGATATCTTGAATTTATACTAATTTGCGAAAGGTATTATCTCAGTGTCTATGTGATGAAGATAGGAAGTTAGTAGTTAATATTTGCACTTTTTCTTCTGGATTGAAAGTTGAGAGCAATTACTGATAAAGCAAAATCTGATGAATGTGTTTTGGTCAGTATATTTATTTCTGATTTGGATTTAAATAGTCACATTGCAATTAATTTCATAATTGGGAGAGGTGGACTGTCATATATTCATAAAAGAATTTTGTTTTTCTATCTTTTTATTTCACATCATATGTGATTATGAAATATGATGGGTGCCACACACACTCCACTCAAGTCTGCATGACAGCAGTTCATGAGGCGAAAAGCTTCAAAAGAAGCTAGTCTCCTGTGACCTTTTGGCATTCGCTAACTCAGAGGTGGCCCAGATTTGTCTTTGCCTTATTTGATGGAAAGTCTCACGTGCTAGGTGCCCCCCATGATATGATTTACTAATAGCTAAACAAAATTAGATGTTGCTCTCTGACCTAAGATGTTCCAACCTCTTAGCCAAACCCTGGCTTGGAATTTCATAGGGAATGTTACACATTCAGACGAATTATCTCTGGCATTGTTAGGGAGATAATGAGGGAGGTTGAGCATTGAAGTTTACTGAATAGCAGTTGATAATCCTAGGGAAAGGTCAACTAGAATCCTCATTTTCAGTCAAGTAAGGCAGACCACAATAGAATCTGAGCCACTCCCAGGAATTAGCAAGAATGTGACTCCTGGGGCATATCTCTGCTAGCCCAGAAAAGTAGCATAGCTGGGTGATTACTAAGGATGGGTTGGATCCTGAGCCTGGTGTGTGTGTGAAAGAGTGTACTGTAAGGCATTTGAGCTTCTATCCTCATGTGGTCTGCAGCCCCCCCCCGACCCCTCCTCCAGGGCCCATGTGACCTGAGTGCTCTTGGCCCCAGGGGTCCAGAGTCTGTCCAGAAGAGGGGGCTGCTGTTTTAGACCCATCACCACCTGACTTTTCTTTTTCTTTTGTAATGACCATAAAGGTCTGATGCCTAATTTTAAGAATATGCATTCAGATCTTGCACTTCCTTGTGTTGGGTCCACTGACGTCTTGCTGACCTGTACTGGAACCCTGTTTCTCCCATGGGTTGAGGGGCCAACGCTGGCCGGCCAGTGGCATATGGGTAATGACTTTGTTACGTGATTTATTTCCCTATACCAAGATCCTATATCATTGTTAGAATTTCTGTTTTCCAGGGCTTTTAAAAAAGAGTACCACTGATAACCATCGAATGAAACAGAGGGCCTATAAGTATGCCTATAAGTATGGAAATGTACCTGTAAGAGTAACAGGCATTGCAAGATAATCTCAAGTGGCTTGAAATTTACAACTACCAGAATTTAACCATTCTACTTATACCAAAGTTAGTTATAAAGACCTTCACAAATGTTATAAACTTCATATTCATAAGCTAGATACAAAATATATAAAGACTATTGCATTGCAATTGTAAATGTTCTATGAATAAAGCCAAAAGATTAAGAAATTTATGAGTGATGTGGCTAGTGAAATAATTTTAAGGGAGAAACATGACCCAATTGTGTAGATATATTCTGTATAATACTATGAAAAATAGAAAGTCTCTATTTTTATGTTTAACTTTGCAGTATAAATTTATTTCAATTAACAAAGCATAATATTGACTGCATAAAAATGTGTATTGCAAGATATGAGAGATTCCAAAATACAGAGAAAAAAATGTAATGTCTTATATCAGTGCTATATCAGTTGAGAACAGAACTTATGTCACAAATGAATGTTTATCAATTGTCTTACTTTTACTTTTGTCTCCCCATCTTCTTTCTCTTCCTCCTTCTGCCTTCCTTCCTTCTTTCCTTCCTTCCTTCTTTCCTTCATTTCTTCCTTCCTTTATTCCTATCCTTATTTTTTCCTCTCTCTCTTCCTCATTTCCTCCACTTGGCCACTGAACTCAAGGCATTGTGCGTCGTAAGAACATGCTATACTACTGACCTCTACTTGAGCTTCACTGACAACTTTTAAAGGCCTGTTTGTTTTTGAAGGGAAACATGGGATGAGTGGATCTGGGGGAGAGGGGAGGTGGTGGCAGGAGGATTGGGGAAGAGTGGAGGGGGAGAAACTGCAGCTAGGATATAATGTATGAGAGAAGAATAAAAGAAAGAAAAAGTCCCTTTTTCATATAACTTTATATCTGGGTTGGCATATTTGAGGCAAATAAAACTTTTAATAATACTACAGTAGTAAAAGAGATTTACACATTTTTTTTAGGAACAACTTAAAACTTCTATACAAAATATCTGTAAAAATCCAGACACTACAGTAAACGGTTAATGAAAATTCAAAATCAGAAGTCTGAAAGCAAGAAAATATTGAGGAAATCATAATTGGGCTTTTGATGAGCTGGCTGTGCACTCATAATCTTTGGTTTTAAGAGCATATAATTTGTATTCTGAATTAGTGCTTGTGAATGATATCTGCATTAGCATCACCAGGGCAGCTATTAAAGCAGAGAAGGTAAATCTCCCTAAGATGTCAAATAAGTCTAATCACTTAGGGACAGTGCTCATGCATTGGGTTAATTAACATTGGAATTCCTTTTTCTTTTGGTAGTGTGTTGTGGTTTGCTTGATACTGAAAGAATTAGAAATAGGGAGAAACAACACTGAATATAGATTTCCATGCTTGGAACTTTTGTTCATGAAGAAAATAGGTGATTGAAGAAAATAGAGCCCAGCATGATAACAAGGTAGCTGTAGGAACCTGTTACTCATTTCTGTCTATGGTAACTTCACCTGTTAACCTCATAATTAAGAAAAAAATCTCTGTTCTACCTATTTAAGGTTGTTTCTGTGATGCTATATATCATGATTAATTTTATGTTGCAATATAAGAATAGTGAGAGAGTAGGAAGTTCAGAACATGGAAGCTCTATAAAAAGGTACAGCTAGGGTCAAATTAAAAGATTGAAAAGTCTATTAAAAACTCAGAGAAGTTCAGATATCAGCCAAAATTTAAGGCTGTGTAAAGAAATAAAGTACACCTGCCACTTTGGGGCCCACATTAGGTATTCTGTTCCACATATAGTCTATGACTAGCTTTGACATTTTCATGTGGATAAAGGTAATACTTGCAAGTTTCTCATTCAGTTCCCACAATCTTCAGTTTGTGCATCATATTCCAAATGCATCTTCTTAATAATTCTGCTTTTTGATTTTCAGTCATTTACCTGTAGGTACCAGTTAGTTATCTGACTCCTTTCTCTGTTCTCTGCTCTGTTCTGTTGTTTTCTTCTCAGCTGTCAACCATCTCTGTTCAACGTGCTTGCTCTATCTGGCTCTAGCATCTTACCTGGCTCTTACCAGAAGAGGAGGTTCTCTGTCCATTCACCTTCCAGCTAAGCATGTGTGCACACAACTCATGAACCAGCTTATTTATAAGGAACCCAAAGCACAAGTAACACTGCCACTAAGTACCCTTGGGACAAGAAACACTGCCACTAAGTACCCTTGGGACAAGTAACACTGCCACTAAGTACCCTTGGGACAAGTAACACTGCCACTAAGTACCCTTGGGACGTTACACTAGGTATGGGAATTAGACGTTGCTTAGAGGCTCTACACACTATCATCAAGTAAGTCCAAATAATATAGTAATATCTCTTTTTCAGTTATTCTTTCTTTATAACAGTTTTCAAACTCTGCTTAATATATATTCATTGGCACAGTTATGAAGCTTAATGTGATATTTCAATACATGTCATAGCATATGTTGATCAGATGAGGGCTCTAACATCCTCTTATAATTGGTTGAAAGGCTTTAAGCACCTTTCTTCTAGATTTTCACAAAACAGATAAAATGTTATTTTAAGTCATAACTCACTGTGCTGTGAAACATTAAATGTAGTTTTCCACCTCCTTGTCTAGCTATAGCTTGCCTATAGCTTGTAGTTATACCTACTGCACATTTAAATTAGCATTGTTCTATTATAAGCACACTGCATTCAATGTTTAATATGGCTATATATTTTCTTGTGTCTTCATTCATCTGTTTCCATACATATATATATTATAAAGTGGTATGCAAAGAGTTATAAACAAGAGACAAAATGTTCAAAAAGAATCCATGCATTGAGCTAGAAGAATATACATTTCCACACTTGGATCTCTATTTCAACTTATGTCCAAAGATGCTCAGTTATCTCCATTTTACTATGCTGGAAACTTGCAATGAATTGTGATAACCTAACTGCGCCATGTGTGTTCTTCTTTTTTTTTTCCTACCCTATATACTACACAATAACCAGGATATTTTCCAGCTCAGTGTACTCCAAGTACTTAGTGTATCAATATACATGGGATGAACTTGTTATACTGATTTTAATTTAATAGCCTATGATAACTCTACTTTTACCCCCTTTTTGAAAATAGTCTTTTTTCCCCTCACAAAATATGTCCTCATTACAGTTCTCCTTCCTATACCCCTCCTAGTGTCCGCTTTCACTTTAATCCAGATCCATCCCATTTTGTCCTTTATTAGAAAACAAATAGGCACCTGGGGATCCTTCCCATATACAATCACCAAACCCAGACACTATTGTGGATGCCAGCAAGTGCTGGCTGACAGGAGCCCGATATAGTTGTCTCCTGAGAGGCTCTGCCAGTGCCCGAATAATACAGAAGGAGAGGCTCACACCCATCCATTGGACTGAGCACAGGGTCTCCAATGAAGGAGCTAGAGGAAGGACCCAAGGAGCTGAAGGGATTTACAGCCCCTTAGGAGGAACAACAATATGAACTACCTAGTACCCTCAGAGCTCCCAGGGAATAAAACACCAACCAAAGAGTACACATGGTGGGACTCATGACTCCAGCTGCAAATGTTGCAGAGGATGGCCTAATTGGTCATCAGTGGGAGGAAAGGCCCTTGATCCTGTGAAGGTTCTATGCCCCAGTGTAGGGGAATGCCAAGGTCAGGAAGTGGGAGAGGGTGGGTTGGTGAGCTGGAGGAGGGGGCAGGGAATAGGGTTTTTTTTCGGAGGGTAAACCAGAAAAGGGGATATCATTTGAAATGTAAATAAAGAAAATATCTAATAAAAAAAGAAAATAGGCTTCTAAGGAATAATAATAAAATGGAATATAATATGATACAACTGAAATTAGTTGGAATAGGATAATGCAAACAAAAGGAAAAGAGCCCAAGAATAAGCATAAGGACCAGTTATAGATGATATAGAGACACACTCATTCCCCATACTCAAGAATCCTCTAATACACGTGAAAAGAACCTGTAGGATAAAAGAAAAAATATATAAATAAAATATAATAAAAAGAATGATGAAAAATAAGAAAAAATTAAAAATCCAACACAACATTATGAAACAGGAAATCCCCAATGTTGCTGCTGAGTTCACTTTCTCCTGGACGTCTAGCTCTGGGCTTGAAGCTAACACCTGAGAGTGGTTGTTTCCCCATAAGGTTCAATTGGAAAAACTGAAGTTCCATTTGTAAGTGGTTATGAGCTGCAGAAAGCTTCTGGGTTATGGGGGCGGGGAGAATGTGTCCTTTCAGCTCTGGTCCCTTATCTATTGCAGACCTATGTAGGCTCTGTGTATGCTGCCTCTGTCTCAGTGAGTTCATGTGTGTATTGATCCTGTTGATTCAGAGGGCCTTGTTTTCTTAGGGTTGCCATTCCCTCTGACTCTCAACTCTCTCTGCCTCCTTTTCTGCAGGGTTCTTTGAGTCCTGAGGATTTGATGGAGACATCCTCTTTAGGGTTGAATGTTCCAAGGTCTCTCATTCTCTGAATTCTCTGCTTGGCAGTGGGTCTTTATATTTGTTCCCATCTGATACATAAAAAAGCTTGTCTGATGACAGCTGAGCCAGACACTTTAGCAGAATGTCATTGGGGTCGATATATTGTTGTTTATTTACTGGTGTTGTTTTCTTTTGTTTTTAAAACAACGGTCTTTGATCCATTTGGATTGAATTTTGTGTAAGGTGATAGATATGGATCTACTTGGATTCTTGTACATGCAGACATACAGTATGTTCAGCAGCTTTCTTTTTTTCTAGTGTGTATTTTGTTTTCTTTATCAGAAATCAGGTGTCTATAGTTGCATGAATTTATGTCTGGGTCTACATTTCTATTCAATTGATCAATGTGTCTGTTTTTGTGACAATAACATGCTGTTTTCTTTACTATACAGCTCTGTGGTACAATTTTGAGTTGGGAATGGTTATACTTCCACGAGTTCTTTCATTATTATTCAGGATTGTTTTGCTATCCTGGGTTTTCTGCATATCTGTATTGAAGCTGAGAATTGTTTTGTCAAGGTCTGTGTAGTGGCTATTCCTGGTTGTCCACTTGACTATATCTGAAATGAACTACAATCAAGAATTAGAAGGCTCACCTGGCCCTAATCTGGAGGCTGAGAGATACAAGTTTCCGACCTGAATCTTGGCATGGAAATCTTGAGGTATAGTGGCTAAGAATCCCAGAGGATTAAGATAGAAAGGTCTATGAGTTTAAGATCATCTGGGATTAAAGGTGTGGTGGCATAGTGGCTATGAATCCTAGATTGAGACTGGAAGATCTATGAGTTCAAGCAAGGTCATCTGGGATTAAAGGTGTGGTAGCACCTTTAATCTGGGCAACACCTTTTGCTGGAGACCTATTTAAGGATATTGAAAGAAGGAAGGCTCTCTCTGCTTCACTTGCTTGCCTTGTGGAACTGAGCAACTTCTGGATCCTTGGACTTCCATTCACAGCTGCTGCTGATCATTGTTGGGAGTTGGACTACAGACTGTAAGTCATCAATAAATTCCTTTACTACATAGAGACTACCATAAATTCTGTGACTCTAGAGAACCCTGACTAATATAGTCTGTAAAGAATTATGTTGGAATTTTAATGAGATTTGCATGGAATCCATAGATTGGTTTAGGTAGGATGCGTATTTTTACTATGTTAATCCTGCTGATCCATGAGCATAGAAAAATCTTCCCATCCTCTTACATCCTCTTTAATTTCTTTTTAAAAATGTCTTAAAGGTTTTTATCATACAAGTACTTCACTTGCTAGGGTAAAATTACCCAAGATCTTTATATTTGAGGCTAGTATGAAAGGTGTTGTTTCCCTGATTGCCTTCAGTTGATTGTAGTTAGCATATAGGAAAGCTACTGCTTTATTAAGACATGTTTTAAAATATTTTCTTTCTTTTCTGAACTCAAGTAACATTTATAACTCTTATCTGAAACCTTATTATCCCTGGGAAATGTATTTGCACACAAATAGGAACTTTTCTTAATTTTTAATATATGAAATTATTAGTCAGGTACTGTCAGAGCCTCTCAGGAGATAGCTATATTAGGCTGGGTTGTCCTTCCTTCAGTCTCTGCTCCATAGTTAATCTCTGCAACTCCTTCCGAAGGTTCTGTGCCTCAGTGTAGGGGAATGCCAGGGCCAGAAAGTAGGAGAAGGCGGGGTGGCAGGCATGGGGAAGGGGGAGGCAACAGGGGTTTGTTTTTGTTGTTTTTGTTTGTTTCTTTGTTTTTTGGAGGGGAAACTGGGAATGGAGAAATTTACATGTAAATAAAGAAAATATCTAAAACAAAAAAGAAAAGAAGGGATGAAATGTTCACATTTTGGTCTTCCTTCTTCTTGAGTTTCTTGTGGTTTGTGGGTTGTTCTTCTTGTATTCCAAACTTCTGGGCTAATAATCACTTATCAGAGAGTACATACTATGTGTGTTCTTTTGTGATTGGGTTACTTCACTCAGGATGATATTCTCCAGATCCATCCATTTCCCTAAGAATTTCATAAATTCATTATTTTTAATAGCTGAGTAGTACTCCATTGTGTAATTGTACTACATTTTCTGTATCCATTCCTCTGTTGAGGGATATTTGGGTTGTTTCCAGTTTCTGGCTATTATATATAAGGCTGCTATGAACATGGTGGAGCATGTGTCCTTATTAAATATTGGAGCGTCTTATGGGTATATGCCCAGGAGTGGTATAGCTGGGTCCTCAGGTGGTACTATGTCCAATTTCCGGAGGAACCGCCAAACTGATTTCCAGAGTGGTTGTACCAGCTTGCGATCCCACCAGCAATGAAAGGGTGTTCTTCTTTCTCCACAACCTCTCCAGCATCTGCTGTCACCTGAGTTTTTTATCCTAGCCAATCTGACTGGTGCTCACCATAATCTTTTTATGCTATGTCTCATGTAGTATGAGCAAGGACTCAAAGTGAAGGGTGAGGATCACCCTTCTGGGAAACATGCACACAAGAGCTGGTCCCAGAGGCATATTCCTAGGCTCTACCCAAGACCAATGAACTAAAGTTTATGGTTTGTCATCTGAGCACCTGCATTTTAACAAGCTTTCCCAGGTAACTGTGATGCATGCTCCTTTCTGAGACAGGCTCCCATAAGAAACATATAGAATGGTTCAGGTATGTTTGAATTTCTCTCTGCCTTTCCAGTGTCTATCACTGGTGTGAGGTGGAATCTCAGAGTTGTTTTGATTTGCATTTACAGCCATCCATTGAACTGAGTACAGGGTCCCCAATGAAGGAGTTAGAGAAAGGACCCAAGGAGCTGAAGGGTTTGCAGCCCCTTAGGATGAACAACAATATGAACTAACTAGTACCCTCAGAGCTCCCAGGGATTCAACCACCAACCAAGGACTATACATGGTGGAACTGATTGTTCTGGCAGCATGTGTAAAGTCGATCATCAATGGGAGGAAAGAACCTTGGCTCTGTGAAGGTTCTGTGCCCCAGTGTAGGGGAATGCCAGGGCCAAGAAGTGGGAGAGGGTGGGGTGGCAAGTATGGGGGGTGGGGAGGCAACAGAGGTTTGTTCTTGTTGTTTTTGCTTGTTTGTTTGTTTGTTTGTTTTTTGGAGGGGAAACTGGGAAAGGAGAAATCATGTGACATGTAAATAAAGAAAATATCTAACAAAAAGGAAATTATTAATCTCTATATACTGTGATAAGCACTTTTATTGTGTACTTATCATATGAAGATTATAAAATATGCTATGAAAATTTTTAAAAGAGGCAAAATCCAGGGAAAATTAGCTATTACAAAGATTGTTCTTTTAGTATCAGCTACAGAGATGAATTCTTGTCAAAATAGGTTGGAGCCAGATCTATAAGATGGTTAATTGAGAATAAAACATTGAAACCATATTTACCAATGATGTGGATAAAACAGTTTACTGAAAAGGATGTTGTAGCAGATTGAGTAAATTCCAGAACTTTGTGATAAGGCATGTGTTTAAATTCCAGCTCTATAATGTATCAGTGTTTAGATAAAGTTACTTAAAACCTCCTTTAGCTGCTAATTACCTCAGATGTGTAAAAAAATGAAGCTTACCCCTTAACTCACTAGGTTGATCTTGGATGCATATGCAATATATTTTATAAATACAGCATAGTTTCTGTACTTAACCTATATTAAATTGTTTAGACTTAGGAGCTAATTTGAAAGCAGGTTTGACTCAACTAGTATGGGCTCTCAGGAAGAATTCTTGTATAACAGGGGCTTGTTGCAGAGTATTAGAACCTGTCAGACAAGAGGTATATTACCATCATAATAGAGAGGGATTATTTTTTCTATCCTGTCCTAATTAATTTCTGACATTTAAGGGAGCTATGGCTGAGAATCTGTTGCTCAGGGCTGGGTGAAGAAAAATGGATGTAGCTATCTGATACAGGCAGATTATTTTTGTAGACACCTATTACAGGCAGCCTCCAGGCCAGGCCTTTGCTCCCAGCTTTGATAGATGGGGCTTGTTTGAGCCTGAAAGCACTGTATTAAGGAGTCTGAGTTGCTTTGGGGGAACATTTCATATTGATCTCATCACTCTTGTTTTATTTAGTGTACTTCAATAATCAAGATTACTGTTGTCTGGTGATTATGAGACTCTATATAGTCCTCTCCTTGGGAACTGTTTAACTCTCTGCTATGGGAAGAGGCTCAAGAGATGTGGTCAGGTAAGCGTAGTGTGTATGAAGGAAGAGACTGACGGGTGAAAAAGTATAGAGTGAGAGATGGAAGGAAACTCAAGAAAATCTAAGAAGATGGTTAATGTGGTTGAAAAAGGAGAGATTATTAGATTCTCATAGTTACTGAGACAAAGAAAGAGAGGGCAAGTAGAAAGATAGGAAAGATAAAATTAACTTGACATCAGAACTTTCTTTTTATGGCCATTATTATTCTGTAATCAATATTATTAATCAAGGCTTTCTATTGTTCCAGATTTTGCATCAGTAGCTAGTACTGCGAGATGTGAGATATACATGCCATATGTATCAAGAAATTAACACTCCATATCGAAAGGATGTCTCTTGCTTATACTATTCTCAATGTCACTTCTGACTTATAATTAAAAATATAAACCAATGACCAAATGTTGTGGCCCCAAAATTCATCAGCAGTGAAGAATTTACAATTTAGCATGCTCTGGATTTTTCAAAGTATTCTATAAATTGTGGAAAAAAATACAGAAATCTTGACAGGGCTCTTCAAAACAGTATACTCACAGTATGTAGGTTCAAGTCACATGATGGATCTCAAAAGGAAGGTATCAACAACAGAGCAAAAGTGTGAGGAGTAGAAGGAAAGACAGGAGCTAGCTGGTTCAATAGAGTTAGGAAGCTGCACAGAGAAACAGAAACAGAGCAATGAGAGCATTTTACAAATATCTGTGGTGGAAAAAGGAAGAATTATTGGAATTATTTCAATATAGGAAATAAGGAATCTGTGATACTAAAAATAGACTAGGAGACTATGAAGACCCACAATTCGGGTACAAGGAGTCATCTGCAGAGCAACATCTTGAAACATATACTAACAGGGTCATCCTGTGGTGTGCATTCTCAGAGGCAGTATGGCTCCAATGTACTTCTCTAGTACTCTGGAACAGCTCAGTTGGGTGAATCAGTGCAAAGTCTTATCAGGTTGCAACAGGACTGTCCTTATTTCATAGTTTACATTTGTGTGATATGTGTCTATAAGATTTTATTTTAAGACTAATCTGGAAAATAAGATGTGAATAAACTTAAGGAAACTAGGAGAAACAATTTATAAAGGGGAAAGGCTCATTTCATTTTATGGCTTTAGTACATGGTATGTGACTTGGTTGCTTATGGCTGTGGTGAGGCAGTACACCATGGTAGAATGCCAAGGCAAAGAAAAATTGCTCAGTTGATGGCAACCAGGGGACAGAGGAAAAGAGGAAGAAGCAGGGATCAAAATGCATCTTTCTATGTCACACCTTTAGTGACTGACTAACTTCTTTCATGTAGGTCCCACCACCTAAATCTTCTAAGCTTCTTTATATCTTATTAAGATAAGTAGATGATACATCCATGACTTTAGAGATTTTGTGATTTACTCAATTTAAAAAGCTCAACTATAAACAGTACTATACTTGGAATGAGGAGCTCAACACATGAGTTTTGAAGATATTTGGAATCTAAAATGCAAGTGATAGCTATATCTAAGGAGAGTGGAGGCAAGAAAGTAGGGCCAAGCACTAGTGAAAATGGTTTAAGATGCTGTAGAATTTATGTCTGAGGTTTTAATCCCTTTGAATTATAGAGGTTGAGGAGTTCTAAAAATGGAATACAGTTGTGTAATTTGAGAAAGATGTACAAAAACAATGGGTTTACAAGAAGGATCCGATGATAATAGTATTACTGCCATTTTTTTTCAGAGTGTGTCTTCAACTCATCATGCTGATCTTCAATAACACCACGTCCCCCTCCTCCTTCAGCTTCCTCCTTACAGCCTTCCCTGGCCTGGAACTTGCTCACATCTGGATCTCCATTCCTGTTTGTGGTCTCTACGCCATTGCACTCTTGGGAAACAGTATTATTTTGTTTGTCATTATCATTGAACGGAGTCTGCACAAGCCCATGTACTATTTTCTCTCCATGCTTTCTGTTGTTGATCTAGGTCTGACGATCACAACCCTTCCCACAGTCCTTGGTGTTCTTTGGTTCCATGCCCGGGAGATTAGCATTAAAGTGTGCCTCATTCAAATGTTCTTTGTGCATGTCTTCTCCTTCCTGGAGTCTTCAGTGTTGGTGGCCATGGCTTTTGACCGCTACTTAGCCATCTGCAGCCCTCTGAAGTATGCTACTTTCCTCACAGACATGATGAGCTTTGTGATTGGACTGATCATCTGTATAAGACAGGTGGTTTTCATGTTTCCCTCAGTTATGGCTGTGAAGAGTGTGTCCTTCCAAGGAGGCCAAGAGCTTTCCCACCCATTTTGCTTCCATCCAGATATAATCAAATTCTCATACACCAACCCCTGGATCAGCAGTTTCTGGGGAATGTTTCTTCAGCTCTACCTGAATGGCACTGACTTATTGTTCATCCTTTTCTCCTACGTCCTGATCCTTCGCACTGTTCTGAACATCGTGGCCCCTCAAAAACAACAGAAAGCTCTTAGCACATGTGTCTGTCACATCTGTGCTGTGACCATTTTCTATGTGCCAATGATCACCCTGTCTCTGGCACACCGTCTCTTCAGTTCTACCCCCAGGGTGATCTGTAGTATTTTGGCCAATATGTATCTGCTCTTGCCACCTGTGCTGAATCCTATCATTTACAGCTTGAAGACCAAGGTTATTCGGCAAGCCATATTCCGGCTGTTCCGATTTAAAGGTTCAAGGGGTGACAGTCTGAGGAGCCTTAGAGGAAGGTGGGATAGAAGGAGACAATTTTCTAGTACATGAGTTATGACTAAAGAAGAAGATTATTGGTTAGTTATTCCTAGGCATGATGCTTAATAAGGAATTCCCAACTTGATTACAGGAAAGAGAAGAACCACATGTCTTTAAGTGTATGAGAGTTTTAAAAACACATTTCAAAGCCAATTTGTGAGCAAATATGTAAAATGATATTTAAATAATTTACATGAACTCTCATGTGCAAAATGATACTTTCATGGCTAGTGAGATGGCTCCCTGGGTAAATGCACCTGCTATTAAGTCTGAGGACCTGGGTTTTATCTCCTGGACCTACCCCACAGACGAGAGTACTAACACCAATGAATTGCTCTCTGACCTGGACCTACACCACACACACACACACACACACACACACACACACACACACACACACACACAACCCTCAAAATCCTTCCAGTGGAACTCCTATCTCTCTGTAAAGCAGGAAAACTTAGAGCAGAAAGAAATGGTATCATTTATATTTTTGTGTTTGACTAAATAAACTCTTCTTTTCTCCCCTGAGGTTCATACCCCCAGGGAGTGGTGGAGTTTTTTTTTTCTTCTTCTTCACACATGCTAGTGATAGGAAAAGTTACTTGTATACGCACAAGACACAGACAGAAATGTGTAATTAACAAATCTAGAAAAATCTTATACGCTTGTTTCACTTCGAGTCAGTCCTGTTTCCTTGCACAGGAACCCTTATACTTCTTTTGTTAATCCCCTTTACTTTCTTAACAAATCTGTTGCCTTTAAATTTAAACTGCTTGTACATTTCCCTTTAGTATAATACATAACATTACATGTTACCATTCGATGTTTC
The DNA here is from genome assembly GCF_008632895.1 of Mastomys coucha. Classification (NCBI taxonomy): domain Eukaryota; kingdom Metazoa; phylum Chordata; class Mammalia; order Rodentia; family Muridae; genus Mastomys; species Mastomys coucha. The sequence goes on from NW_022196904.1 coordinate 91,964,255, forward strand.
TGCATGGCATAGAATGCCTTCTTATTCTTAGTCCCTAGCTCCTCCTTAGAGCAGATTCTACCTCCATAAAGTAGCCTTTGTTTGAAAGTATTCACTGCCTCTGATAAGCTAGTTGCTTCTGCCCTTTGCTGCACTAGACACAGGAGCACTGGGCAGGGACTTCAGTGCACTTAATAAGGAATTGTGTGTTGTGGATAATCAGTCATTTTAATGCAATTCTAACATCAAGAGATCCCCTTAATTAAAGATATTTGTTTTATCATGAAATTGCCTTGGGTATGGTGTTGATGGGACAGTAGAATTTTCTAAAATCTTTTTTACACTCATGGAATTATAAAACTTTTTTCCCATCTTGAATAAGCCATGACTGAACATAGTAAAGCAACAGATTTTCTGATCTGAACCATCGACTTCTTTATAAAGCAGAAAACACCAGTCTTAATTTTCCTGTGTGTCTCAGTTTTCTAGGAAATCCCAGTTCTGCAGAAACACTGCTGGCTTAGTGATTCTACTTTGCTTAGCTCACTGTATTTTTTTCAGTTAATAATTACCAAGCAATAGTCGCATTACTTACAATTAAAATTATTTGGATTAGGTTCCTTTTAGGCAAAACATGTAAGTGCTTTAGGTATTTCACCCAGCTCATGTTCCATCAGAATAAGCAATTTGTTATTCATTTATGTGTGCTGAAATTTTCCACATTTAGTTAGTAAACTTAATTATTAATTTAATGTTCTTTCCAACGCCAGACTGTGAGATGTTTGATAGTGGGCTTACATCTTTATGTAACCCCTAACTTTTGATTTAGTGAATATTGTTTAGTTAATACAGTATGACATGTATTTAATCATAATTAATGCTACCAGTTACTGCTTTTAATAGTTCAGTAGCTCCTTATATAAATTCTTACAAGCATGTATTTGATAACATCAATCATTATCTTTGTAGATTCTAAGAAATTGGAGTCCTAATTATAGAAGGAATCAAAATTTTTGAAAGTCAGATATAGTGTCTAAAGTTGTATGCATTGGACTTATAGTTTCTGGGCTCAGACTGAATGTCTAGATGCTTTAGAAATCTGGGTCTTTGAAAGGTTTTTAATTTTTTTTCTAAGCTTTAACTTCTTACTGTGGAACAGGAGTAAACAGTAAACTCATCTTTCACATGCTCACACCAAGTCTCTTAGTGTTAATGGATTCACAGAGTTCAGTGCCTGGACCTGGTAACCACAGACATAGATTATATCCTGTAACCATCCATTGCTTAACTATAGTACCTTAATAGGTAATTTTGAGTAAAAAAGACCATTTTCTTTTGCACAAAACTTCTCCTACTTAATAGAGTTGTGCTTTTTTTTTTTTAATATTTTAAACTCCAGATTTTATTTCCCTTCCAGTCCACCCTCTGACTGTTTCACAACTTATACCTCCTCCCTTACTCCCTGTACCCACAAGAATGTCCCCACGCCTCACCCCTACCCCATCAGATCTCTAAACTCCCTGGGGCCTCCAGTCTCTTGAGGGTTAGGTGCATCTTTTCTGACTAAACCCAGACCGGGCAGTTCTCTGCTGTATATGTGTTGGGGTCCTTACATTAGCTGGTGTTTGTTGCCTGTTTGGTGGTTCGGTATCTGAGAGATCTAGGGGGTCTAAGTTAATTGAGACTGCTGGTCCTCCTACAGGATCACCCTTCTCCTCAGCTTCTTTCAGCCTTCCCTAATTTAACAACAGGGGTCAGTTGCTTCTGTCCATTGGTTGGCTGCATCTGATTCTTTCAGCTGCTTGTTGAATCTTTCGGAAGGCAGTCATAATAGGACCCTTTTTGTGAGTGCTCCATAGCCTCAGTAATAGTGTCAGGCCTTGGCCTGCAGTTCTTTCAGACAGGAACAATTATGGGTCAGAATTTTGACTGTGGGATGGCAACTCCATCCCTTACTTGATGCCCTGTCTTTCTGCTGGAGGTGGGATCTACAAGTTCTAGATAAAACCTAAAGCTATCTCTGAGGTCAACTTAACATATTTTGTTTATTTCCATGTTACAAAAGTATCAGAACTACACTTATAATACTTAAGTAAATTGAATTTATCTATTCAGTGTTATCTGATTAGCCAATCTATCTCTATCACATGATATTTATCAGCATGTTATGTTTACAATCTTCAATAATGTATTCAAGCTTTTTTGCTTGTTCTCTTCACTGATTTACTAAGGAAACACAAAGATTTATAGCTTCTTAATAAATGTCATTATCACACTCAGCTTAAACCCAGTTTGTATTGTTTGTTCATTCATATACTTTTGTAAATTCTAAAAGAATTGGTATTGTAAGCTTGATGGGAAATGTATGGACTCTCTAAAAAAGGCTGAGGGGAAAAGACTTGTCTTAGCCTAGCCTAGCTTTACTCTTCTGGGGCAGAAATAGCCTAGCTGATAGGGATTTAAATTTCTGAACACAGATTAAAAATTAGGAAGGATATAGGCATTTTCCTGTTTCTTACATAACTGTGTTTGCATTATGATACAGAACGTGTGTTATTTTAGGTGCAAATTCATTGAGTTTAAGTTTAAGCTTCCCACCTCTCACTTGTAACAATGTGTCTTTTCTAAAATGAGTGTGATGGTTCAGGCATGTTATCCCAACAATTATGATGGAGAATTAGAGACTCAGAAATTAAGATGTAGTCATTAGAGGCTGACCTGGGCTACACAGTGAAATCAAGGCCAGCGTGAGACATTCTGAAACTGTGCCTTAGATAATCTAAATATCTATGCTCCACACTTTGTCCCCATATTTCCTTTAGACAGGAGCCATTCTGGGTTAAGAATCTGGAGATGAGTGGGTGGCATGGAGTCCCCATGCCATGGAGTTAGTGAAAGGACTGAAGGGGTTTGCAATCCCATAGGAAGAACAAAAATATCAACCAACCAGACACTCCAGAGCGCCCAGGGACTAAATGACCAACCAAAAAGTACACATGGAGGGACCCATGACTCCAACTCCCTATGTAGCAGAGGATGGCTTTATCTGGCATCAATGGGAGATGTCCTTGGTCCTGTGATGGCTCGATGCTCTAGTGTAGGAGAATGCCAGGGCAGTGAGGTGGGAGTGGGTAGGTGGGTTGGGGAGCGCCCTCATAGAAGCAGGGGGAAGAGAACATGGGATAGGGGGCTTGAAGAGGGGAAACCAGGAAAGGGGATAACATTTGAAATGTAAATACATAAAATATCCAATAAAAAAGAATAAAATGTCATGCTCATGATCTTCAAAATTTTGAGAAAATACTTCTTATCAAGACCAAGAGGTTGCAGTTTAAAAAAAAAAAAAGAGAGATTGCAGCTAAGTAAAATCATTACTATGACTTCTCACCCAGGAGCCTATATAGAACTTTCTAGAGCTATGAAAGCAAGTCAACAGGAAGGAAGGAAAAAAAAGAAAATCTAAATATTAGAATGGAAGTCAGTGATAAATGTTCATCTTACATCCAATAGGCCCTCAGTTTGATTCTCACCATAATATTTGATGAATTCAATAATCTCTGTGTATGTGTGTCTTTTTTTCCATCTGATTAAATTTTTCCCAATCATTGGAGCTACACTAGTAAATATGACTTGTCTAATTATTCAATTGAAACATAGTTCAAATTAGAAAGATGAAGTTAGGTGTTGTGACATAACTAGAGAATCGAGAAAGAACTGAGCAGGTTAACCTACGAAGAGGCACACATGTTCCAGCTAAGCCATGGGTATCAACTATGGTCAGACAGCCAACAATAACTTCTTCAGTAAACTTACATGGGCATAAAACCAGGCATAGTTAATCATTTAAGAATAACTTTATCAAAATGATTCTTTGGAATTAAAATTATTTGCAAGTACAACCTAATAAACCAGACAGCATACACCAGCTGATATGAGGCCCCCAACACATACAGCAGAGGACTGTCTGGCCTGGCCCCAGTGAGAGAAGATGCACCTAATCTTGGAGAGACTTGAGGCTCCAGGTTTGGTAGGGTGGGGGTGGGTGGGGACATCCTCTTTTAGACAGGCGAGGAAGTATGGCATGAGGAACAATCAGAGGGCAGACTGGGAGGGGGATAGTAACTAGACTTTAAAAAAAGGAAAAGAAAAAAAAGAAAATGTGACAATGTATATTTGAATATATGATGAAATACTAGTCAGCCATAGAGAATAAAATCATGTTATCAGCATGAAAATTCATGGAATAGGGTTCTTACATAAATCTAAATTAAGAAGACTCAAAGAGACAACTCTCATTTTGTAGTCTCACGTGTAGAAAGTAAATTTTTAATGAAGAAAACAAATATATACAGAAGAAATAATACAGGAGGAGAAAAAGATCTAGCTGGAAGTGGTTGTGGAAAACAGAGTTAAATATGAGCAAATCGTATTTTAGATATGTATGAATATTCATTGCTTGTAAAATTAATATGTTATATTAATTATACTAATAAAACTATGAAAGGTATTCAACTTAAAATGCTATTGTAAAATATTAATGTATTGATAAAAAATAAGGATAATACCAAAAGAATAACATAGAATATTAGGGAAAGTGGTGCTGTTTCACAAATTCAGTGTGCAAAGGCAAAGTCTTATTTGAGAAACAATTTAATAATACATCTTAATGAAGGTATGCTTTCTTTGTATTTCTAGTAATTGTAATTTATGTTAGAATAATAACTTAATAACAATAGAATTAATGAAATTATTTGTTATATCCCTGCAAAAAACATTGACAGTTATTGACAATTATATTCTTTCAATTCATATATAAAAATTTAAGCATTGAATTATCATAAATATTATTTTTAACTTTTTTAGCAGTGAATATTCACAAACAAAAGCAGAACAGGAAACAAGAAAATTATTTGAGAGACCCAGTCCTCTTTAGTTAGCTGTTTATCTTGTTAGAATATGAAAAAAACCTTACACACACACACACATACACACACGAATTTCTGCTACTAATATACAAATATTTTCAATTATTTGAAAAATCACTTCCAGTTCATTGGGTTATTTAATTATATCATAACCTGAAATACAAAGTATTTTAAAAACCTACAAAATCCCTTATTTTATAATAGGTGTTTTAAACCAGGGAATGAAAATGCCAGTTATTTTAAAAAGCCATATTTTTTTTTGCAACTTCTCTAATTCCCTTTTTTCTTTTTCTTTTTCTTTTTTCTTTTTTTTCTTTTTTTTTTTTTTTTTTTTTTTTTTAGTTTTTCAAGACAAGGTTTTTCTGTGTATCTCTGGCTGTCCTGGAACTCACTCTGTAGACCAGACTAGCCTTGAACTCCACCTGAGGCACCAGAAATCCACCTGCCTCTGCCTCCCAAGTGCTGGGATTAAAGGCGTGTGCCACCACTGCCTGGCTCTAATTCTTACTAATAATGAAGTCTTCCCTTTTTGTTCTTATTTTGGCCATTATTGCTAGAATCTCAACAATAATGTAGAGCAAGGCTGTTTTCTTTTTTCTTAAAGAATAATATATAGGAGAGAAGGAAAATATTATAAAATAAAACCTCAAATTGAATTAAATTGAAATAATAGCACTCTATAATTCTCAAGTACTCTGATATTCATTATTTTTCAAGCAGACAATAACTACCTCATTCTATAAAAAGTAAAGCCAAACTATTATATAAATGTGTGAACTCAGTTTCAATTATATAATATAATTCTTCTCCATTCACCTATCAATTCTCACATGAATCTTATGATCATAAAATATCCAGACTACTGGTAGTATTAATTATAAAAATGATTAAGATAGACAATGGTGAGTTTATATCCAGACCACCTTTAGTGGTCACCTTGAAATCACCTGATATTGGTATCAAAAAGGATTTGCCTTGTTTAAAACTTTTCTGAGAAAATGGTATTGATGAATTCTTGAAAATACTTTGCTTAGAAAGAAATTGTCTTCTCAGTGATCTTGACTAATCTGACCCAGACTTCTGTCCCACCCAGCCATATTTTTATTTCAGACCTAGTTTTCCTAGAACCTTTTCACGAATTTGCCGTGTCTTTACACAGTACACAATGGGATTCATCAAAGGTGGCACTAGCAAGAAGATGTCAGCAATAAGGATCATGGCCATGGGTGACTTGTGCTTGCCAAAGCGGTGCATGGATGCTAAAGCAATGATGGGTACATAGAAGATGAGCACAGCACAGATGTGGGAGACACAGGTATTGAGGGCCTTGAGGCGCTCTTTATGGGATCCGATGCCCATCACAGTCTTCAGGATGAACACGTAGGAGACAGCAATGAACAAACTGTCTGACATCATACAGAGTGCAACAAAGAAACCATAGAAAAAGTTGACTGTGTTGTCGGAGCAGGCCAGCTTCATGACATCCTGATGGAGACAATAGGAATGAGAAAGGAGGCTTTTCCGGCAATATGCCAGTCTTTTCAGAGTGAAAGGAAATGGGAGCACTAGGAGCATGCTTTTAATGAGAAACACCAGTCCCATTTTGGCAACTCTTGCACTGGTGAGGATAGAGCTGTATCTGAGGGGGTTGCGGATGGCCAAAAAGCGGTCAAAAGACATGATCAGAAGCACAGAGGACTCCATGTCTGTGAAGCCATGGATAAAGAATTCTTGAGCAAAGCAGGCATTTGGGGAGATTCCTGTGGCATTGAACACAAAGATCCGGAGCATTGTAGGGAGAGAGGAGAGGGACAGGCCCAAGTCAGAGATGGCCAACATGGAAAGGAAATAGTACATGGGAGCATGGAGTGAGGGTTCAGTCCTGATCACAAAGAGGATGGTACAGTTGCCCAGGATGGCCACCAAGTACATGAGGCAAATGGGAATGGAAATCCACACATGAGCATACTCCAGGCCTGGAATTCCAATCAGGAAGAACGTGGTAATCTCAATTTCTGAAGAATTGAGAATGGACATGATAGAAGACTCCACAAGCATCTACTTAGAGACCTGAAGTGGCACTTCCAACATGAACTTGTCTTGCTTATTTTTCTTCCTTGTACCACATATGCCTGAGAGACAAAGAAAATGCAGTTAAAAACAAAAGAATATGACTTTACTTTTAAATAAACTATGAGATAGTTGGTTCATGTTATTTGGCAATAAAAATATAATCACTGCCCCAAGTAATCCTATGCCTCCATTCCATGTTCAGGGGAAAACACATAAAGAGAATAACTTGCAGGTTTATTTCCTTTGTCATATCAAGCTTTGTTCCTATCATGTGAAAACTCACACAGTCATACTGGACTCTAGTATAACTCATATTTTTTCTGCTTGAGACATAGAGAACCTTGAGAGGAGAGGGAGGGATGGAGGAACAGAGGGAAAAGGGAAGGAAAGAGAGGCTGGAAGATTAATAAATTAGATGATAGATAGATAGATAGATAGATAGATAGATAGATATAGAGAGACAGATAGACAGATAGATAGATGGTAGATAGATGATAGATGATGGGCAAGATAGGAAAGGCATTATTAATCTTCATTTATAATGGAAATCCTTCTTTGTTGTAGGATAGCAGACTGCCCCAACTGGGAATCCTTCCCATATACAGTCACCAAACCCATACACTATTGTGGATGCCAGCAAGTGCTGGCTGACAGGAGCCTGATATAGCTATCTCTTGAGAGGCTCCACTAGTGCCCAACAAATACAGAAGTAGAGGCTCACAGGCATACATTGGACTGAGCACAGGGTCACCAATGAAGGAGGTAGAGGAAGGACCCAAGGAGCTGAAGGGGTTTGCAGCCCCATAGGAGGAACAACAATATGAACTAACTAGTACCCTCAGAGCTTCCAGGGACTAAACCACCAACCAAAGAGTACACATGATGGGACTCATGGCTCCAGCAGCATATGTATAGCAGAGGATGGCCTAGTCAGTCATCAATGAGAGAAGAGGTCCTTGGTCCTGTGAAGGCTTGATACCCCAGTGTAGAGGAATGCTGGGGCCAGAAAGCAGGAGAGGGTGGATTGGTGAGAAGGGGGAGGGGGGAGAGAATAGGGGTATTTTTTGGAGGGGAAACTGGGAGAGGGGATATCATTTGAAATGCAGATAAAGAAAATATCTAATAAAAATCAATTAAAGAAAGAAAATCATGTCACATATGATATATGTTTCTTAGGGTAGAATAAGTTATCTCACATATGCTGATGTGTTAAATCCACAGATAGAAAGTAGTTTATTGAGTACCAAGCTAGAGGCAAAGTACTGTGGATGAATGAGGTCAGTACTCTAATAATTTTCTGGCATCATAAGACAAGCAGACCTCTTCAGCTGTAGAATATTTTCAAAGGCAACTGAATTAACAGCATATTCCTGAGATTTTTAAATTTAATTTCATCAAGGAAAATGAATCTCCAAGATATATATATTGAACACAACACTTACTTTTTGGCTTAAAGAATGTAAGAGCTTCTTTGAGTTGAACTCATGATAGTTAAGAGCAGATCACAAGATTTTGTGTTGTTCCTTCTCCATAATGAGCCACTGAAATCCTGTTCTAGGAGAACAGAGCTACACTCTCAAAAGAATGAAGCAGAAGAAGAAGTGTAGCAAGTTCTTAAAGACTTTAGAGTGAAATGGTCAGACACTGATGTTCATGATTCTGTAACACTAGCTGCTCTAAATTTGGTATCTTACTCAGTCTTCACATCAAAGCATTACTTCTAATGTAAAAATTTAAAAACTGAAGCCAAAGTTCAAGCCATTTCTCAATATATCATTGTGACCATATATGAGAATAATATGCTGTTTGAATCTGAGCATTGTCAATTATGTGCTAATTTCCATTTCATCTCAGCTAATATACTAAAATTACTTAAGTTACAAAGAAATTGTATCCTATTGCTGAGTGCATAAATATTGATGCTACTATAAGAAATGTATCAAGAATGACTGTTGTCTTGAACTTTATTATGGATAAGTTACACATAGTTATATCAGTATAATTTCTGACTAAAATGGGTTAAATGATGTAACAACAATTGGGATTGTCAGCAGCAAAATCCACCAAGCAGCAACCCTGAAGAAGTAAGACAAAGGCACATTGTCAATTTCTGTCTAGGGAGAACAGGGGATGTTCAGATAAGACATGACCTAGGCCTTTGTTCTGAGAAAGTAGAAAAAAAGAGGGGGTGGATAGCATATTTTAAAACTACACAGATACACACACACACACACACACACACAGAGAGAGAGAGAGAGAGAGAGAGAGAGAGAGAGAGAGAGAGAGAGAGAGACATATTAGGATCTCTTACTTACAACATACTAGATACTTTGTGATTCTTACATTAAAGGTTTTTTACTATATTCCAGTAAGTTTGTAATACTTTTTATGTGGATTTAGAAACATCTATTTATTTATGGCACCCATAGTCTGATGAACAGGGGATATCAAAATAACACATTTTCTTTAAGGATGAGTGATAAACTTGGCAAAGTTGTACACTAATCTAAAGTACAATAAATTTCCTATTAGCCTTATTCATCATTAGAATGCTACAGTATATTTATTTCCAAGCTCTGTGCCTGATAAAGAACAAGAAATCTGAATACTTTTAAAACTTGGCATTTTTGAAAGAATGTCTTAAATTTTACTATTAACAAGAATTAAAACTCAGGTAGGCTTTCTCCTAGATAATGCCTTGAGTTCCTTATACCGATCCTTTTATTTAATTCTACGAGAACCCCCATGACTCAGGCGCCATTTGTTACTCTTTATTAGTTAGGAAGGAAATAACTAGTGAGGAGCACACAGCTGCAGCTCAGCCTGTGTCTCTCTCATGCCCCTGCCAAAGACCTGGTGTTGCTTCCCTTGTAATTGCTTCTAGTGCATACGCATCACTAGTCTTCTTGATCTAAAGTTTTTCTTCCAATCACTTAAATTTACCTCACTTTTCAGTTCTTCCAATAGTGGAGCTTTTATCTGTAACTCCAGGGTAGAAACTGGGATTCCTTTTCGAGAATCTGAATTCTGTATTTGGGGAT
>NW_022196904.1:91974282-92049927 GCF_008632895.1 Mastomys coucha
TCTGAGCTATTCTTATAGTAAGCTGGAATTTTCTGCTATAGTCATTCTTGTTAACAACCCCCTTTGAGTTCTGGCTCTTGGGAGATTATTGGTTTAAAGTCATATCATATTCCAAGACAATGTGATGTTATGACCACTCACCACTCAACCAAATAGCAAAGTAAAAGGAACTTAGACCAGCGTCTTCACAGCCTGCTGCTCCAGGTCTGCCCTTCAAGGCTCTTATCTACACATAGCCGATGTCTAGAGGTGTGTTTCAGCTTTGCTCTCATGGGGCACCTATTACATCAGCTCTTCTTCCCTCTGTAAACAAATGATTTCTTTGACCAATGGAATAAAACAGGGGATATAAAAATAAAATGTCAAAGCTATGTTCACTTAATTTTGCCAAAGGAGGCAAAAATGTAGAGATGAAAAATATATCTTATTTAACAAATGGTTCTGTTTGTTTATCTGCAGGAGGATGACATTAGATTTAGAGCTTTCATTTTTGTATAAAAAAACAATTACAAATGGATCAAAGACCTTAATTTAAAACTGGAAACACAGAAACTTGTAGTAGAATGAGACAGTTAGTAGGGAATACTCTCCCAGATGAAGCTGGCAAGGACAGATCACTAGTACCACAAAAATTAACCAGAACATCAAATGATGGGGATATATACCTGAAAATGAAAAATTTCTGTGCAATACCAAAACTATCACCAAAGCAAACAGCCCATAGAATGGGGAAAAACTCTACCAGCCATACTTCAGACAAGGGGCTAATATCCAGAATTTACAAAGAATTGTGGAAATTAAATAACAAGGAAGTAAAAATATCAGTTAACAATTGGGAAATTTTAAAATATTGAGTTTTCAAAAAACACGTGATCAATAACTACTTTTGAAAGTTATTCAATATCACTAGCCATAAGAGCAATACAAATGAAAACTTCTTTGGGATACCACCCTATCCTGATCAGAATGATGTCATCAGTTATTGACAACAAATACCAGGATGTGGGAAAGAAAAACTCTTATTCAATGTTGGTGTGAGTACAAATCGATACAACTATTGTAGAAATCAGATTGGAGATTTCTTAACAATTAAAAATTGGATCATTAAACCCAGACACTATTGTGGATGCCAGTAGGTGATGGCTGACAGGAACCTGATACAGCTGTCTCCTGAGAGGCTCTGCCAATGCCTGACTAATACAGAAGTAGAGGCTCACAGTCATCCATTGGACTGAGTACATGGTCCCCAGTGAAGGAGCTAGAGAAAGGACCCAAGGAGCTGAAGGGTTTGCAGCCCCTTAGGAGGAACAACAATATGAACTAATTAGTACCCTCAGAGCTCCCAGGGACTAAACCACCAACCAAAGAGTGCACATGGTGGGACTCATGGCTCCAGCAACATATGTATAGTAGAGGATGGCCTAGTCACTCATCAATGGGAAGAGAGGTCCTTGGTCCTGTGAAGGCTTGATGACCCAGTATAGGGGAATGCCAGAGCCAGGAAGCAGGAGAGGGTGAGGTGGTGAGCAGGGGGAAGTAGGAGGGAACGGGTTTTTTGTTTGTTTGTTTGTTTGTTTTTCGGAGGGGAAACTGGGAAAGGAGATATCATTTGAAATGTAAATAAAGAAAATATCTAATAAAAATGGACTACCAATTGACCCAGATATTTCACACTGGGTGTATACCCAGAGAACTTCACATCCTACCACAGAGGTTTTCTGCACCATTGTTTACTGATGCTCTATTCTACTCACTATAGCAAGTAATTGAAAATATGAACTAATTAATACCCTCGGAGCTCCCAGGGTCTCAACCACCAACCAAGGACTGCATATAGAGGGGTCTGATTGTTCAAGCAGCGTGTGTATGGTAGAGGATTGCAAAATCGATCATCAATAGGAGGAGAGGACCTCGGCCCTGTGAAGGTTCTGTGCCCCAGTGTAGGGGAATGCCAGGGCCAGAAAGTGGGAGAGGGCGGGGTGGCAGGCATGGGGAGGGGGGAGGCAACAGGGGTTTGTTTTTGTTTGTTTTTTTGTTTTTTGGAGGGGAAACTGGGAATGGAGAAATTCGTATGTAAATAAAGAAAATATCTAAAATAAATAAATTAAAAAAAAAGAAAGCAAAAGTAAAAAAAAAAAAAGAAAATAACTCAATTGTCCATCAGCTCTGAAGAAAAATGAAGTCACATAATTTATAGGAAAATGATGTTAGGATATATATTAAAAGTGGTCACACAATCTCAGAATACCAGTACATGTTATCCCTCATATATGGATCCTAATCTATAGCCCTCCCTCACTCTTGCTCTCTCTTACTCTCCACAGTGTGTGTATGTGTGTGTGTGCGTGTGTGTGTGTGTGTGTGTGTGTTTGGTGTTGTGTACATGTAAACAAATGCACATGTGGGTACACTAGGACATACAGAATGGAGAAAAAGAAAGAATAAATATTAGGGAACAAGGACTGAATGCAGGTAATGGGCACATGAGTCATGGAAGAGTATATAAAGCTAATTGTTTTTCTGGGTTTAATTTTGTCATGGACTTTTTATTTTCAGGTGGTAGATAAGTGAATAAAATATTTTTGATAATGCAAATGTAATAATCCACTGTGGTGCCATCTTCAGAACGATTGCTCTATCTGCACAGAAGTTCATTGAGATGTATAGACTTTGGATCTGGTAAATTTTGATGTATGACATTTTTATTTGCAGATTCTTTATAACAAAATTTAAATAATCCTTTTAACAACATCCAACCAATGGACTGAAGTCAGAGACCCCTGTGTTGAATTAGGGAAAGGCTGGAAGAAGTTGAGGAGAAGGGTGACACCATAGGAAGACTAGCAGTCTCAACTAACTTGGACCCCGAGATCTCTCAGACACTGAGCCACCAACCAGGCAGCATACACTAGCTGGTCTGATGCCCCTGACACATATACAGCAAACAGAGGACTACTTGGTCTGGCCACAGTGAGAGAAGATGTACCTAACTCTCAAGAGACTTGAGGCCCCAGAGAATGGGGAGGCCTGGTAGAGTGTGTGTGTGGGGGGGTGGGAACATCCTCTTGGAGCTGGGGGAAAGGAATAGGATAAGGAAGTGTTGGAAGGCAGAATGAAAGGGGGATAATGACTGGACTGTTTAAAAAAAAGATTAAAGGTAATTAAAAAGAAAGAAAGAAGGATAGAAAGGAAGAAAAATAGCACAATCTAGACCTAGATAATAAAGACACAAACAGCTGAAAAATAAAAACAATACTCAAAACTTAAATATCTATAGGCAATTAAGGGGTGCCAGGGAAGATTGGCTTAGAAGGCTCCATCCATCTTTGAGGGTCTATAGACTGGTGATGGATACTAAGGAAGGAAGATATACCTTGTTCAATGGTGTAGTCACTTGTAAGTTGCCCATATGTCTTTAAATAAATCCTGACCCTTGTCCCTATAAATAAGTTTAACTGAAGTCATTGGTTTGTTTAAAATAAAAAGACATAGAAATAGAATTGTTGAGAAGAGAAAGATCAGTGGGAATGGAAAAGTGACAAAAGAAAGTAGTGGTGTGGGTAATTAGGATAAAAATACGTTATATGCATGGATGAAATGTCATAATAAAACTCATGCCATTAATATGCACTAATAGAAAACATAAAAATAATTTAAACTCAATTAATGGAATTTGCTACAATTGCCCAAAATAATATTGTATTTGTGTCTTTTCAATTTATATATAAACATTGTCCTCAAGTCTTCATTATAGCTTCATAGTTTTGAGTGACTTTTCATTTTTCAACACTATTATGGGTTTGATAAAAACATTAGAAAACTATGGTGGAAGCACAGAGAGTGGCCATCAAATACCTTATCATGAGTATACCATGTAATGCATGAGGGATGTAATTTTGGGACGTCTGGCTAGAAATGTGACATAGGACCACAAATTACATGCACCTAAGGTTTACCAACAGCTTTGTGGATTACCGGGAAAAAATCATTCAGGACTTGTAAAGTGACTTCAGAAGTGTTTGGTCCTTGGGTGTTACTCATTATTTTACAAATGACATAACTATTCTTAAGGAAAGACCAGAGGTATGGCTTGGAATTGGAATTAGAATATTTGATTAAGCCAAGTCCATTATTCTAATTATGTTTCCAGACCTATGTGAACACCACATTTCAAGCTTCATTTTGATTTCCACTGTTTACCTCTCACAGATGTGATCATCCAGTTGCTAACCTGTCTCTGTCTCCTGCTGAGACCTGGATGCTGAGGATCTAACTCACAGATGCACCATGTTCTTTATCAGTTTACAGTCAGAATTCCCTGGAGACTTCCCTTAACTCCCAGAGGTCTATACTCCAGAACAAACAGAAGAGACTGATCTAGATAAAGTAGAGGGCAAAGCAGAGGACTCTTGTTCTTACCTTTCAAGGGAGTGTGCTCCTGTTCTGGTAAGGACAAGGAGCTAAACATTCCATTGAGATCTTAAAGTTAAAGCTTTCTTAAGTAAAATTGTTAAGTAAAATTATAGCATATGTTTGAATAAGTAATTATGGATAGGAAGGTGAAGCAACTTTGGGTTGTGGGTGTGTGGAGATATTTGTGTAAGTGTATTCATGTGTGTATGTGTGGCTGGCAGGTTCATGTATGTGTGCAAGTGTGTCTGTGTGTATGTATGTGTATGTATGTATGTATATACATATGTATGTATGTTTGTGTGTACACGCATTTGTGTGTTTTGAATGGTCTGATGATTAAACAGCAAGATTAAGTACTAGGCTAATATCCTGGCATTCATAGCACTCATTTAATTGATAAAATGTCAAATAAAAGTGACCTTTATGATCAATAAAAAACGCATGACCTTGTCAGTTTAGCATGTGATGCCACAAAGAAAACACTATCCACTTTTTCTTGGATTATTTGTGAAAACAGCTGCTACTATTGATTTTGTTACAGACAACATCACATGGTGTAAAATAATTCTGAGGCAGAAATTCTTTTTTACAATATTCAAGGAAAGAGGATAAAGCATTTGATGCCTTAGATTTACAGAGAGTAAGTTGCCTGGCTGAGCATCACATACAGATGTTCATAAAGTCTTCTGAGGTCTTGTTTCTTATCTTACCTATGGATATTCTAAGAGCTCTGGGCAATGCTTGCTTATGTATTGACTTCTCAAATCATTCTTCTTCCTTGGCACCACCTACAACATCGTAGTCTTCCTCCAACTCTGTTTCCAGTACACGATACTCTCAGCAATCTTACAGCTTCTAAAGTTTTGTGAGATTCAAATTTGTATTTTGGATATTTTTCCTCCTTGATGATCTCATTTATTCTCACAGCCCCAGGTACCAACTATTATATTAATGCTCCTTAATATAATGTTTTGGGGTCTGTAAAAATATTCTTTAATAATCCTGATGCAAAAGCAATTATTAAATGAAGGTTAACTAATAGGTTTTAATAGCTCTGGCCTTTCCTTGGTTCTTCCTCATTACTATAAATTTGGATATTTTATAATTTCAAATTTCTTACATAATTTTCCTTAACTTATACATTTATTCTTTTAAATAAAGGACAGTTTATGTTAAATATATTATATTTGTGTTACTTTGGATATATTTAGAATCATTCAGCACTGGATTATCTTGAATTTAAAAAATTTAAATTGCAAGATTATATACTGAATCTGAAAATGAAATAATGGACCTGTTGATATTAACTCCAAGAATACAACCAGGTTTATTATGTCGATGCAACTTTAATATTTATATTTCAAAGGGAAATTGCATGGTTTAGATGTTTTCAAATACTGACATTTTTATTCAGTTGATCATAGTGATCAGAATAAAATAATCCAGTAAGGTCTAGTCATGGGAATGTATTCATAATATTGCATAAATCATCACACTGTACAATTTGCCTCTGAAATAATAAGATGGAAACTTGAACTGTGACACATAACTATGTAAACTAGGAAACTTCTTCTGATACAATACCTGAGCACGTGGGTGACTAAACAAACAAATAAAGAAACAAACTTTCAGGGTTAATTTCTAACATTGTGTTAGATACTAATGCTTCTAGTAAATGATGTTCACATTTAAATATATTTGTAATATAACATTTAGATATGTGTTTGATTCTTCACAAGTATCTGTAACATAAAAACCTTACTGATATAAAACCAAGCTTATAAACAAAGTAAATCAACTAAGACCAATCAAAGAAGTTGTGTGGATACTTGAACAACCTTCATTTTTTCATTTTTATAAAAGTATTGGTATATAAACAAATATATAATATAGATAATATGGATAAATAAAAGTGTGCACAATGAAAACTTACCTCTTAAGATTAAAACATTAATTACTCACACTTGCTTTCTAGCAGTTACTTTTTTCCAAATTATTTTCTGTGATCTCTGAGCATTTTAGTAGACTAAAATTTCAGACTGTTTTCTATGAAGTTCAGAGATTTGTTATAAAGTCAACATGAAAATTGCTTAAGGTTGTGTGGTGAAAGTAGTGCAAAATCTTTTGGGAATATTTTAACTGAACTAACAAAAATAGTTGAATTGCCACTAATTTAGAAAGGTAGTTAAAATTGTCTTTTGTCATATTAGAGGATGTTAACATGCTAAAGGACTTACAGTATCTTTGGAAAAATGTACTAGTTGCATACATTAAATATATTTTGTTGCGAAGTATGTATTTAACTCATTCATGTAACAATGAATATCACCTAAACGAATGGTTGCTTTCTTGTTACATGATTTCACATACAGCTCCTATTCCTGCACATGTCTGTTTTCAACAACTCCGAGGTCAAGTATTTTCTTCTAATTGGGATACCAGGACTGGAATATGCCCACGCATGGATCTCCATCCCCATCTTCCTCATGTACCTTATTGCCATCATGGGTTTTTTCATTTTGTCATCAAGACAGAGCCCTCCTTTCATGAGCCCATGTATTATTTTCTTACCATGTTGGCTGTCTCTGATATGGGCTTGTCCTTCTCTTCCCTTCCTACAATGCTTAAAATCTTCTTTTTCAATGCCATGGGAATCTCACTCAATGCCTGTTTTGCCCAAGAGTTCTTTATCCATGTATTCACTGCCATGGAGTCCTCTGTGCTTCTGATTATGTCTTTGGATCGCTTTCTTGCCATTCACAACCCTTTAAGATACAGTTCTATCCTCACTGGCAGCAGAGTTGCTAAAATAGGGCTAATTTTAGCCTTCAGGAGCACAGTTTTGGTGCTTCCATTCCCTTTCACACTAAGGAAACTGAAATACTGTCAAAAGAATCTCCTCTCTCACTCATACTGCCTTCATCAGGATGTTATGAAACTGGCCTGCTCTGATAACAAGATCAACTTCATCTATGGCTTCTTTGTGGCTCTTTGTACCATGCTGGACTTTGCCTTGATTCTTATATCTTATGTGCTGATCTTGAAGACAGTTCTCAGTATTGCATCTCTAGCAGAAAGGCTTAAGGCCCTAAATACCTGTGTCTCCCACATCTGTGCTGTGTTCATCTTCTATGTGCCCATCATCACCCTGGCTGCCATACATCGCTTTGCCAAGCACAAAAGCCCAGTTCTTGTAGCCCTTATTGCAGATATGTTCTTGTTGGTACCACCCCTGATGAACCCCATTGTGTACTGTATAAAGACTCGACAAATCCGGGAGAAGGTCTTGGGAAAGTTGTTTAACGTATGTGTGAGATAAGGACTTGGTAATATAAATAATACATTATCTGCAAATAGGTACTTTCAAGCATCTGCTATGCTCACTGTCATTCATCGTGGTAATTAGAAGCTCTGGAGTGAGACATTGGAATTCTATGATGAATAGAATTTATAATTGGGTTGAGAACATTTGCAGTAACTGTACAAGAAACAGTTGAGAGTATGGCATGATTTAGAGAAGCATAGCTAACATTTTTAAAGGAGTTTAAATAAAACATTTATGTGACTGAACAGTTAAATCAGGCTTTAGAGGATTGACAAAATTTGAGTATATTTATTATCCTTCAATTAATATTTATAGAGTATTTCTGAAAAGCACAAAAGAAATCAAATTAACAGTATATATAGTAGCTATTTGGCCAATACTGAGTGAGAGTTTTGGATGAAATGGTTGAACTAGGTTAGGAGTATATAAAAGAAGTTGAGCCCTAATAAATTTGAACATCTTTTGGGCAGAAGGGTAACATGTCAGATCCATATTCAAGATAGATTGAGTCTGGAAGAAAAAAGTAGACAAGTCAACACTCTCCTGAGAAGTGGTAACTCTTAGAATGAGGAAAGAGGGAGCAGAAGTTTGTAGTTTTTTGTTGTTGTTTGTTTTTGTTTTCATTTTGATTGTTATTAAGTAAAAATGTAATCCACATTAAGTTCCTACATTCTAGAAAGTACCTGAGAAATAGCT
Organism: Mastomys coucha; assembly: GCF_008632895.1. Classification (NCBI taxonomy): domain Eukaryota; kingdom Metazoa; phylum Chordata; class Mammalia; order Rodentia; family Muridae; genus Mastomys; species Mastomys coucha. The sequence goes on from NW_022196904.1 coordinate 91,982,717, forward strand.
TTAAACCCTGTATTGTTACTGTTTAGTTTTTTATGTCACAGCATTAGTGACTTTCAAATAACATGTAGCTCTTAAAGTTAGATTTCTACAGGTCACAGAAATTCGTACCAAGATATTTTTCATCAAATTTATTTATTAACATTCTCATGATTTAAGAACTATTTTAAAGAAAGATTAAAAGGTAGAGTTTACACTTGAAAGTGCAGTTGAAAAGAAAGCTAGATGTTAAGATTCTCATGAATTCTATGTAGGGTGCTGAGGCCCCAATTTTGCTTTGAACACATCCAAACTTTTCAAAGATATCAGAGTTTTATAGGATGGATCTAAATATTTTTGAGGATTTCTTTCAGGTGACTAAATATTAAATGTAGCATCCTAGAGAAAGCTTAAAACAGAGGCTATGGGGCTGTTTACCAGTCACAGTAATCACAGATAGAATGGGTCCCTTTGGGAAGATGAGAACACTTGTATGTAGATGTGTATGGAGTAAACATGCATCTTAAACAAGGACCAATCATCAAACTATGAGGATTCCCTCCTCTACTGAAGTGCATCTCTAATGTCCTTCACGCACTGATACCCATTGCTATGTTTGTGAAGAGCTTTTAGGGCCTCTTCTAGAAATTTGGCAGGAATTTGTCATTGGGCTAGGACATGGAAGTAGCCTCAGATAAGAATATTTATATTTGGGCTAATACAGAGCTCAAGGTAAACTCAGCCTAGGAATGTGTGGCTTTCAAAAGGAATAAAATATCTTGGCCATCCTGATAAGCCCTTAGAAATAAGGACCAATGGGATTTGTTTACTGTCTTGTTTGATCTCTTTGCTTATTGCCTTGTTTGGTTACTTTGTCTTTGGTGTAAGAACTGACCCTATTCTTTTCATGTACCTAGAATGGTATAAAAGAAGACTGAGAAAAAAATAAAGATATTTCAGCCTCAGTACTGGGTATAATCATGTTATATTGTCTAATTGTCTTTTTCTTTTCAATCCCCACTCCCTCCCTTGAAACCCTTGGCTGACTAAGCTGGCTTGGTCATATGTTCTTAGATCATACTTAAAATTTGTCCTCCTTTATAGTCTTAAAACAATTTCCAGTAATTTATACTATAATGGCAGGTCTCCATACATTTCATTTATATTGTGTATGGATGTTCTTCTCTACTCTATATTGTCTGTCATGTACTTTGAGCAACATATACACCATGTTGCTAGTTGAGTTATGGGTTAGCCTCTGTTCATGGTAAATCCTGAACTGATGTATTTGTTTTCTATTATTTTGTAACAAACTAACATACATTAAATAGATAAACACAATAGACATGTTTTCATCCTACAGCCAATTATCTTAAAATATATATGTTTCACAAGGCTAAAATCGAAGAGTAGACAAAGCCACATTTCTTTCTGAGGTCACTGAAAGGAGTCTTTTTCCTTACCTTCCCCAGCTTCTAGAAATCACCATTTCAGGACTTATGGACAGCCCTTCCTTCATACTCAAAACAAATGTCATCACACCTCAACATGACTTCAACATAGTTTATAGGTCAGGTTTCCAACACTGATCACTGTCAGAAAACCCTCTATGGATTTGTATTAATAAAAATATCTGACTCTCAATATCTGTAGTTATAATTATATCTGCAGAATATCTTTTGCAATGTATAACAAAATACTCATGATTATAGAAGCTAGGATGCTGAAATTTTTAGAGAGTATGTTTTTCTACTATTATGAGTGTATTTCCTCTTTTTCTACCTTTCATATCTTTAGCAAGGAATCATAATTGTGATTATGACATTCAAAATTGAAAAATAACCACTAAATATGGGTTAGTTAATATCATGTTAATAAATTTATATTAACATGCATCACATGTTTCAGAAGGTAGCATACTCAAAGAAACTAAAATAATTTATTGAAAAGGGAAGTTATTGAACAATTTCCTTATTGATTGCATCAATTTATGATCTCAATAGAAGAAATGTAGAATGTCAAAGGTTACACATGTATTTAACTTAATGCCATAGTATATGTCCTATATCTTCTGGAAACCTTCAGAACATGAGTATAGCTGTCTTAACACTATTATAAAAATTCCCAGAACTTCAGATACTCCCAAGAACTGTTTCAGAAAGTACTCCAGAACTCCATAATACTCTTGAGAACCTCTGATTTTCTAAGGGAATCCAAAGCTTATGAAAGAAATGAGAGTCAGAAGCATATAAACAAAAAGCCTATAGACAAAAGAGATAGTAGACTCATCCTCCAAGACAGTCTGCATTCTCATATCAGAAGATGGAGGCAGACAGTACATTCTGCCATGAGATTATGGCAGGTCTGGCTAGGAAGCTGAACTGAGCTGGGCTTCTCAAGGTGATTCTAAGTCTCGGGGAGGAATTAAAACATCCTATCTTCACAGTGAATGTAGTTTTGCCTGCAGGTGATGTCACAAGTTGAAAGTACCCTCCGATTTCTCCCAGACAAGTGAGAATGATCTCTTTCAATTACTTAGTTATTTTCCCCCAGTCATCATAATTACACAGCAGTTAGTTTGTTGTGAACTAGAAATGGATTCGGTGTTAAGTTCAAAAAACAATGTAGGGGCTTGAGGTATTCTCTACTCTTTCTGTCCTCTTTGCTCCCCTCACTTTCATTTTTGCCCCTAGGGACCATAGAGATCCTTGCACATGGATTAATAAATCACATTATCCCTCTACAATGATCTGCAAACTCTTACTTTCAATTTTCAACTAAATCCCATCATGTCTACTTGGAAGATATAGCCATCTACCTCTGCTTCTATTACTAACCTTTGTTCCCAAGCAATACCCTTTATTTCATGGATTACTACAATAACCCTTAGCCTATTTTCCTCTGCTTCCTCCTGCAGGCAGTTCTGTATATATCATGTCCTTGGCATGTTCCAAGGACTTTTCTATCTCATTCTGATTGAGGTTAAAAATCTATCAACAACCTACCTACATGATACAGAAACAATACCTCTCTTTTCTTGCTACGCTCTCTATTCTAGTGGTATTAGATGCAGTGGTATTCTTCACACATACCCATTATAACTTTAGATTTTCATTATAATCTTCTATCCATCTGGAACCCTTCCATATGGCACAGCTTCTGCCGCATGCTACATATCCTTGAAATATTCTCTCCTTGAAGATTATGTTGACTCTTCTAAAACTGAACCTTCTGGAGCATATTTTACTCAACTTTTCTGTATAAGATTCGTATCTCTACCATAGTATGCTTTTTATTCATTTTTATGTTCATTGGCTGCTCAACTCTAACAGAAGTGCCCAAGGGTAAGGTTTTATCTGCTTTGGCCACTGCTCTATTCCAAAACCCAAGAAAGTCGATTGGTGTGAGTAGCCACTCACTGTACACTAAAGGAGTTAGCAAATCTATGTTCCTTCAGGTGCTAATCTACATTAAGTTTCTGTAAAAGGACCTCAAGGTGTCCTTTATCTTTTAGTCTACCACTTTATCACATGAGTAGAACCTTTCCTTACTTGTCTTTCTGTAGTATTTGGGATCACCTAAGACCCCACACATGCTATGGTAGGCTGCCACTGAGTTAGAAGCCCAGCCTGAGGTAGTTCTTAGCAAGAATTATAGCAACATTTATTAGGTTTTAACATTTTCATGGAATTCTTGCTTTGATTAGAATGCAACTTCTCTTCCATATTACCTGAATCATATCAGTGTAATGTACAAGACTCAAGAAATATTTTGGATAGTTTCACCCATCTATAACTGTCTCTTTGGAAAATCATCTTGGCCCTTTCTCTTATGCCATTTCTGGCCTGTCTTATATGCTTATCATATACTTTCCATGTTATGTTTGACTTTATGCTTCCATGGTTTTTGTTTGCTTAATAAATTGAAGAAACAAGTTTATTGCAAGAAAAAAATCTGTTAAGACATTTCTTTGAAAATTTCTTTTTTCGAAGTTGTAACTTAGGCACCTTGGTGTGTTCTGATCATTTTTTATCTTATTTTTCTAGTTGGAAAATAAAAAATTTATATATATATTTAGCACATTGATATTATTTTAGAGAGTGTACATTGTGAAATAGCTTAATTTAACTAACATGCATTATCTTGCCTATGTTTTTGTCAAGAACACTTAAGATCTATTCATAGAAATTGTCATGTAAATGTGTAGACAGCTTTGCAAAATGGAAATTGTTAACTATGTTTTAATAGAAAATTCAACTCAAACAACTTAATACAATTAGATCAAATAAGCTACTGTAATTTACCCAAGCAACACCTTTTTATGCCTTCTAAATATGAGTCCAACCTATCAATATAACTTTTAAACTCATTATAAGATATCAGAGGACAGGGCTCCTGTTCATTGTACTGAAATTACAGGTACACATCACAAACATGGAGTTCAATGGTGCAACTACATGCAAGCCTCCAAAATTTCAGTGGCTTCGTATTTCTATGATGTTTGTATATTTACTGACTCATATAAACCACTTATAATGCTCCATCTCATGTTGTTTTCTATACATTGATGTTCTCACGTGATGATGCTTAAATACAGACATGGACACCATTGTAGCTGTGGCTTTTGCATGCTAGAAAAGATAAGCCATTGGAAGTGAGTGAAGGTGACAAGCATAAGAAAAATGTTAGATGCTCTTGGCCTTGAAAGAGACCAATCAGGAGTGAGATGTGATTGCACATAAACTTGTGACTGCAGACTTGGTGTTTAGCCAGTTTTTATTTGAATTATGCACTATGTACTGTTGTGCAGATACATGGCATCCCCATGGTTTCCTCTAAGTGTTGCAAAAAACCTTTTAAAGCATCTTATCGAGGCCCATTTTCCCATAAATTTCTCCAATCAAAAGTCACAAATCAATATATACTTCTCATAAAATAACTTTTAACCTATAGCATCGGAATAGTCATAATGCACATTAACATACTTTATTCACTCATTTATTTATAACATTTTTGATGTCATCTGTGTCTGATCTCTTCCCTCATCCTCAGCCTTCTCAGCTATACATGGGAACACCAACAACCAGAACAGCATTGACAAAAATTATCTCAGATCTGGAGAGATGGCTCAGTTGTAAATGTCACTTGCTACTTGATCATACAGACTTGAATTTGAATCCTAACACCAAAATAACAGGATGAAAATCCAATAAACACCCTAAATCTCAGCTTTGAGGAACCTGATATCCTTTGTATATGTAGGAACCTATATGTATGCACACAGTCTCACAGTCTCTCTCACACGTAGATAAATGAAATTTAAGAGTAAAAATCATTTGAGTTACATGCCCACTCTAGATACACTGTTTCTTTTTCACCTTGGTTCAGGTTTTCACATGTTGTTCCAACAGCTTGGACTATATTAGCCACCCTCTAAAATCTTCAATGGCCCATCTCTCACATGTCATCAAAGGTGAGAACTATGTTGCTCTAAAGACAGCTTTCTTTATCCTCTTTGCTGAAAATCAGCTGTCTTCTCTGCTATCTACTTTATTTGCATTCTACTTTGAGCAACAAAATTAAAACTGATCCCAACTTTAGTATCTGAAAATGTTCTTTTGTTTACAAATATGCATTAGGATTGGGTTCCAAGTAGAATTGATTCTTTAATAATTGCCCACTGGAAAGACTAGAAAGACGAAGGTTGGGATAATCTGAATTACTTTCACTCAGTGGTGTTTCCATTGATTTAACTAATGCTCCGGTGTAAGCTGCGTCTGTTGGATAGAATACCATCCATGGGATTTAGTCTTTTCAGTGTCATGGCTAGGTTCCACAAGTAGACACCAAGCAGATCATTTACAAATGAAGTTAAAAGTGGATGAATAGGGAAAGAGAAGAAGCAGACTTTTTTTTATTGTTGTTAAGTATTTTCATTTCTTGAGCAGAAAGTAGGATCAGCTATATTTCTGCTGCCAGTTTTTTTTGCAGTATGATTTACCACACCATTCTGTATTATATACCTCTGTATCCTCCTGAAAAAGGGTAATTGTATAAACAATTTGTTCAATCTTCTATATTTGTTGAGAAAATAAATAATCACTTCCTCTATTCAAGCATCTTCACAGTTAGCACATTTTTGTAACTGATCTAGTGGCAAAAGGCATGGGTTACCCTATCCCGTATCTGTTTGGTTTTGACACTATAGACAATGGGGTTCATCACAGGAGGGAAAAGGAGATACACAAAGCCCATGACCACCTGGACTAGATGGGGTGCCTGTTTTCCAAAGCGGTGGATTACAGACAATCCAATCATGGGAGTATAGAACAGGAGCACAGCAGAGATGTGTGAAACACATGTATTGAGAGCTTTGAGTCTTTCAGCCCTTGAGGCAATGGACAACACAGTGCGCAGAATAAGTGCATAGGAGAAGAGGATGAGCAGAGAGTCTACTCCCACTGTAGAAACAATGACGAACATGCCATAGATACTGTTTGCCTTGATGTCTGCACAGGCCAGTTTCATTACTTCTTGGTGGAGACAATAGGAATGTGAGAGAACTAGGGAGCCACAATAAGGGAATCGTTTGAGCATGAAAGGCAATGGGAAAATGAGGGCAACACTACGGCCCAGAGAGGCCAGACCTATTCTGCCAATCACTGTGTGGGTGAGAATGGAAGCATAGTGCAAAGGGCGACAGATGGCCACAAAGCGATCAAAGGCCATAGAGAGGAGCACAGAGGATTCCAAGAAGGATAAGCAGTGGATGAAAAAGAGTTGGGTAAAGCAAGCATCATGGCTAATGTCTCGTGCTCCCACCCAAAAGATGCCCAGCACTGTAGGGAGGGTACAAAGAGAGAGACCCAAGTCAGTCAGAGCCAGCATGGACAGGAAAAGGTACATGGGCTCATGAAGTGAGGGCTCTGTCTTAATGATAAAAAGAATTGTGCAGTTACCCAGAATGGAAACCAGGTACATGAGACAGAGTGGGAGGGAGATCCAGATATGCATGTGCTCCAGCCCAGGGATGCCACTCAGCAAGAAGGTAGAAGACATGCTATCATTTCTTAGGGATACTGGAGTCATGGTAAATGGAGTGAATGGATGAGATGGATTCTGTCCAAAATCCTGAAATGAATTGTAGAAGTGTTAGTAATAGATTAAAACTGGCAAAATTGAAATTAAAAACCAAAAAGATTAGAACCAAATAATCCTAGAACTATGTAGTTCTCTGAAGAGATTATTTCAATCATTTTCTGGCTTCTTTTTATTGAAACAGGTCTCATATATGTTAGGATAGCATCAAACTTGCCATGTAACGGATGAAGATGACACTGAACTCTTCATCTTCCTGCCCAACTATCCAGTGCTAAAATTATAGGCATTAACCACATTGCTCATTTCTCCAAGCTATTTTTGAAGAAAATATTTTGCAGTTTCACAGTTTCAATGAGTAACAAGGATACAATCGTAAAGGGACTTCTGATGCTGGACTTATCAATTTTGGGGTCCTAAGCTGTGTTCTCCACATTAGCTCACATTATTCATCAAATTTAACTCAGGAGAGTCACTATATAAACTTACTTGTCAGGAACAATAAGCTTTCTATTCCTGAAGCTTTGACAGTTGAAGACAGTTGAGGTAGGCTGAGTCAGCTTTTTTTTTCATGGAAGGTGTTCCTTATTAGGTGGTCTATGCTCCAACAGACTCCTGTACAACCGTGTACACAAAGACAGCATTGATTAGCCTCAATGGACTATGATGAAAAGAAATTAAGACATTGGGAAGGGGATGTGACCAGGAAAATCTGAGGTTGGAAGAGAAGTAAGGATTGAATCAAAGCTTCAAGCTGCTCTTTCCACTTTTGCAAATCAAAGCAATAACACTAACTTACAAAGAGAAAGCATTCTGAGATTCTAATGGAATGATTTGCAGACTGTTCTTGAGAGATTCTAGAGGCTTATCAGGGATTATATTTATTTCTTCTTCATTCTACTTCATTTTAACATCAAAATATATTGTTTGGCTTCCATATTTTTTATTTGTATGTTTTCTTCATTTAGAATTTTTAAGCTACTCATTTTTTAAAGGCACGTACATGTATATAATGTATTATGATCATATCAATTTCTACATCATATCTCCACCCAGCAATGGAGCTCAAATTCAAATTTAAATCTTCAGAACCAAATGTTCATAGTGAAAATACTTATTGTAGATCAATGATCATATCAAGGTAGCTGTTTAGCAGCCTGGAGTGGATTGATGTTAAATAAAAAACAACTTACAGAGATTTCAAAAGTTTTCCATTCTTACCTTCTATTTATTACAAGCTAAAGTCACATACTCTTTGGAATTTGAACTTATTCTTGTTGGAAATGGAGTGGGAGTGGATCTTGATTAAAGAGAAGGTGGGAAGAGTACAAAGAGTAGAGAGAGGAGAAACTGTGGTTGGAATGTATTATATGAGAGAAGAATCTATTTTCAATAAAAAGTGTTCTTGTCATTGTAAGTGGGTAGCACTGAACAGAAATCAGCAAGTATGATAAGGATAGGTTAGAATAAGAGGAATATAAACAAAATAAAATCCAGAACAGTGAAGCCAAGATGAACATCTTTTAGCCTACCTGGGGTTTGCTGGCAATTGAGAGGTTAGCAAGGTAACTATTTAGAGCTTGTGGAACAACTGTCAGAATACACATTTATGATCTGAGGGAGATTTTATTGCTTCATTATACTAAAACTGTTGCATAGTTAAGGTTGGAAATGGGAATATATTTTACCCATGATCTTGTCTATAGTTTTTCTGCTTAGAGATATTTTTCTGAAATAGATATTGCAACTTTAATGGCTTCTATTATTACAACTCTGTGTTTGCTCAGGGAATAATCATTTCCTGTCACAGAAAAGATTTTCTTTCAGGAGGTCAATTAGCTTCCTGGCCACCTTATATTTGTTTCTTAGAAAATTACTCTGGTGGCTTAACCTTGTTTGTAGATGAAATGGTAGGTGCTGAACTTGTGATATCTGAGTCTATTTAGCACCTCAGTTTTACTGTTTCTCATCAGTATTCCTACTGTTCCCATATAAAGGCAACTTCTAAATGAGTGGGTAGATATGAAGAAGTTCTTATATGCTTCTCTGAACTATCTCTGCTATCAGACCTGAGATTCCACAAAGATAGGAAGACCTGGCTGCAACAGCTGTCATCTTCAGCCGACATCTTTGTCAGTTTTTGGGAGTCAAAACCCCTTTTTCTGCCTCTCCAACATCCAGGTTGAGTCTTCCATGGTCTCCTCTTAGTGCTACAACTGCACATTAAACACGTTTCTACTGGAGTGACTCATTACATGCTAAGGTTCAATCCCAAATCTGCAGTCGTCACACCAAGGCAGAAGGAAGCTGGTGCTAGAGGCCATGAACATAGAGAGAGAATGGAGGATGGATACAGAATCCCTGACTTTAAGTGACTGAGATACTTTCAATTGCTTTTAATCAAGTCCCCACTGAGACTGGGCTCTTGGGTCTCATTAGTTCAGTTTAGAAAGTTTGGAAGTTCACATCTCCAGCAAAGCAGCAGTAGGTGCTGTTGATAATATTTTATGTATGCTAGGGCACACTACAACTTGGATATATTAAATATGGTAATGTGTGTGCTAAGGATAGATAAGCATATAGGATATTTATAAAGAACAGGGTTGTTTTGAAGGAGAAATGTAGGAGCCAGACTTAACTGGAGAGAGATACACGGTAACACAGAAAGCAAGTGAGGTAGGATAGTTAAATAACATAAGGGATGTTTGAAAAGGGAAACATTATTATTATATTTATAATTTAAAATTATATTATACATATCAAATGGTGTTATTCTACATATGGTGATAATGTTGCATCTAAGAGCCATAAATTGACAAATATCCAGTGCCAGAAAAGGGAAATCTCCATTCAGTTGTTGGTCAGAGGGGTCCAAGGTACCCCAAACAATATAGAGTATTGTCATTTCCCTTGGTTGCCTCCTAGAATGTCACAGTAAGTCCCTATCACTGAAGACACTAAGAACAGTGGACACATGACTTGGAGGACTTGGCGTTTCACTGAACTGGAAGACTTCCTTGAGGACTGGCTCTCATGTATGAGTAGATGCTATACAACTTGTCAACAGAAAAAAAAAAATCAATAGTCACGTACAGTGGTAAGGCATCTCTGAAGCACAACAATGTCCACCACCCAGAAAATACTCTCAGTGGTGTAATAGTGGCTCTTACATCTTGGGAGTAACCAACAGTTATCTAAATAGACTAAAGGTCTGCTCAATACTCATGCCTAGTACTGTAAACTTAAACAACTGCAATGTCTGGAGAGGTTGTAGACCCTAGAAGAGAGCCTATTACTGCTGCTTTCCTAAAGAAATATAATTTCTAACTGTATTCTAAATATCTGTCTTATACCTACATATAAGTGTGTCTCTCACATCAGATCAAAGGAGCCATTTTTGAAGCAGTGGGGGGCACTACAGAGATCTATAACTGGTCAAAGTGTAGAGAATAAATGACTGGTTAAGGGTCAAGCTCCAGCTGGTAACACAACCCCTAGAACTCAGACTCAGAGGACATTGTGGAAGATGAGGAAAGATTCTCAAAGGCAAAGATACTTTCTGCTAGATTGTATTTTGTGGGCCTGACAGATGATGAACCTACAAAATATCAATGATCTGGTTGCCCAAGAAAAAGCTGACAACTGAGCACATCAGTTTACATGTTAATGTGCATGGAGAAAGTCCACAAAGTCCCACCCACAAGAAGGAGTACTACAGGAGAAAATCGATTGTTTCTGGGAGAAAGTTTTTGTCCTGTATGATAAACTTGATAAATTATCCAATAGAAACTGCTCACCCCTAAATGCATGTACATATGAACAACACTGAATTGACCTACTGGTAGTAGTAGTGGTGGTGGTAGTGATAGTAGTAGTAGTAGCAGTAGTAATAGTAGCAGCAGCAGCAGCAACAGTAGCAGTAGTAGTAGTAGTAGTAGTAGTAGTAGTAGTAGTAGTGTGTAAATGTGTGTATAAAATAAAATAATATAATATGTAACACAATAAAATCAACAATATAGTCAGAAAAAAGGTTATGAATTTCAGAAATAGTTATGAGTCACATGGGAAGAATTATAGGTAGGAGAGGGAGGAATAGAAATGTGGTAAACACAGTTCTCATGTATGAAATGCTCAAAATATATAAATGAAAAAATCACTTATTTTTAGTGAGGTAGCTCAGAGACGCCAGTATCACCCAACATCCCTCATACACAGAAACTAAAGGGTTGGTCTTGACAATGAAAGGAGCAGAGTAATCACCAGAGGTGAGTGTTAGGTTGAATCAATGGAGGAAAGGCTAGTTAGTGAGATCAGTGATATGGTGGGATAGTAAAAATGAGTTCTGGTGGGTATTGAAGAATAAGGAGATTATCTGAAAACTGAAAAGGAGTTCTCGAGGTTTGTATCTCAGTAGCAAAATAATGATGAACCTGTATGAGGGCTTGGATCAAATTTTGAGTATGAAATCCATACAAAAAAAATAAAACCAGCATTTTTATATGTTGATGCAGGGACCTAAAGGCGTAATCATTTATTAATCTGGCACTGGGAAAGATAATGAAGAAGGTATTATAGACAGTAAGGTAGATACCATTTCAGTTTTTAGCAATTACTCAACTAATTGTTTCCAGTTCACTGGAGGGAATACAAAGCAATTTCTCATAGTCCCCAATGCTGTTATATTTTATTCCAATTTGTTGATTTGGCTGATCTCTTTGGATTTGAATGGTTCCTCTGTGGCCACAATCCACTAGACTTTGGTTGAGCATACTGTTTTCATTTTGGTGTTATGTAGCAGTGTTTATTCAAATCACAGTGCCCCGGGAGATCTAGACTAGAATGACCTGCTATGTTTGTGAACATACAGATGTCTTGACCTTACCTTAACCATAGAAAATAAAAAAACTTCCCATTGTAGATCACTACAAAGACTTGCATGTTTTTGTATATCTTTGTGATTTGTTCTGATTTGATTTCAAAGTTAATTATAAAATAATAATAAAATTCTCCTTCTAATAAAATTAGAACCTTCACATTTAGGCTAGAGTTATTTCAAAACCCAATTACCAGTTATAGTAATTCAAAGATGACATAACTACTATAGACACGGCAGCTTTACAACAACAGTTTATCTTTCCTACAGTTCTGAAAGGAAGAAAAATCCAAGAATAATGTGCATACAATTTTGATCTTCCAAAACTTCTGAGTTTGGGTGGGTCATCACTCAACAATGGTCCTTACATATTTTATCCCAAGTAGATTTAGCTTTGTCTTCTCGTGAAGTGTTCAAATAACCTCTTTTTATAAGCACATCAGTTTTCAGATGTTGATCCTACTTTATTGACATTATTTTACCCATTACCTGCTTTATAGCCTAATGTCTCAATTCTTGTAAGTTAGAAATGATCCAACACTTATTTTTTTCATTCCTGCCACCCATTTATTTATTATGTACTTAACATATTTTGTAGAAAATGTTTTGTGAACAATAAAATGATGCATTTTATTCTTCACCCCTCTTTTAGTATGAACTTAGCTATAAACCTGAGCACTTGAATAATAAACCTAGTCTGAGAAACATTTTGGCTAGGTTTGAATACTGTATTGTAAAGAGGGAGGAAGGGAGAAAGAGGAGATAAAGAGACAGAGAATAAAAGAAATGTTATTAATGTTTGACTGATCTTTAACAATCTTAACCAGAGTGAATGCAGAGAATGATTTATATCACAGACAAGTTTATTCTGTCAGCTTTAAGTTTCCATGAAGCTTTTGTAAGAATTCAATAGAATACAATATGGAGAAACTAGATAGAGTTCAGTATCTCTGAAGTAGCCAGCTATAAGAAGAGCATCTTTTGAAGTAAGGCTAATTTGGATGTGGTCTTAGGCTCTATTTTATTAGATATGTATGCTATTGATTATAATAATTAATATTATTATTTAGTCTCTAAAAGGCTTATGTGATAATTGGAGATGAAGTAATCCCTTTTATGATTGTAAATTTTACCAAATAAAAATAATTTGAGAAAAGTACAATTTAAAAAAGGTTATTGCTTGAGTTTTATTGGTTGACTATTTTAAAATTACAAGTACATATCTTATTTCATATTCAGATTAATAACTTCCATTAAAAGATGGAAAATTGGAGTCATCCAACACAGGTTATGGTGAAAATAAAAAAAATAAGTTAATTAATATGAGGATTAAGAGTCTGCCAAGTGCCATGCAAGAAGTGCTTGCTGACAGGAGCCTCGTATGGCTGTCCCCTGAGCAGTTCTACCAGCACCTGACCAATACAGATGCAGATACTCACAGCCAACCATTGGACTGAGCCCGAGGACCCCAATGGAATAGACAGAGGAAGGACTGAAGAAGCTGAAGGGGATTGCAGCCCCGTATGAAGAACAATGTCAACTAACTGGACTAAACTCCCAACCCAAAGAGTATACACAGAGGGATCCATGGCTCCAGATACATATATTGCAGAGGATGGCCTTATCTGACATCAATGGGAGGGGAATCCTTTGGTTCTGTGGAGGCTTAATGCATTAGCATAGGGGATGCTTAGAGCAGTGAGGTGGGAATGGGTGAGTGGGTAGAGGAGCTCCCTCACAGAGGAAAAGGGGAGAGGGTAAAGGGGAATAGGGTGGGAGCTTTGTGGAGGGAAAACCAGAAAGGGGAATATCATTTGAAATGTAAACAAATAAAGGGATTAATGATAATAATAATAATAATAATAATAATATCAGTGTAGAAGGATTAGATATAAAGATTAGTGCTAGAGGACATGTATAACATGCACATAGACCTGAGTTCCATCTACAGTATTATTAAAAAGAAGAAACAGAGAAATCAAGGTAAAGGTAGGAAACACATGTACATGAAGTCAGCTAATATGTACTGTCATGGAGAAGACTGTGTAAGAACGCAGGAGGGGAGAATGAGGATGGCATTCTTACCAACATGCAGCCTAAGGTACAGGGCCTTTACTGGAGCTGACAGTTGTTTGAGAGCTAGTGAAGTTCATATGACATTGGTATAGACAGAGAGATGGGTATTTCCTTGCAAGAAAGGAATTACTTTAGATCAGGGAGGAACAATACAAGCTTCTGACTCACATTCCTATCTCTGGAATTCTGTCCACAGTGAGCATGGAGTGTTTCTCAAGTGGTGTGAAGTGATCATTTGATGGTCTTAGGTCATTATGAGAACCAAAGAACCAGGCAGCATAGATAAAGAAAAGCTGATTCATTGGGCATTTGCAGTAATATAACTGCTGATTCACCAGAAGGCAGTTTGGACACATAAAGGGTGGAATCCATTGGGATGTGTGTTTATAGAAATCTATGTATTTTAGGTGATTAGATTCTACCTTTGCTATATGTGCGTATACATTGACCACCCAAGCATGATTATTGTCATAGTTTTTTCTCTTGTTGCATTCTGCATGTGGAGAGCCTATATCTAACATGGATCACGTTTTAAATGTAGTAAACCTTTATATATTGTTGTTAGTTCTATCTTCTTTTTCCTCATTGTAAAATATTACTTTCTATAAATTCAGAATTAGACCAGTACCACTAGACAGAAAGAAATACTAAATGAAACTTTTCTGGTTCTCATGACTCTTAAGTGAAGTCCTAGAAGATGATACTTCATCCTGTGTCAGAATATAAAGTGTGACAGTTGCTGCTTATGTATCTAAAGAAATGTTATAATAGACAAACTATTTCACACAAACTGGACAACATGGATATAACTAATAAATGCAAATAAGCAGGTCAATATATATGTATACATGTAATAATGAATATAATAAGAACAGTAGAGCATTGTGCAAGAGAGAGACAGAGAGAGAGAGAGAGAGAGAAGAGAAGATTTGACTAAATACAGAGGGTAGAAATTTAAGTAGGGAAGAGCCTCAAGCACATGGACACAGGGAAAAATTTCCTGAACAGAACACCAATAGCTTATGCTCTAAGATCAAGAATTGACAAATGGGACCTCATAAAGTTGCAAAGCTTCTGTAAGGCAAAGAACACTGTCAATAGGAGAAAACAGCAACCAACAAACTGGGAAAAGATCTTTACTAATCCTATATCTGATAGAGAGCTAATATCCAACGTATACAAAGAACTCAAGAAGTTAGACTCCAGAGAACCAAATAACCCTATTAAAAATGGGGTATAGAGCTAAACAAAGAATTCTCAACTGATGAATAACGAATGGCGGAGAAGCACCTAAAGAAATGTTCAACATCCTTAGTCATCAGGGAAATGCAAATCAAAACAACCCTGAGATTCCACCTCACACAAGTCAGAATGGTTAAGATCAAAATCTCAGGTGACAGCAAATGCTGGAGAGGTTGCAGAGAAACAGGAACACTCCTTCATTGCTGGCAGGATTGCAAGCTGGTACCACCACGCTGGAAATCGGTTTCGTGGTTCCTCAGAAAATTGGACATAGTACTACCAGAAGACCCAGCTATGCTACTCCTGGGCATATACTGAGAAGATGCTCCAACATGTAATAAGGACACACGCTCCACTATGTTCATAGCAGCCTTATTTATAATAGCCAGAAACTGGAAACAACCCAGATGTCCCTCAACAGAGGAATGGATACAGAAATTGTGGTACATCTACACAATGGAGTACTACTCAGCTATTAAAAAAATGAATTTATGAAATACTTAGGAAAATAGATGTATCTGGAGAATATTATCCTGAGTGAAGTAACCTAATCACAAAAGAATACACATAGTATGCACTCACTGATAAGTGGATATTAGCCCAGAAGATCGGAATACCCAAAATACAATCCACAAACCACAAGAAACTCAAGAAGAAGGAAGGCCAAAATGTGGATACTTCGATCCTTCTTAGATGAGGGAACAAAACACACATGGAAGGAGTTGCAGAGACAAAGTATGGAACAGAGACTTAAGGAAGGACAATTCAGAGACTGTTCCACCTGGGAATCTTTCCCATATTCAATCATCAAACCCAGACACTATTGTGGATGCCAGAAGTGCTGGCTGGCAGGAGCCTGATATAGCTGTCTCCTGAGAGGTTCTGACAGTGTCTAACTAATACAGAAGTAGAGGCTCACAGCCATCCATTGAACTGAGTACAGGGTCCCCAATGAAGGAGGTAGAAAAAGGACCCAAGGAACTGAAGGGTTTGCAGTCTCTTAGGAGGAACAACAATATGAACTAACTAGTACCCTCAGAGCTCCCAGGGACTAAACCACCAACCAAAGTGTACATATTGTGGGACTCATGTACCCAGCTGCATATGTACCAGAGGATGACCTAGCCGGTGTTCAATGGGAGGAAAGGCCTTTTGTCCTGAGAAAGGCCTTATGCCCCAGTGTAGGGGAATACCAGGGCCTGGAATCAGGACAGGGTGGGTTGGTGATCAGGGGGAGAGGAGAGGGAATAGGGTTTTTTTTTTCAGAGGGGAAACTTGGAAAGGGGTTATCATTTGAAATGTAAATAAAGAAGATATCTAATAAAAATGGCAATATCTTGCAAAGAATAAAAATATATCTACACTAGCTAGCTAAAGGAAGAGCTCAAGTCCCTTGGGTAGCTACTCAGTTTGTAAGTAATAAGTCCCTGTCTCCAGGACCTCTTTTGAAGACTATTCATGGTCTTATATTGATTTAATGTGATATCTTTCCTCAAAATTTCAGAGCACCTGTTCTCTTGATTAATTTGGTGTGTGTGTGTGTGTGTGTGTGTGTGTGTGTGTGCACGCGCGCGCGCACGCGTGTATGAGTGCGCACGTGCATGTGTATACCTGTGCCTGTGTATGTGCATGTATTATTAGAAATATCCTCATGAAAAGTCATTACTCTGGTTTTGGCTACAAATATCTACAAATGAACAAAAATTGTCATAGTAAGGCAATAAAATGCACCAAATATAAGTGTAAAAAGAACCATCAATTAAACTTCATTGACTAGAGAGTATCAGAAGAGGAAACATATACTAATTTGGACTTTTTAAGTTATAAATATGGTATGCATTGAGAATTATTGTCAGTCACTGTGGTAGAGATTTCCATGAATTGTCTGTCTTATTTTGTCTTTGCAACATTCCCATAGGACAGGAAGATATTATATATATTTACATGTTCTTTCAATTGTGAAAACTAAAGAGACAGAGAGGTAGGTAACTTCCTCAAGGTCACACAGACTGTCAATTGCACACCTATTATATTTATTGCACTTAGTGGGAGATCATATTTTCTACAACATAGCTGAAACAATTAAAAAAGATGGCATATATGGCCAAACTTTTCCTTCAAGTTAATCTAATTCTACTGAAAACATCTCGTTTACTTTATAAACTCAAACTTCTTAATGATACGCTGGCGAATTTGCTTAGTCTTGATGCTATAGACAATGGGGTTCATGAGGGGTGGTACCAACAGATACACATAAGACATCAGAAGATGTACAATGCGTGGAAGGTGCTCACCAAAGCGATGCACAAGGGATAAGCCAATCATGGGGATGTAGAATAGCAATACTGCACAGATATGAGAGATACAGGTATTGAGAGCACGGAGGCGCTCCTGACGGGAGGCTTTACCTAGTACAGCATGGAGGATGAGGGTGTATGAGAGGAATATGAGCAGGAAGTCTACACCCACGGTGCAAGCCACAACAAAGAGCCCATAGATATGATTGACAATGATGCTGGAGCAGGCTAGTTTCATGATCTCCAGATGTAGACAGTACGCATGGGCTAACACGTGGGAGCGACAATAATGGAAGCGTTTAAGGAGGAATGGTAATGGGAGAATGAGGAGTGCACTTCTGAGCACTGAGCTCAGCCCCATCTTCACAATCCTTCTGGTTGTCAAGATGGTAGAATAACGCAGTGGGTTGCAAATTGCTACATAGCGGTCGAAGGACATAGACAGTAGAACCGATGACTCCACTAAAGACAAGGTGTGGATGAAGAATAGCTGAGTAAAGCAGGCAGGAATCCCGATCTCTCTGGCATCAAACCAGAAGATTCCCAACACAGTGGGCAGCGTAGAGAGGCAGAGTCCCAGGTCTGTGAGGGCCAGCATAGCCAAGAAATAGTACATAGGTTCATGGAGAGTGGCATCAGTCCGGATGACGTGGAGGATGGTAAGGTTTCCTAAAATCACAGTTAAGTAGATGGAGCAGAAGGGAATGGAGATCCAGCCGTGGAATTCTTCCAGACCTTGAAAGCCTGTCAGGAAGAAAGTGGCTTTGTGGAGGCTGCTGTTGTAAAGGATGACCATGGCTTTATAATCTTATATGCACCAACCTAAGGCAGAAAATATGTTACATGTAAGTGAGTGATAGACCCTCTGTCATCTAAACATTCAGGACTAAGGAATCAGGAAGAGTGACAGGGTGAATTATCATAATGGATTGCTATACCTCTTGATTCTATAAAATTTAGCCTTATGGCACCACATTCTCTAGAGTTGGTCTCTCTAAGACTCAATGAAGTAATCTTACATATCACTTTGTTTTGTGGTCTGTTTCTCCTTTTAGAATGTTTCCTATTTAGTAAGTGAAGCTTTCCCAATCATCGCATATGCACAAAGAACTCAAACTATAAGACCCTATGAAGAAATATCTACTAGGGTTAGCTCTACACAGTGTATTTTCAAGAATATTAACTTGCCTGAGTGTTTTGTTTTATTCCAAGTTTTCTAGACTACAGAAGATATCTAAAACAGTTTTTTTTATTTTTTTAATTAGATGTTTTCTTTATTTACAATATCTCCTTTCCCAGGTTCCCCACCAAAAAAAAAAAAAAAAAAAAAAAAAAAAAAAACCCAAAACCTAAAATGATTCCCTTTCTCCCGGCTCACCATTCTACTCCCTCCTGCTACTGGCCCTGGCATTTATTTGTTGGCATCCCTGTTCTTGAAGCTTATAAACAGAGTGAAATATTTCCTGAACCTATATAGCAACTTTGGGGGAGTATTGTATTCATTTCCTGGGGAGATAGTGAACAACTGTTTATTAACCCCAGATAGGGCACAAAAGATCAAAGACATGATTTCAAGCAAGTTTAGCTTGGTGAACCATTACTGGGTTAACATTCAGATGTGTTGGTGAAGGGTTTTTTTTCAGAAGTGTAGATGACTCTTAAATAGATAGACATTCATTGAAAATTCCCACCACAGCATGCATGGGTAATGGCTCCTAAAACTCCATAGCTCTTCAACTGATATTCAATTTATACCTCTCATGACTACATGCAATTGTACAGAATTATAGTCATCTAAGGTCAGAGAAGTTCAGTTTTAATCTTGAATGATGCCAAATGGCCTTTTCTCTACTCTTTCCATAGGAAAATTTAATAGGCCTGATCTTTTAAAGGCATCTTTCTTTTCATGCCTGATGACAACTTTCCATAACAGTAGGCTAGAAGGCATTCAGTAATATCTAAAAGTGAAGCTTAGAACTGAGTGAGTCCTTAGAGCTATGGTTCTCATGATCCATTGCTTAATATCTATCTCCAAAGTATTTACATTTTGATTTGAAACAGTAGCAAAATTACAGTTAGAAGTTTTAATGAAAACATTTTTATGTTTAAGGGTCACCACAGCATGAGGAACTGTATTAGAGGATCAAACCATTAAGAAGGTTGAGAACCATCACCTTAGAAGCTGAGGCTCCAGAAAATTATTGTAGGAGAGACAGAGACAGAGTTAGTTCTGAGAGGTACCAGGAGAGATTACCTCCAGAATCAGAGTAGATAAAACAGACCTTGATGTAGAAATGGTGGAGAAAGGATAAGGATCAATTTGGATGCAAAAAGAAAGGAAAGACATTTGAAATTTCCAAAGGGAGCCTCTAATCTATTGCCTAAAATGAAGAAACTCAGCTAAGAGAGAGCTTTGCCTCCTGGGATTGGATTAACATATCTTGGCATGGTTGCCTATAATATCTGAAGAGGGCTGGTTTTGCTCTTTCTTCAGAATCAATTACATTGCAAAACGCTCAGTTGTTTTCCATGCAGACAAGTATGTTATTTTACTAGATGCATGCCATTTAACTATGACACTAATTCTGTCACAGAGATTCTAGTCTTAGGAGCTAAAAGCACATAGAGGAACAGTGAGAAAGAGATAAAAAGATCTGGGTTAAGTTTATCAAGCAGGAAAGAATTGGGCATGGAATCCAAACCATGGTTACATCCAGAGTCAATGTTGCCTTTTCATATTGATACTGCTGTTGCACAGAAAAGTAGTTGTTGAAAGAATCAGGTAATTCTTTAAATTAAATTTTAGTGCCCAGTAAATTCTTTACTTTGGATAAGTCTTTATATGGAAATATGCAATTTACATCGTACAAATAACAGTAAATGAAACAAGATGGAAAATAATAGTGAGGAAACACATTTGTGAGGTGTGTGTGTGTGTGTGTGTGTGTGTGTGTGTGTATGTGTGTGTGTGTGTGTTTAGTTTGAGTCAGAGTGTGCTACAGGGCACCTGTCATCTCTATGAAAAAAATTGCTAGGAGAAGAGTATGGAAAGCAGTGTGTGGCTTAGATCATGGCTCTAGTAATGTTGAAATGAAGATAAGCATAAAGTTAGATTAATAATGGACAGAGAAGAGAGTCACAAGGAAAATGTACAATATAAATAAGATCTAGCTACCACTGTTAACTGCATGAAAGATAATGAAGGATCATTCAAAAATACTATAGTGTGAGGTCCTACTGACTGATAGAAGGTTTTCATAAATAAGATAATCACATAACTTATTCTTGTTGGACAGTGGAAATAAGTGAGAAGTGAATATTCTATATGATTTTTTCCTTAAAATAAAATCTGTAGGTCAGTGTGAATATCAGAAACAATTAAAGAAAAAGAATGTAGGGAGTTAAGGATAGTTGTACATTCTCATAATGTAAAGGACATAGAAAATAAAAGCATACAATTCTCTTTCCAACTTTGCCACACATACTGTAAATTAATACAAACAATAATGCAAAGATTAATTTAATAATAACCCCATTATTTCATGACTCTTAAAGAAAAACAAGAGAACATTATAAAGAAAGAAAGCTAGTGTAAATGGGATGAATGTGGGAGAGAGAGGTGGAAGATTGCAGAGGCAGGAGGCAAGGAACAGAAGCATGAATAGGGGATTTGGAGAGCATAGTGCTGATGGCTTGGCAGTGCTGCAAGATCATCTCTGATCAAGAGAGAAAATGTCAAAAGAGAAATCTGCCATCAGCTTGAGGGACACACACTAAAAAGAGAAGTGTTTGTGTGGCTTTCAGCCAACAGATTCCCAGTGAAACCTGTTTTTATCCATCCTACTCAGATTCATTTAAGAGTTTGAGAAAAAAGAGACATTACTTGGGTCATCTTTATCCTCCCTCTATCTTCAGACACAGAAGGATCATCCTGCCTGATGAATGAAAAGTTTCACCTATGGCTTTCTATTGTAGCTGTAATCTTGGTTTCCAATCATTTTCCTTGCATGTTTCATTTTTGCCATGAGTTACAGGTAACTGTGCAAAAGGAAAGCAGGGCACATAAAAAGGAGAGCAGTCTTGGCTCACACCAGAGGACAGGTTTGTTTCATCCCTGGAACTCTCACCTAGGCACAGGCAAGAAACCTAGTTACAGACTTGCTGTAGAAATGAGAAAAGTGGATGGGGAAGAAGGGACACGGTAGGAATAAAAAAGAACCATTCTTAGTGCTTGTCACTGGCACTTCAGATCTCTGAGAGATGGTTTCTCTAATTCACTCTGGCAAAGGGATTTGATCCATGCCTATAACAGGCCTGACTCCCTCTGAACTGAATTCTTTGTATCACTGCATGTAAATATATTCATTTAACTTGTAATTAATGTAACATTTTAATAATTATAGCATATTTTTCTATTGACTTTTGCTTCACCATCTATCAGCAGGCTCTAGTTATGTCATGTGATAGAGTTCTTATTATTTTCCTTTTAATAGTGTTATCTTTTCTGGATTCCCAGCATAATCCTTCCCTCTCATTTGATTTGAAGTATAATGAGCAGTCAAACAAGTAACATGCTTTCATTCTACATTGACAGCCAGGTCACAGCAAGACTAGGTGATATGTACAAGACTGTCTGTATTAGTTTGTATTAGCTCTCATTTTTCTTCTGTCTCCCTCTCCCCCTGCCTCCCTCTCTCTCCTCTCCTCTCTTCTCCTCTCTTCTCCTCTCCTTTCCTCTCCTCTCCATAAGTCCTATTATTCTTCTTTCCATCCATCTCCTCTCATTTTACTTGTTTCCATTCTTTCCCCATTAGTATCTACCATTTTTGACATGAAAGAACCTACAAAATTTCTCCCAAGGAAGTCCATAACCCTGTATAAATGTAGGTCTTGAATGTTCTAAGTTGATACAAAATTCACTGTAGTGAATTAACTTTCATAATAGAAGTTTAAGTAGGAAAGGTATTAATTACAATTCCAAGAAAAGAAGTGAGAGAGTAAGTAAAAGCTGAACATTACTTTTATGAAAGCATACACAGTAACTCAGAGAGGACTAAATTTCCTGCCCTATGTCTGCACATCTTCCATTCAGAACCTTCTTCACTAACATGATGAGAGGATGTGACTAGGAGAGAGAGCTCAGTATAAGCTTTAGGAGTCCAGTCTTCTCTGCTCCTAAGTGCTCCCTCTGAGCCTGTTTGTAACGTACCTGAACAACAAGAGCTGTAGAGAAAATGGCTTGGATGGCATGCTTCAACTCAGAACTCAAGTTCTGTGGCAGCTTGGCTACAAGAATAGTAAGCAGTTCCTGTTTGAAATGCCTGGTCCTTTTAAAGTGTCTAAAGCTTCTCCTTGGGGATCTCAGCTGCAGCTGATAATTCCCCAAACAGTTTGCATGCTGTTAGCCGTGTACTCTTGGAAGGGCTAAAGTAAGTATCAAGGAAAACAGGCCAACGTTGAAGGAATATTTCTGTCTTGTCTCTGGGCAAAGGTTAGGCTCACAGTATTAGCATGATTTCAAGTTTTAATACTGACTATGAAAGCCACCTCCTGAGAGCAAGAGGGCATATCTAGCCTGTTTCTGTTAGTGTATTTTGGTCCTATAAAACATTTTTATTTGTTTCAGTGTCAAGTGGCAGAATAGAGTGATTCTAGGCTGAAGCCCACACTGCAGAGGTCATATGCTGAAGAGACACATTTGTGACCCTCCTTTCTGATAGCACACAATCAGGTTAGCATTGCTTTCATTCGCAAAATTGAATATTTAATGTGAAAATAAGACTCTTTAGCTGAAGCTGATACATGAACAGAAACAAAAATGCTTGCACTTTCTAGCTATCAAATGGAGTTACTACTAAAGAACTCTGCACAGCCTGGAATGTGTGGTATATCTACATCCTACAAAAATTATATTTTTTATTTTTAAGGTGTTAGTTCCTTAAGACTCCAATTTCTTCAAATCAGACTCAACAATATCATCATCAATAACACTTAGCAAGTCTTTTTTTTTAAATGTCAATCATAACAGTAATAGCTAACATTTATTGGGTGATTAAATTGCTAGGCACAGTATTAGATGTTTTAAAATAATCTATCTAATTTAATTCTTACAGTAACTCTGGTTATTGTTTATGATTATCTTCATCTTAAGAAACAGAAACAGACCACCAAACTTATTTAGGGTTGCAATTCTTTAAAGAGGCACCAATGCCATTGGCTGGCATGACTTAAACACACAGGCTCATGTCCACAGTGATAGCTCACCTTTCTTTGTGGTAGAATTCCCTCTGGAAAAATTATGTATTTGATTCAGTTCCATTCAGGGAAACAGACTTTTTTAAAAAAAATTGATCATAGCACATGATATCTGTGGACTGTTTGAGTATTAATAATATAGTATTAATGATAAAGGAACATTGCAATAAAAAGTGGGAATAAATTAAAATCTAGTCACTAGTATCCTAATAATATATTCATTTTCTGAGACTGAAAGACATAGGATGATAATAACCAAGTCATTGTCTAGGAACTGATATATGCAAAGAATAGGGTATGAGTCATTTCCTTAGTGTGTAAAACTTCTCTTCCCCTGGTCACACATGAACAGAGCTGATTGATATTAATGAGGCCCTGAGTATGGGCAGTAGAAAGGGTGGGTGCATGTGATGGGAAGATTAATGAAGATTAATGATGATGAAGACAAGAACTGTTCTCTATGTGGTATATCTCTTAGCATATCACAGAGATTAAGTGTATTTTTCAGTAGAAGTGTGTAAGAGGTGAGCATTGGGCTAGTTGAGGGATGTGGTCAGGTATATCACAAAGAGACCAAATGAGAGCTCCCTGGGAAGCTGGATGTGTTGTTTCTCCAGTTTTGCTTTTGGATCCCAAGCACATCCATGCAGAATGCTGGCTAATTCTTGAGTATTTAAATTTGAGTAGCATTCTTATTCCTCTGACTCTAAGCAAAGAGGAAATTATCAAAAGATAATTTGAATTATAGAATTTATCTTAAGGAGAGGTAACTTCTTTCTTATTATATTTTATTACTTAAAACAATTTTTAAATTTAGATATACATTTATCATATTTTTCCCTTTTCCCAAATCCTTCAAGATCTTCTACCCCTCCCTACTCACCCAACTTTAGGTCTTTCTCAAAAAAACCAAAAGTCCAATAGAACAATAAAACTAAGAAAGCAAAATGAAACACCTCCCTGAAAGAAAAACAAAACACCAAACTGTAACCAAATAAAACATATGTAGCATGTAATAATTAAAAAACCACTGGCTGCAGCAGTCTCCCTGTCCCCATGATCCCCATGCGGTGGTCCGCTCAACTTCTTACTGTTCACTTGCCGCTGAACCACTGTTTGCCCAGTCATCCACGTGCTGTGGCTAGCTGTCACAAATCCATGTAACCAAGTATAATCAAAACTCTAGAGCCTTGTAATTTATCCATCAGATTTATATCAGTAAATTCTCAACCCACAAAATGCCCACACAAAGAACTCAAAACTCAATTGATATTTATACAAGCTGCCCATCTAGATTGGACAAATTGCCCTATATTATTCTATGCTCTTTTATGATATATATAAGCTATATCAGTTTTGTCCTCTTCCTCCATCTTCTCTCATCCTCTTCTGTCTGTCCCTGTCCTCTCTTAGCCTCACCTTCCTTTTTCATTGCCCAATCACAGGCTTTAGCCTTATATTTCACCTGCCCTTACCTGCATATAGACAGCAATCCACAAACACACACACAAAACTAGAGTCCAGTATATGATGGCCAACTTCCAAACATTAGGACTGCCATAGAGTGGTTGACATACCCAGTGTCACTTCATTGGAGAAAACTGATTTTTTTTTCTCTCTCAACAGGTATAAATGACAGTTCAATTTTTAACCTTTACTCTAGTAGCTAGGTTTTCATTCATTCATTCATTCAAAAACTATAGCAAAATAACATATATTAGGATAAAACAAAACTATCACATTGAAACCAGACAAGGCTATCAGAAGGAAAAGAGCCTAAGAGAAGGCAGAAGAATCAGAAATCCACTTGTTTTCACACAAACTAGAAGTCATAATATAAATGGAAAGTATAAACTATGCAAGCCCAGTGCATGGTGCTTTAGACTTTGTGAATTCATATGAACTTTGCTTATGTTAATTTAGAGGACCTCCTTTCTCTTCTTTTCTTTTCTCTTCTCTTCTTTTCTTATTTCTCTTTTCTTTTTTAAGATTTATTTATTTTATGTGAGTACATTGTTGATGTCATCAGATACATCAGAAGAGGGCACTGATCCCATTACAAATGGTTGTGAGCCACCATGTGGTTGCTGGAAATTGAACTCAGGACCTTTGAAAGAGCAGTCAGGGCTCTTAACCACTGAACCATCTCTCCAGCTTGTTTTTTTTTTTTTTTAATTTTTATTTAATTTTTTTTATATAGTCCAGATTTTTTCTCTTTCTGGTCTACCCTCTGACTGTTCTACATTCCTACCCCCATCTCCATGAGGATGTCCCCTACCTCCAACCCCTTACCCCACCAAAGTTACCCACTCCCTGGGGCCTCCAGTCTCTTGAGGGTTAGGTGCATCTCCTATAACTGAGACCAGACCTAGCAGTCCTCTGCTGTATATGTGTTAGGGGCCTCATATCAGCTGGTATATGCTACCTGGTTAGTGGCCTAATGGAGATCTCAGGGGTCCAGGTTAATTGAGATTGCTGGTCCTCCTACAGGGTTGCCCTCCTCAGCTTCTTCCAGTTTTTCCCTAATTCAATCACAGGGGTCAGCAGCTTCTGTCCATTGGTTGACTGTAAATATCTGCAACTAAGTCTTTCAGCTGCTTGTTGGGTCTTTTAGAGGACCATCATGATAGGTCCCTTTTTGTGAGCACACCATAATTTCAGTAATAGTGGCAGGCCTTCGGGCCTCCCCTTGAGCTACATCCTGGCTTGGGCCTGTCAATGGACCTCCTTTTCCCAAGGCTTTTCTCTATTTTTGTCCCTGCAGTTCTTTCAGACAGGAACAATTATGGGTTGGAGTTTTTGACTGTGGGCTGGTAACCTCATCCCTCACTTGATGCTCTGTCTTTCTGCTGGAGGTGGGCTCTAATAAGTTCCCTCTCCCCACTGTAGGGCATTTCATCTAAGGTCACTCCCTTTGAGTCCTGACAGTCTTCCACCTTCCAGGTCTCTGGTACATTCAGGAGGATTCCCCATACCTCCTACCTCCCAAGGTTGCCTGTTTCCACTCTTTCTATTGGCCCTGAGGGCTTAAGTCCAGTCCCCCCTCCCAATATCTGATCTTGTTCCCCTCTCCCCCATTTCCCACTCAGTTCCCTCCCTCCCTCTTCCCTCCTGTAATTGCTTTATTCTCTCTCCCAAGTGGGATTGAGACATCCTCACTTGGGCTATTCAGCTTGTTAACTGTTTTTGAGTTCTGTGGATTGTATACTGGGTATTCTGTACATTTTGGGGCTAATTTATACTTATTAGTGAGTACATACCATGCATGTCCTCTTTTGGGACTGAGTTACCTCACTCAGGATATTTTTTAGTTCCATTCATTTGCCTGTAAAACTCAGGAGATCCTCATTCTTGAGGATCCTCATTCTATTAGAGCCAAGTAGTACTCCATTGTGTAAATGAACCACACTTTCTGTATCCATTCTTCTATTGTGGGACATCTGGGTTGTTTCCAACTTCTGGCTATCACCAACAAGGCCACTACAAACATAGTGGATCATGTGCCCCTGTAGCATGGTGAGGTAATTTTTGGGTATATGCTCGAGTGGTATAGCTGGATCTTCAGGTATATCTATTTCCAATTTTCTGAGGAATCTCCATATTGATTTCCAGAGTGGTTGTACCACTTTGCAATCCCATCATCAATGAAGGAGTGTTCCTCTTTCTCCACATCCTCACCAACATGTGCTATCACCTGGGTTTTTGATCTTAGCCATTCTGATGGGTGGAATCTCAAGGTCGTTTTGATTTGCATTTCCTTGATCACTAGGGACTTTGAACATTTCTTTAAGTGTTGCTTAGCCATTCGTTATTTCTCTGTTGTGAATTCTCTGTTTAGTTCTATACTCCATTTTCGATTGGGTTGTTTGGTGTTTTGGTGGTTAGCTTCTTGAATTCTTTATGTATTTTGGATATTAGCCCTCTAAAGAATGTGGGGTTAGTGAATTTTTTTCCCAATCTGTAGATTGCTGATTTGTCCTATTGACTATGTCCTTTGTCTTACAGAAGCTTTCCAGTTTCATGAGGTCCCATTTATCAGTTCTTGATCTTAGAGTGTGAGCCACTGAAGTTCTGTTTAGGAAATTTCCCCCTGTGTTGATGAGTTCTAGGCTCTTTTCCACTTTCTCTTCTATTAGATTCAGTGTATCTGGTTTTATGTTGAGGTCCTTGATCCACTTGGACTTGAGCTATGTTCAGGGTGACAATTATGGATCTATTTTCATTTTTCTACATGAAAACTGCCAGTTAGATTAGAATAATTTAGTAAAGATACTTTTTTTTTCCATTCTATACTTTTGGCTTCTTTGTCAAAGATCAAGTGTCTCTGTGTGTGGTTTTATTTCTGGGTCTTCAATTCTACTCCATTGTTAAATCTGTCTGTTTCTGTACCAATACCAGACATTTTTATCACTGTTGCTTTGTAGTAGAGCTTGAGGTCAGGGATAGTGATTCCCTCAGAACTTCTTTTATTGTTAAGAGTTGTTTTCCCTATTCTGGGTGTTTTGCTTTTCCAGATGAATTTGAGAATTACTCTTTTCATGTCTTTGAAGAACTGTGTTGGGATCTTGATGGGGATTCAGATGAATCTGTAGATTGCCTTTGGTAGGATGGCCATCTTTACTATGTTAATTCTACCAATCCATAAGCATGAAAGATGTCTCCATTTTCCGAGATCTTTTTTGATTTCTTTTTTGAGAGACTTGAAGTTCTTGTCATATAAGTCGTTCACTTGTTTGGTTAGAGTTACCCCAAGATATTTTATATTATTTGTGGCTATTGTGAATGGAGTTGATTCCCTAATTTATTTCTCAGCCTGATTATCCTTTGTATAAAGAAAGGCTACTCATTTATTTGAGTGAATTTCATATACAGCCATTTTGCGGATGTTTATCAGCTGTAGAAGTTCTCTGGTAGAATTTTTGGGGTCGCTTATGTACACTATCATATCTGCAAATAGTGATACCTTTACTTCTTCTTTGTCAGTCTATATCTACTTGATCTCTTTTTGTTGTCTTATTGTTCTAGCTAGCACTTTGAGTACTATATTGAATATATATAGAGAGAATGGGCATCCTTGTCTTGTTCCTGATTTTAATTGGGTTGCTTCAAGTATCTTTCCATTTAATTTCATATTAGATGTTGGTTTGCAGTAAAGTGCTTTTATTATGTTTAGTTATGGGCCTTGAACTCTTGATCTCTCCAATACTTTTAACATGAAAGAGTGTTGTATTTTGTCAAATGCTTTTTCAGCATCTAAGGAGAGGACCAGAGGACCTTATTTTCTTGGTGTCCTCTATCCTCTTTGTCTCTTATACTCTTTCTACCTACCCTTATGGAATGTCAGTTTGATGGAGAGAAACCTATATTATTGGTAAGAGCTTATGTTGTTTGTGGGTTCCTGTTCGATCACTTTGGCCAGGTGTTCTGGGCACCAACAGTTTTGGTCAGAGAGAAAAAGCAAAAGTAATGTCAGAAACATAGGAGTAATGGTGTGGGATACTGATTTCTGGGCCTGATAGTAGTGTTGCTCTGTGGTGGTATAAAGGCAGCTCCATAGGATTTGTCACTGTTTGTAGCCACCTGTGGTCACAGGAACTGGATTCTCCTGAAGGGAAAGCAGGAGCCTGGGAAAAAAATAAATGGGGTTCACGGTTGTGAGAGGAATAAGCAGGCCAAATCAGATTTTGTCTGATCAAAGCCACTTTTTTTATTTTTTATTAAATATTTTCTTTATTTACATGTCATATGATATCTCCTTTCCCATTTTCCCCTAAGAAAACAAAACAAAACAAAAACCAAAAACCAAAAAACAACAACAAGAACAAACCCCTGTTCCCTCCGTCCTCTCCCTCCCGCTGCTAACCACCTTACCCTCTCCTGCTTACTGGCCCTGGAATTCCCCTACACTGGGGCATAGAACCTTCATAGGGCCAAGGGCCTCTCCTCTCATTGATGACTGACTTGGCCATCCTCTACTATACACATGCTGCTGGAGCAAGTAGTCCTACCATGTGTACTCTTTGGTTGGTGGTTTAGTCCCTGAGAGCTCTGAAGGTACTAGTTAGTTCATATTGTTGTTCATTCTAAGGATCTGTAAACCCTTCAGCACCTTGGGTCCTTTCTCTAGCTCCTTCATTGGAGACCCTGTACTCAGTTCAATGGATTGCTGTGAGCCTCTACTTCTGTATTAGTCAGGTACTGTCAGAGCCTCTAGGGAGACAGCTATATCAGGCTGGATTGTCCTTCCTTCAGTCTCTGCTCCATAGTTAATCTCTGCAACTCCTTCAGTGGGTATTTGGTTCCCCCTTTTAAGAAGGAATGAAATGTCCACATTTTGGTCTTCCTTCTTCTTGAGTTTCTTGTGGTTTGTGGATTGTACTTTGTGTATTCTGATCTTCTGGGCAGAGAGTACATACCAGGTGTATTCTTTTGTGACTGGGTTACCTCACTCAGGATGATATTCTCCAGATCCATCCATTTCCCTAAGAATTTCATAAATTCACTGTTTTTAAGAGCTGAGTAGTACTTCATTGTGTAGGTGTACCACAATTTCTGTATCCATTCCTCTGTTGAGGGACATCTGGGTTGTTTCCAGTTTCTGGCTATTATAAATAAGGCTGCTATGAACATGGTGGAGCATGTGTCCTTATTACATGTTGGAAAATCTTCTGGGTATATGCCCAGGAGTGGCATAGCTGGGTCCCATATTACTATGCCCAACTTCTGGAGGAACTGCCAAACTGATTTCCAGAGTGGTGGTACCAGCTTGCAATCCCACAAGCGATGAAGGAGTGTTCTTTTTTCTCCACAACCTCTCCAGCATCTGCTGTCACCTGAGTTTTTTATCTTAGCCAATCTGACTGGTGTGAGGTGGAATCTCAGGGTGGTTTTGATTTGCATTTCCCTGATGACTAAGGATGTTGAACATTTCTGTAGGTGCTTCTCAGCCATTTGGTATTCCTCAGTTGAGAATTCTTTGTTTAGCTCTTACACCATTTTTTAATAGGGTTATTTGGTTCTCTGGAGTCTAACTTCTTGAGTTCTTTGTATACATTGGATATTAGCCCTCTATCAGATATAGGATTGGTAAAGATCTTTTCCCAATTTGTTGGTTGCCGTTTTGTCCTATTGACAGTGTCTTTTGCCTTACAGAAGCTTTGCAACTTTATGAGGTCCCATATGTCAATTCTTGATCTTAGAGCATAAGGTATTGGTGTTCTCTTCAGGAAAATTTCTCCTGTGTCTATGTGCTTGAGACTCTTCCCTTCTTTCTTTTCTATTAGTTTCAGTGTATCTGGTTTCCTTGAGCCACTTGGACTTGAGCTTTGTACAAGGAGATAGGGATGGATCGATTTGTATTCTTCTACATGCTAACCACCAGTTGAACCAGCACCATTTGTTGAAAATGCTGTTTTTTCCCCACTTTATGGTTTTAGCTCCTTTGTCAAAGATCAAATGACCATAGGTGTGTGGGTTCATTTCTGTGTCTTCAATTCTGTTCCATTGATCTACCCGCTTATCACTGTACCAATAACATGCAGTTTTTATCACAATTGTTCTGTGGTACCACTTAAGGTCCGGGATTGTGATTCCACCAGAGGTTCCTTTATTGTTGAGAATAGTTTTGGCTATCCTGGGTTTTTTGTTATTCCAGATGAATTTGCAAATTACTCTTTATAAGTCTGTGAAGAATTGAGTTGGAATTTTGATGGGGATTGCATTAAATCTGTAGATTGCTTTCGGCAAGATGGCCATTTTTACTATATTAATCCTGCCAATCTATGAGCATGGGCGATCTTTCCATCTTCTGAGATCGTCTTCAATTTCCTTCTTCAGAGACTTGAAGTTCTTGTCAAACAGATCTTTTACTTGCTTAGTTAGAGTCACACCAAGGTATTTTATATTATTTGTAACTATTGTGTCAAAGCTACTTTTACTAGGAAAGTCAGATATATATACATTTCACAAAAATGAAAGCAAGTTTCCAGGGTTTTCTAGGAAAGTCAGCAGCTGCAGCAAGCTGTAAGGAAGATGTGTTTTGAGGTGGCTCCTAACTGGTACTTCAGAGAAAGATAGCAGCAGACAAAGCGCCTTTTGTTTGGCTCACCCCAGGTGGGAGAGCTGCTTCTTAGCTAAGGGCTATGGGAGGAGGTCACAACTGTTCTTAGAAATGGAAATTATTTCTCCTAATTTTGAATCAGAGTTTCTTTATTACCACATGACAAATGAATTTGAAGATGCTTTCTTTTTTTCCATTGTATACCTTTGGCTTTTTTGTCAAAGATCAAGTGTCTGTGTGTGGTTTTATTTCTGGGTCTTCAATTCTATTCCATTGTTAAATCTGTCTGTTTCTGTACCAGTACCAGACATTTTTATTGCTCTGTAGTAGAGCTTGAGGTCAGGGATAGTGATTCTCTCAGAATCACTAAGTGAGTCTATTGATGTTCGGTCAGTCTTTTACAGAACTGGAAGTTTCCATACTGTTTCTTGGAATACTCTGCCTTGTGTTATTATTCTGGGATCCAGC
The DNA here is from genome assembly GCF_008632895.1 of Mastomys coucha. NCBI lineage: Eukaryota > Metazoa > Chordata > Mammalia > Rodentia > Muridae > Mastomys > Mastomys coucha. Next base: position 92,015,061 of record NW_022196904.1, read on the forward strand.
TACATTAGTATCCTTAGAACCCCAGGCTATGTGGATAAATTGTAATTAGAGTCTAAATTATGGAAGTAGAATTGGTTGTATTTAGCTATGGCACAGGTACTAAGTAGCAGCTACAGGAGTGATCTGCTTTGGATGTGTATCTTCTAGCTCCAGAGAATATGCCCAGTTATTTTTATGTCAAGTAGATAAGAATGCCTGCTCAGCACACACAAGTTACAAACTTTGAGCAACTGCATGATTACTACTGTATGATGTAAGTTTGGAGTGTACTGTTATGCAACCTGGATCATCGACCTCTGCTTAAGTTAAATGTTATTTCCCTTGCCCTTGACTTGTTCTTCTTGGTCTGTTGAACAGAATTCAGTTACTTTCTTAGCTTTTTGATTGCTTTGCTTTATCTAGTACACACTTTCATGAAAACAAATATCATTAATATTATTTAACTATCCCTTTGACATTATTGTTTAAAATGTGGGAGTTTGAGGACCAGGAGAAAAAACTCAGTGGTTAAGACTGTGTACTGATTTTGCAGAGGATACGAGCACAGTTCCAAGAACCTACTTTCTGGGGCAGATAAATGCCTGTAACTCCAGCTTCAGAGGATCTGATTACACATTCTGGCCTCTTTGGAAACCACATTCACATATATCTGCACAGAGACACATCTATACACTTTACAAACATGATCTATAAAGTAAATAAATAAAATAAAAATAAAAGGATATTTAATAGGGTACTGGAAAAAGAATTAAAATTATTAAAGGAGTACATGAGTAAGCCACAAAAAGGTATTTGTCTATGTTGTAAAAATGTGTATCTCTTTCTAATAAAGTTACTGAATGTTAAAAATGCTTATGTGGAGTATTGGAGTGAGAGATATGAAGATTTGGGATGATCATTTTAAACTTGAGAAAGAGAGAAAAAGAGAGAGATGATTTTTACTAGTTTTCTTTTCAATCAAAAAAGGATATATTCTTCAGATATATGTTTACTAACTGGTATTAAAATGCATAAGCAGAAAAAGTTTTAAACCATAGTATATACACATGTAAGCATAAACGAACTTTTAAACAGAGACAAGTAAAATGAACAACTATAATGTGGTCATTTGTTATTGTTAGGATAACCATGAAGGTGTAGATGATGGTGCACACTACATACTCTAGCATCAAGAGGGAAAGCCAAGAGATTCTGAGGCCTGATTGGCCTACATAGGCAAACACTGACTAATAAAATTACTAATTAAAATTATTAATAAATTAATAGAACTATTAATAGTTCTATTAGTTTAAAATTTATATCTAAATATGCTAGAAATCTATAGTTGTTAAAATTGTGTACATGTTTTCATTTGATTTTGGATAACCAGTTGGTATGCTCTTCCCTGGAGGAAGCCTTTTTTCCTGCTGTCTGTGTACATATTTACATATATTTGTAACAACTATTAAAGAAAAAGAGGCCATGAATTTGAAAAAGAGTAAGGAGAGATACAAGGGAGGGTTGGGCAGAAGAAAGGAGAAGGCAGTAGAGATGAACTTATATGTTAGGCTCGGAGCCTAGCATGACTACCCTCCAAAAGACCCAACAGGCAGCTGAGTCAGATGCAGATATTTACACCCAACCAATGGACAGAAGCTGGGAAGCCCTGCGGTTGAATTAGGGTAAACGCTGGAAGAAGCTGAGGAAGAAGCAACCCTATAGGAAGACCAGCAGTCTCAACTAACCTGGACCCCTAAGATTGCTCTGATAGTGAGCCACCAGCCAGGCAGCATACACTAGCTAATAGATCCCCAACACATATACAGCAGAGGACTGCTGGGTCTTGACTCAGTGAGAGAAGATGCACCTAACTCTCAAGAGAATGGAGGCTCTAGGGAGTGGGGAGGTCTGGTGGGCTGGGGGTGTGGGGTTGGGGACATTTTGCAGATGGGGGGGTGGGGGCAGGAACTGTGGGATGTGGAACAATCAAAGGGTAGACCAGGAAGGGGATAAAGACTGTATTGTAAAAAAACGATTAAAGAATTTAAAAAGATGAACTTATAATATCAAAACATAAAAGAATAAAAGCATATGTGTGTATACAGGCAGAGTATCCTGGAACAAACCAGAACCACCCAGCAGCTCCAGCAACATTAAGAAAATGAATCAGAACCCCTAGCCCTTCTCTTGGGTAGTGGTTTTTATTTTCTCACAAAGTAAAAAATGTTGAAGAATGATTTTAGAATAGGTAGATATTTTTACATTATTTACTGGTAAATATTTTTAAAAGGACAGACTACAGTCTTCCAATATTCCTTTATGATTCAGTTATCAGTTGTACAATCTGGGTCTCGAGAGCAGCCTGGTGCTAAGGACACTCAGTGTACTGAACATCATAAGACATCTGCTCTGTGTGCTATCTAATGGACACTAAGGATACCCACCATGCTGAACACCATGAGTCATCTATCCTCTGGTCTCTGAATGAGGTAAAATTGATTCCAGGATCCTGAGCATCCTCTGACTGAGGCACTAGGGGGATTCTGCTCATTCCTACTCAACATGGTTCTGGGTATCACGCTTCATCCCAGTTAAACATCCAGTCTATTTAACTACTACACCTTTATTTGCTTTCTTCTTCCTTAGATCAGCTTCTTTTTGAACAAAGTTTCTTCAAAACCTTTTCTCGGATTTGATGGGTTTTCACACAATATACGATGGGATTCATCAGGGGTGGTACCAGGAGGCAACCATCAGCCATGAGGATGTGGGTTAGAGGAGACACATTCTTGGCAAAGCGGTGCAGCATGGCTGCACTCAGCATGGACACATAGAAGAGGAGCACAGCACAAATGCGAGAAAGGCAGGTGTTGAGAGCCTTGCACTGTTCTCTGGGGCTTCCAATCCCCAGAACTGTCTTTAAGATCATTATGTAGGAAAAGATAATGAATACCAAATCCAACATAGTAGAAAGTGCAGCACACAGCCCATAGACAACATTGATTCTATTGTCAGAACAAGCCAGATTCTTGACATCCTGATGAAGACAGTAGGAGTGGGAGAGCAGGTTTCGGTGACAGTACTTCAGTCTTTGGAAGAGAAAGGGCAGTGGAAGGATCAAAAGAACACTCTTGGAAGTCAGAGAGACGCCAATTTTGATAACTCTGGATCTGGTTAGGATTGTGCTGTATTTCAAAGGGCTGTGAATGGCCACATATCGGTCAAATGCCATTACAGACAGCACAGAAGCTTCAGTGACTGTGAACAGGTGGATGAAAAACTCCTGGGCAAAGCATGCAGCTGCATGGATTTCATGAATTCCAAGCAAGATGGTGGATAAAGAAGAGAGGGACAGCCCCAGGTCAGAGATGGAGAGCATGGAAATGAAGAAGTGCATGGGCTTGTGGAGGCTTTGTTCTGTCTGGATAAAAAAGAGGACCATAACATTACCCAGGAAAGAGAGAAGGTACACAAAGGAGAAAGGAATAGACACTCAGATGTGACTCTTCTGTAGTCCAGGGATCCCGATAAGGAAGAATCTAAGAATCTGTGTGTCATTGAGGGGAGACATGCCTCTGGAAGGATACTACCTAGGTGATAACCTTGAAGCAGATAAGGAATTCTTAAACAATGTTAGGACAGAAGAGTATGCAATCCACACTTCTAAGGCCAAGCATCTGTTTCATGTTGCCAATCTATACTGTGAAAACAAGACAAAAACAAATGGGAAGGATGTGGTCGGTGATGTCTTCATCCATTAGCTTGTTTTATTCTGCTACTATCAACTACCTTGGATCTAGTTTCTACCAATTCTCGACAATCCATTGACCTCATGGAAATCTCCTGGGCAAGGCATACAACTATATGAGTTTCACTGATCAAAAGGAAAAATCATTACTATTCCCATGCCCCATTTCTCATGAAAGATCTTAAATCTCACAATTATATTTTACATTAATAAAGACAGTAAGGGGAAACAAAATTTTGGTAGAAAACCAAAAAATTGGTAGGTTAGATTGCATATTCAAAAATTATTTTATACTTCCACATTCATGCTTGTATCTATCAGAATAACAGCTTAAATAGTGGTAGAAATGGAGCTGCAGAATAACACACAGTCTTACAGACAACAAGGATTTTTAAGAACTGGGTACCGTTACCTTATGTATACACAGGATAGTCTGAATTAGATAACATTTCATGAATTTTTCTCAGTAATATCATATAGAACACTAATTAAAACAAATATTTCCTCCTTTGAAATGACTTAACATACATTTCTAAAAACTGCATCCTATTTTCTCTGCACATGTAAATTGGTTTCAGAAAATCACTTCTTTATAGATTGCTTTCCTTTTATTCTGATTAATATCTATCCTCTCTCAGTACTAGAATAACAGCAGAACAATATGACTGTACTGCTAAAGGCCAGAACAGTGGGTGGAGCCTGCTTGTGGTCCCATATTTCCTTATTTAATTATATATAATGTTATATAAAGTGAAATTCATAGTTAAATATCTTGCTATTTATGTCAAATTTCATCCATTGTATAAAACAACAAACAAAACCAAAAACAAAGAAAAACAGATCTGAGATCTGTGTTTCTTTCTAGATTGTTCTGCAGTCCCCAAGACTACAACTCTTTTACTGCTTCTTCAGAATGTGACAATATTTTTCAAAGTCACTCCTTCTGTGGGTTTTTTGTTTTATTTTCATGGTGATCTATATCCCTCTGTAAGTTTATCTTTCTTCTGGTACTTCTTTCTAAGCAATGTGACTTTCTTCTTAACACTCTATTAGTTATAAATAAAATAATCTTATATGGAAAGACTTTGGAAACTGATGTTCATCCTTGTCTTCAAAACTGCATCATCTTTTGGTAAGGTAGGTTCCACTAAGGTTCAATTTGAGTGTACAAGACAAACATCACAAACTATTAGTAGTATTTTAAGTCAAATTATAATATCCTGATAAGTGACTATCAAATTTCTCACTTATGTTCTTATGCAATTGCTTTCTTTTACCTATATATAAGAAAAGCAAGTCTACAAACAAGGTATGATTAATTGTCCAAGGGCTTGTGTCTTCCAATTGAAACCATGTGGCAGCTGATGTATATTCTTCTCACATGTGTTATTTAGATTGGGCATTTCTAGGACATTCGGACTCCTGTTGTCACATGCCCTTTCATTCTCTTTGTTAGTTCTTCAGCATTCTGCTTCAGTGGATCTTCTGATTCATATTTACTAAGGTCACATTTAGTGTAACCTCTCAGAATTTAGATGGAAATGGTGTGCAAATTGTATCAGATAGCTTGAGAAATTTTTCTTACCTTTGAAGAAAGTCAATGTGACATTCTACCATGAAGATAATGGTGTTTTGAAATTGGAAGCAGAGAATTCTTTAACCTTCCACTTTCCACTGGTATATACAGAATAATGAAGCCAAGAAATTTCACTGGGAATGCCTACATGGAAAAAAACCTGTTTGTAGGGTTGCATCAGGCTCCATGCAAATCTGATATGTGACTCCAGAGACTTTAATGAAGAGCTAAATTGGCCATAGGCTTAGACAAAAGAAAATGCTGCTTTTAAGTGCCTGTTGGACATCTGTTTCAAACTTTGCTCCTTAGCTCTTTGTCTTAGCTGTTGTTTTTTCCTAGATATAATTTCCTTGGGTACAAGGAAGCAGGGCAGATAGCTGTTGTCCTGGTTGTTCATTTGTTCATTTGTTTGTGTCCATTTGATACAAGCTAGAGTTATCTGGGAAGAGCAACATCAGCTGAGGAAATGCCTCTGTCAGATTGCTTATAGGCAATTCCTTAGTTTAGTATGATGATTAACGCTTGATGTGGGTGGATCCAGACTATGGGTGTATGGTGGAAGTGCAGTGATACCCCTGGGCCGGTGGTCCTTACTTGTATAAGAAAGTAGTCTGAGAAAGTGATAAGAAGCAATCCAGGGTCCCTGCTTCAGTTTCTGTTTGCAGGTTTCTGCCATGACTTCCCTCGGTGATGGAGTGTGACCAGACATTTGTAAGCAGAAATAAATCCTTTACTATTCAAGTTGCTTTTGGTCATGTGTTTTATCTCAGCAATAAAAACCTTAAATAAGAGCATTGCTTTTAGAGGAACACATTCTTAAAGAGATCAGACCACCGATATTACATGCTAACTTTCTTCCAACTCAAATTATACTCCATTTAAATGCTTATTAAACATTTAGATTTCTTTTTGTGATGTACCTATAAAATATTTGCATTAGTCAGGGTTCTCTAGAGGAACAGAACTTATAGAATTAATATGTGTACATATTCATTATTTATTTCATTATTTGTATATATAATTCTAGTAAATTTTCCATACATAAACATTCATATATATGTAATTTATATATTAGAATGGCTTACCACTGTGATGCAGCTGGTTCAACAGTGGTTGCTTACCAATGGAAGGTTCAAGAACCCAGAAGTTATTTAGCCTCCAAAACTGGATGTCTCAGATGGTTTTTTATCAGAATCCTGAAGAAGTGAGTTCTAATGCCAATGAAGGAATGGACTTGCTAGGTAGAGCAAGAACAAGCAGGCAAAGAGAACAAGGTTCCTTCTTCAATGTTCTTTCTCTCTTTCTCTCTCTCTCTCTCTCTCTCTCTCTATATATATATATATATATATATATATATATATATATATATATATTTGTATATGAATCAAATATATGAGTAAAACAAGGACCAGAAACCACAGAAAGCCAGTTTGGCTTTTCATTGTAAATGATATATTCTTTATTAGTCATATTAACTTCATAATTTGACTTAAGATAGAGAAAGTAGAATGGATACAATTTTACAATGTTTTTTTATGTTTTGCCTATATCTATATCTATATCTAGATAGATAGATAGATAGATAGATAGATAGATAGATAGATAGATACATGTATATATTGTAAACTGGACATCCCTGGGAAGTGGGAACCTCAGGGGAGGAATTGGCTCCATCAGATTGGCCTGTAGGCTCATCTCTGGGATGTTTTCTTGACTGGTCCACTGTGGGTGGTACCATGCTTAGGAAATTGGGCCTGGGCCTTATAAGAAATCTGCTTTTGAGCCTGGAAGCAGGCTAGTAAGCAGAATTCTTCTGCTTGAAGTTTTCTACCTCAAGCTCCTGCCTTGAGATCTGGCTTTGGCTTCCCTTGATGGTACATTCTAACCTCTAAGGTAAAATAATCCTTTTCCTTCACAGATTGCTTTTGGGGATGGTATTCATCACTGAAGTAGAAAGCAAACTAGGGCACTTAGAAATGGGCAGTGTGGTGTTGTTTCCAAGAGAAGAAGAGAGGATCTGTTGGGAGAAGAGTAAGCAGCCTCATAAGTAGGCCCTGGGTAAATAACTGCACTGTTGATTGCTCATCCTGTCCAAGGTTGTCTGGATGTTTGTGTTTTCTCCCAAAACAATAATACATTACTATTACCCTTTCAGTTTCTTACTTAGTCTTATTTCCTCAGTCAATGGAGTAATCAATGATGGATGTGTAGATTTATATTAAAATGACAGAAAAGCCTGAATCAAATATATGAGTAAAACAAGAACCAGAAACCACAGAAAGCCAGCTTGGCTTTTCATTGTAAACGATATATTCTTTATTAGTCATATTAACTTCATAATTTGACTGAAGATAGGGAAAGTAGAATGGGTACCATTTTACAATGTTTTTTTATGTTTTGTCTATAATCCTTTGATGCCTTCCTATCTTCACTAGCACACAAACATCTTCAAGTTCTGACCCCCTCATCAATAATGGCATGGTTTAATGTAATGCACTTTAGTTCAGTGCACAAAGGAATTCTCTTTAAGATGATTAAGATAAATATTTTAGTCAGTTATTTTTAAAGGGGTCATAAGACTACATTTTGGCAAGACTGAGAGTAAGTAATGTTTATGCTGATAAAACAGATAACCACACTATAAGACTTGTTGCTTAAGTATTCTATTCTATGGTTCTAATGGTGGAAGGAATCTATCAGAGTATTTTATTTGTTTGGAAATGATTTATTTTGTTAGAGAAGAAAAAAACAATAAAATATGTGTTTGCTTTAACTATGTTTAAAATAAAATCCTAGTAAGACTGCCATCAATAATGGGAGTATTACTGGTGAAACTGGGAAATTGTTCCTACCTAATTTACACATCCTCTACATCTAAGCTCACTTTTTGTCACTTTACATTGTATGTCATTTCACCATCTGCAGTGTCTTCCCTTCAGTCTTCACATGATCAATGTCCTGTAGAATTTCAAAATGAAAGATACGTAAAATAACAACAAATCTTACCATTCTCTAATATGAAATAAATTCACTGTTATCTCCTGGTAATATGCATTATCATCTTTTCATTTCTTAAATGGAATATTTTCCCGTCTTAGAAATGTCCATTGGTTGCTTTTCAAGGAAATCTGATGGCAGGTTGCCCTTAGGTTCTTTGTAGCCTAGATCAAGGTCATCTGGCTAATTATTTGTTATTTGATCACTATGTTTAAACTCAAGTTTGTTAGCTTCAACAATAGTGACTAGATAGCTTTGTAGGAAGATATGCAATCTTGAATCTGACAACTATAACCTAGTCAACATAGATCTACTCCAGCGTATCAGAAATAATGTTCGCATCCTAGCTCTTGACTTTCTGTCTGCAGGAAGTTCATTAAGTAGGTCCTTACAACTTTAGTCTCTTTAAATGAATAAACAGAGAGGTATGATATATAAAAATCTTATGAATTGTGAGAATAAAAGGAGAATGTGCACTAAAATTCCTATAATATATCTTGGGTGTATTAGAAATTCACAAAGCCAATGCATATATTATTAAAAATCTGTTAATTAGTTACAGGTTGCTAGCTAGTTCTGGACTGACTATCCTTTAATCAATTGGTGTTTTGGAAAGTTTCTCTTGATTTACTTGAGGGTAAAAACGTAGGGGATGATGCTGATGCAATTGGTAGTAAAGGCCGGCAGCAGGCATACAAATATTCTAACATTGTTTCAAATGATTTGCAAGATTTTCAGGCCATACAAACAAGAAAATTAGAATATTTGCTTTAGATTTTAAAGGTCAGTAGCATTCTTGTAATGATTATTTTCCTATTTTTCAAACCTTTGAGTACCTGTGATATCTTGATGATAGAAACAGCACTTAACAAAGTATATCTCATTGTAATTGAAAATTGCAATAGTCTTCAAACTTTTTTCTTAAAAAGTGTTCTTATTTTCACATTAATTAACTAGCAATTATTTACTGGCATATATATTCTGCATCAGAAATATACTGATCATTAGTTTTTTAAGGTCCTTTAACTGTTTTTGTTTGTTTGCCTTAAGTTTTTTATTAATTGATCATTTTATTTATTTACACTTTAAATAATGTCACCCTTCCTTGTCTCCCCTTCACAAATCCCCCATCCCATCTCCCCTCCCCTTTGCATCTAAGAGGGTGCTTTTCCCTCACTCTCACACCTCATCCCTCTAACATCCCTCTCCGCTGTGGCACCAAGTTTCCACAGAACCAAGAGATTCCCCTCCCATTGATGCCAGATAAGGTAATCCTCTGCTACATATGTAGCTAGAGCCGTGGACCCATCCATGTGTACTCTGGCTGGTGGTTTAGTCCCTGGTAGCTCTGGGGAGTCTGGTCAGTTGACATTATTGTTCTTCCAATGGGGTTGCAATCCCCTTCAGCTCCTTCATTCCTTCCCCTAACTCTTCCATTGGGGTCCCTGGGCACAGTCCGATGGTTGGCTGTGAGTATCTGTATCTCTATTAGTCAGATGCTGGCAGAGTTTCTTAGAGGCCAGCTATACAAGGCTTCTATCAGCAATCACTTCTTGGCATCAACCAGAGTGTCAGGGTCTGGTTACTGCAGATGGGTTGGATCCCAAGGTGGGGTGGTCTCTGGATGGCCTTTCCTTCAGTCTCTGCTCCAATTTTTTTCCCTGCATTTCCTTTAGACAGGAAAAATTCTGGTTAAAAAATTTGAGGTGGGTAGGTGGCCCAATCTCTCAACTGAGGGCCATGCCTATCTACTAGATATGGCCTCTACAGGTTCTGTCTGCTGTGTGTTTTAGCTAATATCATCCCTGTTGGATGCTGGGAACCTCTCACTGCCTCCCTGGCATCTGGGACTTGCTAGAAATCCCCCCCCATTTCCTCCCTCCAACTGTTACATATTTCTATTCATTCTCCTCACCCTCTAAACTTTTCTCCTGTCCAAATAGTTCTATCTGACGACCCTACTATACCACTACTGGGCATATACCTAAAAGCTACTCCAACATATAGCAAGGACATGTGATCCACTGATCCACTATGTTTTTAGCAGTCATATTTATAATAGCCAGAATCTGGAAACAACCAGATTTTTCTCAAAAGAAGAATGAATACAGAAAATGTGGTATATATACACAATGGAGTTCTACTCAGTATTAAAAAGATGACTTCATGAATTTTACAGGCAAATGTATGAAACTAAAAAATATCATCCTGAGTGAGGTAACACAGACACACAAGGACACACATGGTATGTACTGACTGATAAGTGGATATTAGCCCAAAAGCACATAATACCCATGAAACAACTCATAGACCATATGAAGCTTATCAAGAAAGAAGACCAAAGTGTGGATGCTTCAATCCTACAAAAAATTACAGGAGGTAGAGGAAGGGAGGGGCCTGGGAGGGAGAAAGGAAAGGGAGGAAAAAAAGGGTCAGGTATAGGAAGTGACATAAGTCATTTAACTGTTTTTTTTGTTTTTTGTTTTTTGTTTTTTGTTTTTTTGTATTTAATGTATTTGTTTTACACATCTGGGTCTTACTCTTTAATATTTTATCTGATGGCTGATATCCTCACAATAGTTGATAAAATGGTGTGACTATGAATAAGTGTGCATAATAACTTTTTACAGCACAAATCAGTCACTGCTGAGTTAGAGTCATAATCGCCTTTACATTTATTTGCAAATATACTAAATTTTTAGTTGTATAATTCATTGAAAAAGTCTTTATTGTATTTGACACTTGGAATAATTTTATCATTGGGTTGAACAGAAAGAAAAGAATGAGAAAGAAGGAGAGAAATTTACCTAGTTCTAACCTCTGTACTGATCCTGAAGACATTTAACACAGAGTGTTATTTCCTTTACTTGATATGTGCAGTGCACCTTTATGATAAGAGTATTTTATTTTCATTGTGACTTTTCAATGTCTACATGTATTCAGATACAGTGATGTAACCCAGGCTTTCAGGGAAGCTGGAATTTCCCACCAGTGATATTTCTCACATAATTTGGTTTGGATCAGATTTCTAATCTGCTGACTCTTTACAGAATATACAATGGGATTCATTAGAGGAGGAATCAGAAGGAAGATATCAGCTATTATGATTCCAATAACTGGAGAAATGTTTTTAGCAAAGCGGTGAAGGGCTGCCAAGGTAATGATGGGCACATAGAAGATGAGCACAGCACAGATATGAGAGATGCAAGTATTAAAGAACTTGAGGCGACCTTTACGGGACGTAATGCCCAGGACAATTTTAAGGATCAGCATGTAAGACACAGAAATGAACACCAAGTATAACAGAGATAAAGTAGCCACGAAAAATCCATAGATAACATTGATTCTGTTGTTGGAACAAGCTACCTTCATAACATCCTGGTGAAGGCAGTAAGAGTGAGATAAGAGACTTTTCTTACAGAATTTCAACCTCTTTAGTATAAAGGGAAATGGCAGAACAACTGCAATACAGAATGTAGCAAATATCAGGCCAGTTTTAAAGACCCTCCTGACTGTAAGGATAGAGGTATATCTCAAAGGGTTGTAGACAGCTATAAAGCGGTCGATGGCCATGATGAAAAGCACTGAGGACTCCATAGCTGAGAATCCATGAATGAAAAACTCTTGAGCAAAACAGGCATCTGAGGAAATCTCTGCGGAGTTGAACAAGAATATTCTCAGCATAGTTGGAAGGGAAGAAACGGACAGTCCTAAGTCAGAAAATGCCAGCATAGAGAGGAAATAATACATAGGCTCGTGCAGAGAGGTCTCTGTCTTTATGAGGAAGAGAATGGTGCAGTTTCCCATGATGGCCACAAGGTACATGAGGCAAATTGGGATGGAGAGCCAAATATGCACATGCTCCAACCCTGGAATCCCAATCAGAATGAAGATGGGGATTTCTATATCAGAGGCATTGCAGACTGACATTACAGGGATACCAGGCCCTCAGGAACTGGATTTCAGAAGAATGCTCCTGCAGTGGCATAAATGAATTGTCTGAAATGAGTACACTTTAGTTTGAGCTAGTACAGATATTGACTTGGTAGACATGTATCTGCAACAACCTAGATCTTTAAAAATAATCAGCAGATAAGATCAGCATCTGGAATTATATTATCAGAATTCAATGAGGTAAATCAAAATATATCTACATAAATAATCAGCAATAGAGAAATAAAATTTCAAATGCTTATCCTGGTCTCAGAGCACAGGCAGCAAAATGTTTCCCAGACTGAATTACCTCTGGTATATTTATTAAAATAACAGTAATACATACTTTGAGATCATGTATATAAATTTAGGATTAGAGAAAGATATTCATTTACTATAATTTCACTTGCAATAATGCAAGAACATTAATACATACTGTTGCTTCAGGAAATGATCTAAGTGAACTCTACAGGGCTCAATTATTTTTCAAGGACTTCTATTTCTAAGTAATGTAGACTTTTTCCTTTTAATATGAGGGGAAACCTAGGACATATGTTGCAGAGTTGAGATACAACCTTATTTTTCTTGGAGTACTGTGCTTGTTTCCATTTTCATTCTGTCTGCATGTAAACAACCCAGGCTGATTCTCAAATCACCCCATGATTAAACCCACTGAAGAGAGCAGCGCACTTCAATGTTCAGTCATCACAGATTCTACATTTGCTTCCCTGCTCCAGATTCATAGCATCCCATAAAAACACACATTATATGCACTAGGAGTGAGGGAATGAAGTCATATTCTCAGTTTGGTAGCCTCTGTGTTTAAATAAAATGACTGAGTAGCATTTGCACAAAACCTATGTCACAGGTTATTCAAATGCCATGAGTTGGTAGCCATATTTTCATTTTCATCATAGAGTTGCTTTCTTATTTATCGAGAGATAGAAATTGGGAGGCAAAGACCTAAAGTTAATGAGAAGCATGCTAAGTGACCACAAGCTACTGAGCCCAGGAACTCTTATTTGTTCTCCTTGCTTTCTCACCAAAGCAAGCTTATCCAAATTTTTTTCCTTATCCAAATTCTAAATAATTTATTAACATTTCCTTATCCAAATTCTAAATAATTTATTAACATGTAAGTCAGTGATACCCCTTTATTCTTTAGCAGTTTTGTCTCAAGACTGTTCCACATACCTGGATTTGATTTTCTTTCTGTGCTTCTCAAAGACTTTGGGGTAGTTCTTAGTTGATTTCCATGAGTTCATAAAACTCTGGGCTTATAGCAGACATTTAAAAAATGCTATTAGAATTTTGAAAAGACCGAGGTTCTGGCCTTTAGGCCAACAACTTTGAAACCTGGGGTGTTTGCTTGAGGAAACAAAGAAAAATTGGAACTGTGTCTGTGAGGAAGCTAACTAGTAAGTTGGTAGGTAGGGGAACACAGAGAGAAGGGGCTGACTAGACTACTTGAGCTTCAGTGAGGAGCAAAGACAGGAGTTTATCCTTTCTTCAGTGTTTAGTCATGCCTCCCCAAGGATTCCCAATTAGTCCACAGAGCTTTGGCGATTCTAACTTGGTAGAGCATACTTAGAGAAAATGAAACTACCATTAGGTAAACCCTAAGATGACCCCAGAACCATATCCCTGGAAATAGTTAACTATCAATAGACAGAACCTATCAGCTCTGACTCACTATTCCCTACTCTTCCAGGATCTCAGTGTGCCATGTAATATCACACAAACAGCCTCTAGATGTACAATTATGTCTTTTTTCTAATTTAATTTTTCTTATTTATATCCGAAATGTCCCCCTCCTAACCCCCTCTCCAAGGGTTTCACCCCCAATTTTCCCTTCCCTTCTGGTGCCCTCCTGGAATCCCCTCATCCTAGTACAGCAAGTCTCTGCAAGATTAGGCACATCCTCTCTGACTGAGGCCATACAAGGCAGCCTTCTGGGGCACATAGCCAGGGGGGTCTCCAACCAGTCCATGTATGCTCTTTAGTTGGTAATTAAGTCTTTTAGAGCTTCCAGTGGTCCAGATTAATTGATACTTTTGGTCTTCCTGTGGGCTTACCATCGCCTTCAATCCTTCCCCTAATTCTTCCATAGGGGTCCCAGCCCTCTGTCAAATGTTTCCTTGTAGGTATGTGCCTCTCTCTCTGTCAACTGCTGGGTAAAGTATCTCAAAGGACAGATTCTTCTTATCATAACTTATAATGAGGCATAAACATACAACATGTTTTACCTCTTTAGTTTTGTCTACCATATACAAAAGTAAATAGCTAGAAGTAAATAAAATTAAAGTAATACTGCGTGAAATATATGCTTATCTAGATTATCAGCAAATCTCTTTATTTGACAGCACAATTTGGAGGTTGTAAGACACCTAAAATCATTTGGTAACCATTTTATTCATGTGAGTAATAACAATAAACATAGCCGTGATTTCTGGTAATTGTCTATCTTCTGCTTTTATTGTGCATACGAGTTAGGAAAGCATAACAAAACAAAACCAGTTACACTCATTGGGGTTTTGTTTGGTATCAAGTGTGGTGTGCATGTTTAGTATTAGGCAATAATTAGTATTAAGAAATCATTATTTTTTTTTACTGTTTTTTATTAGATATTTTCTTTATTACATTTTAAATGATATCTCCATTCCCTGTTTCTACTCTGAAAAAAGAAAAAAAACACCTGTTTCCTCACCCTTACCCCTGCTCACCAACCCACCCCCTTCTGCTTCCTGGCCCTAGCATTCCCCTACACTGGGGCATAAATCCTTCACAGGGCCAAGGGCCCCTCCTCCCACTGATGACCAACTGGGCCATCCTGTGCTACATACACAGCTAGGGCCATGCATCCCACCATGTGTACTCTTTGGTTGGTGGCTTAGTCCCTGGGAGCTCTGAGGATACTAGTTAGTTCATATTGTTGTTCCTCCTAAGGGGATATAAACCCTTTAGCTCCTTGGGTCTTTTCTCTAGCTCTTTCACTGCTCAATCCAATGGATGGCTGTGAGCCTCTACTTCTGTATTAGTCAGGCACTGTCAGAGCCTCTCAGGAGACAGCTATATCAGGCTTCTGTCAGCCAGCACTGCATAGCATCCACAATAGTGTCTGGGTTTGGTGATTATATATAGGAAGGATTCCCAGGTGGAGCAATCTCTGGATAGTCCTTCCTTCAGTCTCTGCTCCATAGGTTGTCTCTACAACTCCTTCCATGGGTATTTTGTTCCCCCTTCTAAGAAGGATTGAAGTATCCACACTTTGGTCTTCCTTCTTCTTGAGTTTCTTGTGGTTTGTGGGTTGCACTTTGTGTATTCTGAGCTTCTGGACTAATATCCACTTATCAGTGAGTGCATACCAGGTATGTTCTTTTGTGATTGGGTTACTTCACTCAGGATGATATCCTCCAGATCCATCCATTTCCCTAAGAATTTCATAAATTCATTGTTTTTTAATAGCTGAGTAGTACTCCATTGTGTAGATGTAGGACATTTTCTGTATCCATTCTTCTGTTGAGAGACATCTGGGTTGTTTCCAGTTTCTGGCTATTATAAATAAGGCTGCTATGAACATGGTGGAGCATGTGTTCTTATTACACCTTGGAGCATCTTCTGGGTATGTGCCCAGGAGTGGTATAGCTGGGTCCTCAGGTAATACTATGCCAAATTTCCTGAGGAACCGCCAAACTGATTTCCAGAGTGGTGGTACCAGCTTGCAATCCCACCAGCAATGAAGGAGTGTTCCTCTTTCTCTACAGCCTCACTAGTATCTACTGTCACCTGAGTTTTTTCTTAGTCATTCTGACTGGTGTGAGGTGGAATCTCAGGGTTGTTTTGATTTGGATTTCCCTGATTTCTAAGGATGTTGAACATTTCTTTAGGTGCTTCTCAGCCATTCGGTATTCCTCACTTGAGAATTCTTTGTTTAGCTCTGTACTCCATTTTTTACTAGGGTTATTTGTTTCTCTTTAGTTTAACTTCTTGAGTTCATTGTGTATATTGGATATTAGCTCTCTATCAGATATAGGGTTTGTAAAAATCTTTTTCCAATCTGTTGGTTGCCATTTTGTCCTATAGACAGTGTCCTTTGCCTTAAAGAAGCTTTGTAATTTTATGACATCACATTTGTCAATTCTTTTTTTTTTAATTAGATGTTCATTTCTGGTTCTTCAATTCTGTTCCATTGATCTTCCTGCCTGTCACTGTACCAATACCATGCAGTTTTTGTCACAATTGCTCTGTAGTACAGCTTAAGGTCTGGGATGGTGATTCCATCAGAGGTTCTTTTATTGTTGAGAATAGTTTTTGCTATCCTAGGTTTTTTTTATTCCAGATGAATTTGCAAATTTCTCTTTCCAAGTCTGTGAAGAATTGAGTTGGAATTTTGATGGGGATTGCATTGAATCTGAAGATTGCTTTCAGCAAGATGGCCATTTTTACTATATTAATCCTGCCAATCCATGAGCATGGGAGATCTATCCATCTTCTCAGATCTTCTTAAATTTCCTTCTTCAGAGACTTGAAGCTCTTGTCATACAGATCTATTACTTGCTTAGTTAGAGTCCACTTTATCTTCTTTCATTTACTATTGAATGTCCTAATTGTCTCTCTTCTGTTTCCTATTGCTACTTCTATTTTGGTCTTTAGATAAACTTAAGTCTTTTTAGCTTGCAATTCTGGATTTCCATTTCTTCTTTGTCTTTGTCTCCACATTTTCCCTTGTATTTGACTTCTTGCTACCTTTGGTTTAACCCTCAGCTGGGATGAGTTAATTCTGCACTAATTTCAGATGCTTTAATTTCAGGAGACTTGAGGCTTCAGTTATTCCTCTATCTATACAAATACTTCTCATTTCTCCTGCTTTGGAATACAAGGGAATGTTTCAGACTCTGATAGATCCCAAGAGGGGAAATGCTGTATGCAACATTACTGTAGATAGAGCATAGAACCTGAGTCCTTGGAATACATTCCTACTGCCATCTGTGGCTCCTAGTCCTTCCTTAACATGCAATAGGTATTATTATTATTATTATTATTATTATTATTATTATTATTATTACTATTAGTATTACCCTAAGAGGAGTTCATAATATGTTTATTTTTTTACTTTTGAACTTATATTTTATAAATTTCTTTGAAATATAATTACATAATTTCTTTCTTCATCTCTTCTTTCCAACCATTTCCTCATTCATTCACAAACTTTTGGCCTATTTTTCTTTAATTATTACTGTTGTGTTTCTAGGTATACAAACTAAATGAATATATAAATATAACATGCTGAGTGAATTTATTATGTATATATTTTAGGGATGACCACTTGGTATTGGATAGTGAATTATGGTCCCCATCCCTAGGGAGGAATACTTTTCATCCACTAAGCACTCATTGTCTATCTTTTCTCATCTCAGTCTGAAGTCTTGGTATAAATACAGGTCTTCATCTAGAGGTCTGCACTGGGATGCCAATAGGTGTTGATCATTCTTCAGTTCTTGTTTGGGGAAACATATTTTTGAGATTCATAGTAGGTTTCCCATCTTATCTAGAATACATAATCTTGCAGAAGAATTCCTGGTCTTCTGGCTGTGATAAAGAATCGAGATACACACACTCACATACACACAAAAATGGACTTATAAAGTTGTATCTCTCTGTTTCTCTCTCCCTCTCACCTTCTCTCTCTCTCTCTCTCTCTCTCTCTCTCTCTCTGTATGTGTGTGTAAAACAAATATAATAAAAGAAATGGACCATCAATTTGAGAGTGGTGGGGGAATGGGAGAGTCTCAAGTGAGTCTGAGAGAGACTGAAGGGAGGAAGGACAGTAATACTATTCAAGGGGAATGCCAGGACCAGGAAGCTGGAGTGGGTAGATTGGTGAGCAGGGGGAGGTGGGAAGGGTACGGGAAAACAGGAAAGGGGAAAATATTTGAGATGTAAATAAATAAAATATCGAATAAAAATGTTTTTACAAAACAGAAAAGAAGCTCATAGAATTAGAAGAATGTACTATAAACATTTATATTTATGTAAGTTAGAAAATCTTGTGGGTGGGGGAGTACCCTCATAGAAGTAGGGGGGACGGAGGGTGGGATAAGGGGTTTGCTGGAGGGGAAACTATGAAGGGGGATAACATTTGAAATGTAAATAAATAAAATAACCAATAAAAAAGAAAACCTAATGAAAAAAAAATTTAAAAAACTTCAAACCATGGTGGTGAAGTCCAGTGTTGGGTATTCTTGCTGACCATGTATTTACAAGTAAAGTATAAAGAACAATGACTCATCTTCATCTTCATGGTACTTATTTCACATCATGAGCTTTCATCACATTCTTGTTCTTCTAGTTCCTTTATTAGATGAATTGATATCCAAATTTTTTAAAAATGGTTTTATTCAAAATAAAAGAAAATTTAAATGCTCATATAAAATGATAGAGATATTGAAGATGTCCTTGAAATGAAAATATCCAATTTATAAGATACACATTGTTAAGAGAAAACAGTTTTTAATCTTTGAACATAATAAAACATTATCCATTCACTTGTGTGTGTGTGGGCTTGTGTGGGTTTGTGTGTTTGCAATGATAATGACTTTGTCACCTTATCTAATCAAAATACACATAAATATAGAAGCACTCTAATGCATATATTTTATAATTATCTAATTTCAGTTACTTTTTATTTGTTAAGTTTTTATAATCTGCACCATTGTCTATTGTTTTAATGAAAAATATCTTATACTTTAACTTGCATCAACTACAAAGACTCTCTCTTTTGGACATAATACACTTGCAATTTGTCCATGCCATTCTGTTGTATACAATAGAAACTACTGCATTATACTGCAGCATTCCATTTTCTAGATATGCCAAAATAATTATTCTGTATTTACTTTTTTATTTTTAAGTTCTTTGATTTAATTACTTTTAAATTACTTTTAATTACGTCTAGTCATTACCCCCTTCCTAGTCTGCTCTCTCACAGTTCCACATCCCATTCCTCCCCTCCCCTGTCTCCAAGAGGATGTTCCCACCTCCGAACCCAATACCTATCTCATCCTACCCCACCCTACTGCACCACTGCCAGGCCTCCTCTTTCTAGTGTTAGGGGCATTTTGTCTCACTGAGGCCTGACCAGGCAGTCCTCTGCTGTATGTGTCAGGGGCCTCAGACCAGCTAGTGCATGCTTCCTGTTTGGTGGCTCAGTGTCTGAGAGATCTCAGGGTTCCAAATTAATTGAGACTGCTGGTCTTCCTATGGGGTCACCCCTGTCCTCAGCTTCTTCCAGCCTTTCCCTAATTCAACCACAGAGATCTCTGACTTCAGTCCATTGGTTGGTGTGGGCTCTTGCCCCCTTTGCCTCAAGAGTCAAAAGCGAAATGAAACTGCCCTCAGATCCAGGACTGTGGATGCCTCCTGTGGAGAGAATGCCTGACTACCTCAGATCAAAGACTTTCGCCCTTGCCTTTGAAGTACCTTTTCCTCTGGTCTGGTGTTGATGTTAAATGGCTTGGTATCTGGTTGCCTTTGGTTTCAATATTGCCTCTGGTTATTTAAACTGAGTGATCCAGTAAATACACACACTTCTCTCGATGCAGCTACCTGGTTTCTGTGTCCTTTCTTTCTCTCTTACCCGCTTGTGTTTTCTGGTACTCAATTATTCTCCGTCCGAGAGCACCCAACAGTAGTGAGGGTCCACCAGCCGGTCTCACTACAGGTTGGGTGTAAGTATCTACATCTGTCTTAGTCACCTGCTTGTTTGGGCCTCTCAGAGGATAGCCATGCTAGGCTCCTTTCTGTAAGCACACCATGGCATCAGTAATCATAGTGTCAGTCCTTGGAACCTCCCCTTGAGATGGATCCCAAGTTTGGTCAGTCACTGGACCTCCTTTCCTTCAGTCTCTTTTCTGTTTTTGTCCCTGCAGCTCTTTTAGACAGCGATAATTCTGGGCCAGTAGTTTTGTCTGTGGGATGGCAACCGCATCCCTCAACTTGATGCCCCGTGATTCTACTTGAGGTGGACTCTACAAGTTCCCTCTGCCCACTACTGGACACTCCTCCCCTTGATTCCTCCCCTTGATTCCTGAGAGTAAAAATAATTTTTAAGACAAGGCAAACACCTCATATTGTGCCTGGACAATTCAACCCAGTAGGAGGAAAAGAGTCTGTAGAACAGATGATGAGTCTGAAATACATCCTCTCCCACTGTTAGGAGTTCCCCCAAGTCCCAAGCTAACAGTTATAATATATACATAGAGAACCTGCTGCAAATGTATACAGGGTGCATGCTTGCTGTTTGAGTTTTTGAACTCATGGAAGCACTTCTTAGTTGATTCAGTAGGCCATGTTATCCTGGCGTCTGCAATCTCCTCTGACTCCTATAATCTCTATGTGTTTAGCTTGTGGTTCAAATCATGATTCATGTATTATTTTACTGAGAATACATGTAAATATGGAGAAATGTGATATTTACATCAGAAATTCCAAAAAAGAACATGGATTTCAGTGTATTAAACTATTCAATTTTTTCTCAGAAATTTTATATACTTGTGTATAGAAATTGAATGTCCTACATTAGGTTCATCATTAAGTATTTAATATAAGTTTGTAATAATATAAATAACCTTCAAAATTATTTCTTTTATACCTTAGCACATAAGTATAAAAACAAAGACAATTTATATTAGCTCTTTTTTTCTCTAGAAGAAACTCCAAACAGGTTTATTTTCTAATAATTTTAAATTTATTCTCTCATTTAACTCATCTCAACTTCAGGTTCCCCTCTTTCTAGTCCTCTCTATTCCCATACATGCACCTCTCTTCACCCCCAGATACACTACATATCCATAGTTTCTGCCTATGAGACAAAACATGCTATTTCTATTTCTGAGTCTGACTTATCGAAAATAATGACCTTCAGTTCCATTCATTTTCCTGCAAATGTCAGAATTTCATTTCTCTTTATAGATGAATAGAGTTCTACTGTTTGTATATACAGTATTCTTTTTATCAATTAATTTGTTGATTGGCGTCTCAGCTGATCCAAATTTTAGCTACTGTGAATTGTACTACAGTAAACTGACCATGGAAGTATGTCTGTAGTACAGTAATAAGAGTTTTCAGAAGATAGAAGCGAGACTATATAGCTTGATCACATAGTATTGACATATGTGGTTCTTTGAGGAGCATCCTCACCAACTTCCACAGTAGCTATACCATGTTACATTTGCCCCATAAGGATTCTTTCCCTATATTTTAACCAGCATTTGTTTGCTTGTTTACTTGGTCACCATCTGACTGGCAGAAGATGGACTCTGAAGGCAGTTTTCATTTGCCTTTTTCTGATGGCTAAGGATACAGAGCACTGTCAGACTAGCAGACATTCACTTGACATCTGTGCTTATTTTCACAGCTGTCTGTTTACTCCATTAGCTCACTTATGGTATGGAGAACACTTAATATTTATACTTCATATATTCAGCTTATCAATTCCTATGTGATGTGTAGTTTGTAATAATTTTACTTTTCTACACTAGCAATCATTAAATTGGCTGTGCAGAAGCTCCTTAACTTCATGTGGTCATATTTGTTAATATTTAGGAATACTTCCTATACCAGTGGAGTCTACTTCGGAAGAATTTATGCCTCTATTTTGATGTGTTTTCTCTGTGTTTTCCTCTACCAGTTTCAACATTTCGTATTTTATGTTGTTTTTTTTTTATCCATTTTGAGTTTATTATTTTTCAGAAACTGGATTTATTTTCATTTTTATAAGTGGATACCCTAATATAACAGCAAGTTTCCGACATTTTACATTTACCCCCTCCTCTTCTTACATCTTTAACTTGTCTTACTTCTCCCATAGATTTCATAAGAGCAAAGATCTCTACTTTGTTAGAACAGTTCCAGATAAAATATAATAGTGGGCTTTTAAAAAACAATTGGACTTCACTGAGTTCAGAGAATTTAATCAACAGTGTATAGTTTAATTGTAAATAGTTACACATTTTGTTGTGCTGTTTTGAAGGATGGGCAGAATATGCTTTGTGAGCCACTTCAGAAAACCTAGCACAAAACAATCAGGAAATATCAGTTACTTTGGGTAGTTGTTTTATTGTTTCATCATTACTCTTTACTTTTCCCTTATCAGAGCAAACTTTCAAAAGAAAACATCTAAATATTCATTAAACCTTGCTAAATAAATTGAGAACTTAAAAGCTCCCACATCTAAGGAGGAATCACCTACTACATTTGCTTTTGGAGCGTGAAAATCGCACCAGGATTTTCAAAAGTTAAGACTACTCTGTGTTCATTTTGCAAAGAGAAAACTAAGAATAGCCTTTCTGATTTGTTTTGTTTTCACACTATAGATGATGGGGTTGAGCACCGGGGGCAAAAGAAGGTAAACATTGGCCATCATTGCATGGACTACTTTGGGCACTGACCGACCATAACGATGTACCAGAGACAGGCTAAACATCGGGATGTAGAAAATAGCAACTGCTCCAATGTGGGACACACAGGTGCTGAAGGCCTTGTGCCCTTCTTCAGAGGAGGCAATAGTGAGGACAGAGCGAATGATCAGTATATAAGATAAGACAATGCATGGAGTATCTACCCCTGTGGTCAGAATGAGATCAACTAGTCCACAGATGCTATTGGCCCGAGTGTCTGAACATGCTAACTTAATCACATCTGGATGATAACAGTAGGAGTGGGAGAGGGTATTCCTTTTACAGAAAGAGACAGGTTTAAGGAGCAAAAGTAGTGGAACTGTTAATAGTAGAGTGCGCATTATCACTAGGAAACCCATCTGAACGATTCTAAAATTAGTAAGAATCGTGGTATATCTAAGAGGGTTGCAGATTGCTACATAGCGATCAAAAGCCATAGCCACTAGCACCCCAGATTCAGTACATGTGAATCCATGGAGAAAAAACATCTGAACAATGCAAAAATCTAGACTTATTTCATTTGCATGAAACCACAGGATTCTCAAGGTGGTTGACATTGTAGAAAAAGTCAAACCCAGGTCAGTGGCAGAGAGCATGGAGAGGAAATAGTACATAGGTTCATGCAGACTATGCTGGGTCACAATGATAAAGAGGATCATGCTGTTGCCAGAGAGGGCGGTGGCATAAAGACAACAGAAAGGGATGGAGATCCAGGCATGAGCAGAGTCTAGGCCAGGAATGCCAGTCAACAAGAAGGTTGGTGATTTCGATGTGAAGTTGCTTAGGAATTCTGTGTTGTCCTGTGATTGTAGCATTTGCCTTCACAATGTTCAGATCCTAACAAGTAACAAATTGTACTCTTTTAAAAAATGTTTAAGCCATTTTCTCATTAGAAAAACTACTCTAGAAAATAAATTCTGTTGTTCAAAAAACTAAAATTTATTAATTTAGCAATTAAAATTAGAGGTATTTAGAATATTCAAAGTTTTTATCCTTAAGCCAAGAAACTATAATCACATAATTTTATACACTTACATATTTACTTTTATATTTATAGACCTTTAAATTCCACAGGATTTTGTTCATAAATAGTGATATCTAGAACTGCAAAGAATAAAAACTTTCAATGTGAGAGACTCATTTCTTAGAACACAGAAAAACAAGCACATTGAATTTTTAATATGCCAGGCTTAAAGTGAGCAAGAGAAACCTCAAAGACTTTGTTTCTCTGGATTGGTCCTGCAGGTGTGACTCTCCAGACAGAACTCTAGAAGCAATCACTTTGATCTCACATTATAGGTGAAGAGCAAAAGAGAGTGGGTTATTATAAGGAAAATGAGGAAGACAATATTGTGAAAGTTTACAGGAAAGGTTACATTTCCTAAACTATGGGATGTTTAAATGCTTTATGAGAACTATTAAGAAAATGAATGCATGGTGTCCCCCTATGTTTGACAGCAGTGCTCAGGTGATGAACTGCTTGAGCAGCCAACTCTAGTCAGCACTGAAGCATTTAAATTCAGTTCAGGGTGGTTGTTGACCTTGGGAAAGGCAGGTACCCTGGCTGCACTGAAACTGAAAAATCAGCAGGAGTGGATTAGAGCTGGATGGAGAAATTGTGGTAGTACTATAGTTTGGTTCATTTTCAGAAACTTAGCAGTTAAGGCAATTACAGAGATAGAATGTGATGAAAGGAGGGATGTTTTTCAAAAGGGGGATATACAAATTTATAAACTATGATTCTAGATACAGTAAATAGTTGTGAATTTTAGATAATGAATGAGAGAATTCAGTTGATACATAAATGTTTGAAAGCATCAAGTGTTTGAGCTAGCACAAGGGAGTAATTAGATCTAAGAAAGATGAGGTTAAGCATTTTTATTGACATTAGGGTGTGTCATGCAGTAGGTTAATCGAAATTCATTCTAGAGAAATTTTCACTTAAAACTCATAATCCTCTCAGGGAATAATGAAGAGTAGATTTTGTTTTTCATCTAGTAGTATCCAAATAGATATATTTTGGCTTGAGGACAAGGTAGAAGATACAGTTAAATAGGAAGATGATTTTACAGGCACGTTTAGGATTTATTTAATTAAAATTATAAATTACATAATTAATTTCTAGGATTACTAAAAATCAAACAGTGACAATATTACTTACCCTGTTAAGGTTTCCAATCAAGTTTTCTTTATGTTAATAAATATCATGTAACTACTTTGAATTAACCATGTTTTCTTGCTTTCTTCTTTTGTAGTTAAATTATTAATTTCATTTCTGAGAATAATCATTACAATATTCAGTTCCAAACTTTGATAATTACATGGGACAACTCCATATTCCAGGTAACCCACTGTTTTAATGTTGCAGGCAGACAGCAACATCCAGAGATATGGTAGAATATATAATTACCTGAAAATTCTATAAACTTGTTGAATATTTATGTGTAGATAATAAATTTATACAAAGACAGCACAGTGAACATCCCACAGTGAACATCCTTGTCTGTCTTACCAGGGCCTTGTGGAAACAGGAACTTTCTATGTCTTTCCTAGCAGAGACAGAAC
This sequence comes from Mastomys coucha, assembly GCF_008632895.1. Taxonomy (NCBI): domain Eukaryota; kingdom Metazoa; phylum Chordata; class Mammalia; order Rodentia; family Muridae; genus Mastomys; species Mastomys coucha. Next base: position 92,040,316 of record NW_022196904.1, read on the forward strand.
AGGCTATCATGCTGGGACCTATAGACGTTTTAGTAAGTTTGAGCTGAACTGTGAGATTATATGCAAGATGTGGATCTCTCTGGGGAAAATGACAAAGAACAAACAACATATATAAAAATGTAAGGCATTACCACTGAATCTCAGAAGGCTTTAAGCTACCAACTCCAGAGAACAGTAGTACCTAGGAGTACTGAATGATAAACAAAGAAAATCTGAGAATTCATAAACAGTTGATGTACTGTTTCTTGAGCATTCTGTCACACTCTTTGTGAGTTCATATGTGCAGTGCTTTGTCTGAAAAACACTTTTTCTTATCTTTATCTATCATCACCTCTGGTTTATTGGTATTTCCATACTTTCTTCTGTGATAATCCTGATCTTGTGCGGAAGGATGCTATCTAGATGTTGCATTTAGCCTTAGAACTCCATTATCCTTTATTCTCTAAATGCTGACAAATGGGTCTCTGTGTTAATTGTAATCCACCACAAGTTGAAACTTCTGTTCTGGGAGATGATAAATGCATTAATTATGTGTATAACAATAAACAATAGGCATCATTTTAATTATTCTTTAATTATATGTGACTGCCTTCATCCAGCCATGTTCTACCTTCAAAGTATTACCAATAACTGGAGAACAGGTCTTGAATATACATTTGGAATACATTTTGTATTCCAACTATATCTGGAAGGGGCAATCACTAACTGACTGAGCAGGGACTACAGATTTTTAGTTTGACATCAACAAAAAACCATTAGTATGGAGATTATCCTCATTGTTGTTTATGGTATAAAACTTTCCTTGCTGATTGCCATGGGCCAATCAACTCATATTCTGTTTCATTATAGTACTATAAAATTTATATATGGTGTTATTTTACCATCATTTTTTCTTAACATCTTAACATCTTAAAATTTCTACTGAACTGCTATAACAGAATTTTTAAAATAGAGCAACCATCCAACATGAAATAGAGCTGGATTATAATTATCAATCTCCCTAATGATGACCACATTTCCACTGACTGGTGTATGTAGGGATACTTTGAAGGGCATGACTATTTGTATTCCTACTCTTATATAAATCATCTTGTTTAATTTTGCAATCACACTTTAACATAGCAATAGATGTCATGCTTTCTAGATATGGGTATCGAGCTGAGATTCTCTTACTTGATCTGTAATATCAACAGAAATTATGTGGTGTGCTTACTGTCTAACATAGATGCAAACATGGTGGAATGCAGAAGCAAAAGAAACTTTCCAATGTTTCTTTTTTCTTTCTCATATCTACTAATATTTATGGATTTTATATATTGGTTCAAAGTAATACTCATCAGTGCAGTTTTAGATTTTGTCCTTTTCAATCAAAATAAATCTGTTAATATATTCATCACAAAGTCTAGACTGAATTCTTGTGTATGGTAAGATTATGATAAAGGAAAACACAGTACTCAATATTAATACCCTCTTTCATGCCACAGATTCCTGAGCTTTTATCTCCAAGATCCTGGTGAGAACTCACTAGGCAATATTGCAGAAGTGTCTTTGAATACATCTTAACAAGTTGAGGTGAATTTTGTCATTTATACTTTGTTGCTTGATGACTAGTAAGAATGAAAAAATTAAAGTTGATGGTTTTATCGTAGTAAAACTTCTCATACGAGCTCTTTACCATTCTTTTGATGGAAAAAAGAAAGGCATATTTTGAACTAGACCAGTAGTTCTTGCTGGGTCAATTCCAACACTCTAAGGAAGAAGGACCAGAGAAAATTAAACAGTCAAAAGCTGGAGTCAGGAGGGCTACAAGAGCTTACAACCCAAGCTAGATAGATTATTAACATCATTATTAGGAATTATTAGGATAGTGTTATTAGGAACATTGGTGTCAGTCCCTTGCTGGTCTTCACAAGCATAACTACATTCACAGAACAAAAGTTTAGTACTCCATGTTCCCATCCACAGGATCCCAAAGGACCTTTGGCCCTATCTGACCCCCAACAGTGGTTCAATGGTGAAAAGTACAAGAAGGTTGAGACTGAGCAGAATGATGGGAACCATTCTGAGAGTACAGAAGATAAAGTAATGGGAGGAGAAAGATTTGAGCATAACAAGTTGGCATAGAAGCAAGAATCGGTACTAAATACTAGGTAGACTTTCTCCAGCTACAGCACTGCCTGTGTAACACCTACTGTTGTATTAACAATATGAAATGCAACCACAGAAAAGGCCATGAGAGCCTGGTTATGGTCTGTGGGGCAAATATCAGTGTGAGCATGGCCACGTGTTCATAGTAAGTATCTGACAATCTGGTTTAGGCACATGTGAGTCCTGGAGAAGAAGAAGATAAGGGTATCATATAGTAAAATTTGTCTTATTGCTGCTGTTCTGGGTAGGCTGGCATTGATTAAAACAAAACGTTACACTGAGGAAGAAAATAAGGCTGTGTCTACTGAGCATCTATAGCTACCAGTGAGACAGAGAATATGAAAGAGGCCTGGAATGAAGGAGTCAGGTGTAGAATTTGATTTTGCAGACTGAGAACGAATTAAATTGCCAAGTATGAATCAGGTGGAAAAGCCCTCTCTTGTGAAGCTAGGGAGTCCAGAAAAAATTGAAGCACTCATAGAGGTACTAGATGTCACATTAAGGAATCATACTAAAATAAAAATGTTGAAGTGGGAGGAGATAAGTAGATTTAGGTGATAGGGACATGGAGAGAGGTAGAGATATGCATGGAAAGTCATCACAAGTAACTATGAAGAATATGGCATAAGGGAACTTACTTTTTGTAAACCAATAAAATTGAGGGTAGACTAAGAGTTGGGATACTTCCTACCCTGGAAAGACCCAGAGACAAATGTACGTGGTAGGTGGTGAAGGTGGTTATTCACAGTGATAATATCAGATAACAGATAACCATGATACTAGAATCTAAGAGGGAGACCACCCTTTGCACAGACTGAGAAATAAACATATTACTATTGATAGAGGTAGGACTTGTGAGTACCAAGTGAATATGAAGTTATAAGAACAGGGACTTATAAGAACACTAATCATATGACTATAAACACACTCAGTTTTCTAAATCGAACCTAATGGAGCTTGTCTATATATGTAGTTTAGCCTAGTGAAAATATTTATAAGCCAATTATCTAGATCTATTTATAAAGAAGAGGCATTTCACATGTGGTACTTCTAGGAGGAAGTTTATCACAGCAAATGTCACAGTAATCATTGTCAATTTTTGCACATAAAAGTCAATACAACCAGAGCAAGAAATCAGTTTTGCACTTTGCCTTTGGATAGATCTAAATATACCTTGCATTTATACACACAGAGTTAAAATATAAATGTACTAGAAAATCAATAAACTCAAATAAATAAAATCAAAACATCAAATAGAAGGGAGAGGAGAGTATGATGTGTTTGCTTGAGTCATACAGAGAGAGAGAAGGGGGAGGATGGAGGGGAGGACAGAGGGTGGGAGGGGGAAGAGAGAGAGAGGGAGGGAAGAAGGGAGGGAGAGAGAGACAGTGACAGAGAAAGAGAGAGAGAGGGGAGAGAGAGAGAAGAAGGGAGAGAGAGAGAGGGGGAGAGGGAGAGAGAAAGAGAGGAAGAGAGAGAGAGAGAGAGAGAGAGAGAGAGAGAGAGAGAGAGAGAGAGAGAGAGAGAGGCTAAACCCAAGCTTCTCAGAACAAACCCACTATATTGGGCTCTGCTGGAACTTTGTCTAAAATCATTTTTCTATTCACCTACAACTCTCATGGCTCATGTCTATGCAACTGCCAAGTACTCTATTTCACAACTCTTTTCCACTTGTATACATCTGATGAATTAAAACTACTTTTGTAAGACCCAGAATAGTTACAATTTCCTTTTTTAATAAAATATTTGGTTTCAGTTATAATGTTTCACTCATTTTTACCCTATGCCCAAAGTCTCCGTGGGAGTGGGACCACCTTCATTGCATTTTTATTATTTTCACATCTATTTATCCTGACTAGATGATAAAATCTGAGCACAATGAATGACTCTACAGTGCCCATGTTTATGGATAATCAATATGTTCTTACTGCCCAGTATAATACTCTTGCTTTTGAATAGTCACCCTGATATTTCAGGCCACTTCTGAACTAACCTCTGTCTCCTAGTCTTTCATGTATTGAGAAAGATAATACACACTTAAAATTCCATATTTTCTGTGTGATTGCTTTATTCTAGTCATGTTTTCATCATAACAAGTTACCTGAAATACAATTACAGAGGAAAAAAGTCCTACATTGGCAAAAGCATACAGAGGTCAAGACCTGCTCCCTTGGCTCTGTTGCTTTGAGGCAACTCATCATGACAGGAGTGTCTGCTGGAGGCCTGGTCACTCCGTGCCAGCTGGGAGGGAAGGAGAAATAGTGATCAGAGATCCACAATGGCTCCTCAAATTCACAGCTCAGTAATATAACATCTTCTTTGGGTCCCATCAGCTTCCATTGCCTTCCAGTATTGCCAAAACCTTATATTAAATGACCTTCATTAGTACACACAATTTCTCTTGTCTTTAAGCAGTAGGAAAATTGCAAATATATCAAAAATTGTTTTAAAAGTCTTTTTGTAATTTACAGTTACTAAAATATTTTACCTATTAATATTAGTAAAGTGGTATAGCTATTTTGTATATTTATGAGTACAGGATCATTTAAACCTTATTATCTCAATCATTTTTAATAAAAAGATTAAACTTTAGCAACTAAAGATAAGTTTCAAAATTTACTATTATGAAAAAGAAAACTAGGAGACCCTATGTTTTATTAGCCACAGTGGGTACTCTTAGCATTTAGGTGTCATTATTAAATAAGCTTCCATACATGTACATTCATTTTATAGTTAGTATGGAGAATGATGGGAACTAAATTTATTTTCTTTAAAACTTAACAACATATCATAATTCATCACATCTTTACTACAAATAAAATGTCACCTGGTGTTCAATCACATTTCTTCATTGGTTTCATTTATCATCTTCCTTCCTTCCCACTTTCATTTTCTTCTCTCCCCAGTCTTCACTTTCTTGCATTTACCCTCCTTTTCTTCTTTCATTCACTCTTACCTTCCTCTCCTCTTTCATTTTATTTTATTGGGATTCAATTTTTCTATATAGTCTAGGCTGTTCTCAAATTCACAGTGCCCCTCCCTTGGATTCCCTGTTGCTATGATTCTTGTCATTTGCCATGACACTCAATTCCTATAGGATGACTGGTATGACTTCTGTTGATTTTATAGATCAGGATTATAAGATAACATTAAACAAATGTATATTTATAAAATAATATTTTCTTATAGAAATTCCAGATTAAAGAAATATGCATTTTTTTAACTGCTTGATGAGATGTCTAGATTCATTTAAAATTGTGCGACCTTCCATTTAAACTAAGACTAGATAAATTATTTACTGATTTAATAGATGAAAAGTCTACAGATTTTGTATTTGACAACATAGAGTAAGGGGTAAAGTTTTCATATGAAAAAAGAGACAGAAAAAGGAAACAATTATAACAATTACTAAAGTTAAATTTTGCCAGAAAAATCCACAGTAACTTTGTCTTTTCCAAAAATTTTTTTACCAAATAGGTCAAATTCAAATTGACCAAATATCAATTTGAATAAAGAACTGAAGACATAAGAAATTAATTTTGTTAGTAAAATTTTTTCTTTCATAAGGAATACATCAGCTAAAACTGTATTAAATATCACATCTCACAGATCTCTGACTGTGGGTACCATAAAATTCATTCTTTATTGTTCTAGAAGGTTTTCAGCCTGTAGGCTAGCTGTTCTACCAGAGATGACCTTGTGAGGTAATGTTAGGTAAAAAGTTATGAAGTGGTTCTCATCTGTGGTGATATCAGTATGGGTAAATGAAGACAAAATATATTATGGTCAGTGATTCATGAGCCTTTTCCACAAAACACTTGGGTAACTCTGTCTCTGATCTGTTTGGTTCTAACTCCATATATGATGGGATTGAGCATGGGAGGAACTAGAAGATAGACATTGGCAAACATGATGTGCACAACTCGGGGGACATGGTGGCCAAAGCGGTGGGTGAGGAAGGTAAAAAGGGCTGGAATATATAAGGTTAAGATGACACCAATATGAGAAGCACATGTGCCAAACGCTTTGAGCCGAGCTTCACCTGAGGGCAACCTCAGCACTGCTCTCAGAATCATCACGTAAGATACAGTGATGACAATTATGTCAAAACTAGCCACAGAGAAAGCCACAAAGAGTCCATATCCACGATTGACTCTGGTATCAGCACATACCAACTTGAGCACAGCCATGTGCTCACAGTAGGACTGGGGAATGATCTTGTTGGGGCAGAAGGGCATCCTAGAGATCATGAAGCAGAATGGGCTCACCAACAGCAGTCCTCTCACCATCACAGCTGCCCCTAGTTTGATGACTACAGATGTGGTCAGGATACTGGAATGTCTAAGTGGGAAGCAGATAGCCACATAGCGGTCTAAGGCCATGTCCATGAGCACCCCAGACTCCACAGAAGAAAAGGCATGTATGAAGAACACCTGGATGAGGCAGGCATGATATTCAATCTTATGATCACGAAACCAGAGTATGGCCAGCATTTTAGGTTGTGTGGAGGAGGACAGGACCAGATCAGTGGTAGCCAGCATGGCCAGGAAGAGGTACATGGGCTCATGCAGGGTATGGTCAATTCGGATTATGTGGAGGATGGTGATATTTCCAGTCACTGCCACAATATACATGACACAGAAAGGAAAGGCAACCCAGAATTGGTAATTCTCCAGTCCTGGGATTCCAAGCAAGATAAAAAATGTAGAGTGAGAAGAGCTGTTCCTTGAAGCCAACATGAGAGAATGCATCATATTTTCTGTGTGGAGTAGTTAATCGGCTCTCTGAGGATTATAACAGCCAAGACATGGGTGATTATTTGCACTTGTGTAATATTACAATTTCATAGTAAACAATATTTTGTAACATAAATTATGCTACTCATTAGAATTTGTAACATTTAAAATAAGAACATGTCAGGACCAAGGGCAATCATTTCCTAAAGAAAAATATTTTCCTAAAAGTAGAGTCTCCTGAGTGAAAACAAGCATGATAAATTAATTATAATCAACTTTGTCATTTTCTCTTGATGAATTACTTGGTCTTCCTTTCACATAGTTCCATTCATTTCTGTGATGAGTCATTTGAGCAACTGTAGCTCATGATAGGAAGGAATTAAATAAGAGACCATAATAATTTATTATCATATTTAGCACAGTTACCATCTTGGATCTATCCTAGAGAAAAATGACATAGTTTATTTCATCAAAAATCTTAGGCCATGAGCATTTTATGCTTTATGAGGGATCCACTGTTTTTAAATCAGTGCCTTTCTCTGTTATATTGTAACTGTAGGCACAGACAGCATGTTGGTACCGGTCTGCAGCTGTATTCTGAAACAGACTTGCTTATACAAACTCAACCTGGCTTTGATTTGCAGACTGCTATTATTCAGGAATGTCACAGATGATAAATTACACAAGAAGATGGCTTTGAACCTGACACTCTGTTTAGCACATCTCTTCTTGATAAAGAGAAGTTACGTCAATGTATAGTGAGTGAAATATCAAGTAAAGGCCATTATTTGGGTACAACAGACCAATTAACTGATTCTCACTATTATTAACTGGAAAATTTGCTCATAAAAATCTCTTCATTCCCACTTGAGCTATTCTCATCAGAGTTAAGGCCATTTCTCATGCAAGAAATTATGAACGGATTTATTGAGTACCAGCTTTTACACGTTCTTGCTTAATGCACTTGTTTTTCATGTCTGAGCTCTCCAAGGAATGGAACTTGACACACACACACACACACACACACACACACACACACACACACACACACACACACAAATGTAAGACATAGGTGACAGGTTACTTGCTTCTTACCAAACATCTTTTCTTTTAGTTGGTGCTGCCCTGTGATTGTGTTTGAGAGCCTCACTTTTCACCTCTTTCATTACAGCAACCCTCAGGTGAAAACAGTATTCTTACTGTCTCCCTTAAAAGATATTTGCAAACTAATAAATGTTTTATTTTATAGGTGCCGAGTATCCTGAAAGTTCTTTTTAAGATCGAATAGTCCTCATAACTTTGTTAGTCCCCTTCACTTATAATGGCTGAGAGCAATGGGGCTCAGATTTAAGAATTCTTCTCTACACAACAAAGCTTACCAACCTTCCTAGCTAGTCATGAGATTGTCCAGATACTCCTATGAAATCTCCAATGACAGTTCAGATAGGCACATCATCTGGTGCTCAGGGCCTCTGCTCTGCTTCCATTTACCAGATTCCATCCCTCAAACACTACCCCACATTCTGATTAAACCAGAGACTTCATCCTTTCCTGCCTAGTATGCAACTCTCACTTTGTAAGGACAATAGAATAAGTGTGATTTAAACAAACATACTTAGGTCATCTTCATTCTGGCCTACAGTTGCTGGACTAGGTGCTAAAGGCGTACATTGTCAATGTGCATAGTTATTTCTAATCAATTGTTGGGAATGGATTACTGGTTTTAGAGACCATTCACTAAAGCTTAATATTCATTGTTCTAACTTATGTAATGGTTCTATGTCATTATTTATTATGAGAAACAATGATATCTCAGAGTTATTGAAAGATCTGTCAATAATCACATGTAAAATTATTGTCTGAATATATAGCTTGTGGACCAGGTTCTAGAGGAACACGATACCTGTCTCAACGAACAGTTGAGAATTCAGCTTAACATGGATTGGGCAAATTGCTAACCTGTTGTAACAGATGTCATTATGCAGAGCACTTAGAAAATGTACTGAATTAGAGAATTTGGACTCAGGATTCTTCTAATACCATGAACCAGAGCCATGACTAAGCTCTAAGTGGTTTCTTTAATGTCTCTGGGAATTTCTTTCTTTCTCTGGGGTTCTCTCTTTCTTGCCTTACTCCTTTTTTGATCCTCTCTCTCTACATTCCATTCCCTCTATCTCAGCAGGATCTTGATATTACTCTATAGCCTAGCTGGCCTCATATGCCAGAAAATTGGAATTTTAGGAATGTAACACCATGCCAGGCAAGACATAACATTCTCACTGGCTTCTTCCCATTAGTCTGAGTAAAGAAATCACTTATTTACAATTTGAAAATTGGACACACACACACACACACACACACACACACACACACACACACACACACCCCAGGGTTGCAGAGCTTAATTGGAAATCCAGTATTCCTCCTAGCCTCTATCTAAATGTTTTCCAGATCCAGAACTCTCATGTTAAGAGGCATGCCTCAGTAGTTTTCATTCTATTCTGTCTGCTCTGACTTTTCGTGGAGCAACACCAGAAATACTGAAATGACCTGAAAGCTACATTTGACAATAGGAGATGTGGTCTTCAACTGGTGTCTGTTTTCTCCCTGAATTTTTTCATGTTTTATGGACTCTGTTGTCATCACTAATAGGCATTCCAATCTATTTCCCTTTCATTCTTAGACCTGAACACATGAAGATTTGTCAGAACAAGGTATGCATAATGGA
>NW_022196904.1:92050701-92056525 GCF_008632895.1 Mastomys coucha
CTCCAATTATTCCCTCTGAGACTAGTAGCTAAAGCTGGAAGCATTAACCCCTAACTTTACTCTCTTAAGTGTACATAGGAACACAAAAACAGGTTTAAGTGAATGCAGAAAAAGGTGTGTTATTGGGATTATATAAATGAGCTTAGGCTTATATTAAAACACTCAATTAAAATTTTTATGGCTCTCATTTGTGGTTTAATATATGCAACATGAAAGCTCTTTGAGACTTCACATATGTTTAGGTATAACTATGAAATGTATGCCCATAAACATGAAAGGCATTCAGATGTATGCGAGCATATGTGTATATATGTGTATACTTTATCTGGGCCCTTTAGTCAGTTTGGCTAGGAGTCTATCATCTTGTTGGTTTTCTCAAAGAACCAGCATTTTGTTTGGTTGATTTTTTGTATCATCATCTTTGTTTCTCTTTGGTTGATTTCAGCCCTGAGTTTGACAATTTCCTGCTGTCTACTCTTGGATTCTTTGCTTCTTTTTGATGTTGGGTTTTCAGGCATACTGTTAAGTTGATATTGTATGATTTCTCCTGCTTCTTTATAAGAGCACTTAATGCTATGAATTTTCCCACTTAGCATTGCTTTCTTTGTGTCCCATAAGTTTGGGTATGCTGTGTCATCATTTTCATTGAATTCCAGGAAGTCTTTAATTTCTTTCTTTATTTCTTCCCTGATCAAGTTATCATTAGTAGAGAGTTATTCAGTTTTCATTGGTATGTGCATTTTCTGTTGTATTTGTTGTTATTGAAGTCTAGCCTTAGTCTGTGTTGACCTGATAGGATGCATGGGATCATGTAAATCTTCTTGTATCAGTTGAGGCTTGTTTCACTTTAAATTATATGGTCAGTTTTGGAGAAGGTACCATGAGGTGCTGAGAAGAAGGTATATTCTTTTGTTTTAGGGTGAAATGTTCTGCATGAATCTATTAAATCCATTTTGTTCATAAGCTCTATTGGTTTCACTGTGTCTCTGTTTAGTTTCTGTTCCAATGACCTGTCCATTAGTGAGAGTGCGGTGTTGAAGTTGCCCACTATTATTGTGTGGGGTTCGATGTGTATTTTGAGCTTTAATAAAGTTTCTTTTAGCAATGTGGATGCCCTTGCATTTAGGGTATAGATGTACAGAATTGGGACTTTCTCTTGGTTGATTTTTCCTTTGATGAATATGAAGTGTCCTTCCTCATCTTGCTTGTTAACTTTTGTTTGAAAGTCTATTTTATCAGATTTTAGGATGGCAACTCCATCTTGTTTCTTGGGACCATTTGCTTGGAAGTCTTTTTTCCAGCCTTTTACTCTGTTATTGAGGTGTGTTTCTTGTATGCAGCAAATGCTGGGTCTTGTTTGCATATCCAGTCTGTTAGCTTATGTCTTTTTGTAGCCACCAGCAGCTAAACAAACTGGGTTCCTGAAAGAGAGGCAGGGGCCTGGGGAAAATAGGGGAATCAGACTGCAAAAGAAATAACCAGACCAAGTAGAAAGGTTCCAATCAAGGTCCAATGTGTATTTCAGAGTCTGAGTATACTTAGGCAGGGAACCCATCCCCTAGTAAGCCAGGATCTTGTGGCCTAATTAGCATCTTGTTGTTCTGTGGGGAAGGCAGGTGAAGCAGCTCAGCAGGGTGTGACTCCTATAGGGAAGTTAAAGACTTGGCTAAACAATAGACTTCACCTAAGGGGGAAGACTCTATCCTAGGTGGGCTAGCTGCTTGTGGCAAGGACAAAGTCTGGTCCAGCCCACTTGAGGCTGGGGGAGGTCATACTTTTTACTGGAGAATTAAGTCTGTTGATATTGAGAGCTATTAATGACAGATGATGGTTAGCTCCTGTTATGTTTGTTGATGAAGGTGGCATTACGTGCATGTGATTCTCTTTTGTTTGCTTTATTGTGAGATGATTAATATCTTGTTTTTCCTTTGATGTAGGTACCCTCCTTGTGTCGGAGTTTTCCTTCTAGAATCCTCTGTAGAGCTGGATTGGTAGATACATATTGTTTAAACTTGGGTTTCTCCTGGAATATTTTGTTTTCTCTGTTTATGCTCATTGAGAATTTTGCTAGGCATAGTAGCCTGGACTGGCAATTGTGTTCTCATAGGGTCTCCAGGTCCTCTATCCAGACTCTCTGGCCTTTAGGATCTCTGTTGGGAAGTCTGGTGTAATTCTGATAGGTCTGCCTATGTTACTTGGCCTTTTTCCCTTACAGCTTTTAATATTCATTGTTCTATCCATTTAGTGTTTTGATTATTATGTGATGAGTGAATTTTCTTTTCTTATATAATCTATTTGGTGCCCTACAGGCTTCTTGTATATTCATGGCCATCTCTTTCTTTAGGTTGGGGAAGTTTTCTTCTAGGATTTTGCTGAAGATATTTTCAGTTCCTTGGAGCTGGGAATCTTTACTCTCTTCTATTTCTATTATTCTTAAATTTGTATTTTTCATTGTGTCCTGGGTCTCCTGAATGTTTTGGATTTAGAGTTTTTTATGTTTTGAATTTTCTTTGACCATTGTGTCAATATCTTCTAAGGTATATTCTACACCTGAGATTCTCTCTTTCATCGCTTGTATTCTGTTGGTGATGCTTACATCTGTAACTTTTGACCTTTTTCCTAGGTTTTCCATTGCAAAGGTTCATTCCATTTGTGTTTTCTTTATTGTTTCTAATTCTACTATTAGGTCTTAAATTGTTTTGTTCAATTCCTTCACCTATTTGATTGTGTTTTCCTGTATTTCTCTAAGGGATTTATTTGTTTCCTCTTTAAGGACTTCTACCTGTTTATCTGTGTTTTCCTGCATTTCTTTCAGAGTTATTAATATTCTCCTCAAGGACTCTATTATCTTCAGGAGATAGGATTTTAGGTCAGCTTCCTAATTTTCAGGTGTGTTGGTATATCCAGGGTTTGCTATGGTAGGAGAGCTCAGTTCTGCTGGTACCAAAGTATATTGGCTTCTGCTGCTTATGGTCTTGTGCTTGCTTCTCACCATCTGGTTATCTCTGGTGTTAGTTGGTCTGGGTGTCTCTGTCTGGAGCCTGCCTCCTGTGTCTCTGTCTTGCTGAAGGTCTCCTGGGAGGCATGTTGCCCTGGTTTCAGTGACTGTGACTGTTTAAATTAATTTGATTTTTTTTTATGTTGATTTTGTGGAATAATTTGAGGAGCTCTTTTCTGAAAGTCTGGTAGAATCCTCTGTTAAAATGTCAGCCCCTGGGCTCTTTTGAGTTTGGAGGCTTTTAACAAATATTTCTATTTCCTTGGGGGTTATAAGTCTATTTAAATTGTTTATCTGATCTTGATTTAAGTAAGTCATATCTATTAAGAAAATTATACATTTTTTTTTTAGATTCTCCAATTCTGTGGAGTACATGTTTTTAAAGAATGACATAATGATTCTTAGAATTTCCTGGGTGCCCATTCCATCAGTTTTATTTTTAAAATTATAATTACATTTATACCTTCCTTTTTATCATTCCAAATTATTCTGTACACCCCTCCAATATCACTTTCCTTCAGATTCATGGCCTTTTATTTCACCGTTATTGCATGTATGCATGCTTATATCTATATATTTATATCTATAGATATAGACATAGACATAGATATAGACATAGACATAGATATAGATATATAGATATTATAATGTTACTTGTATATATGTTTTCCAGATTGATCACTTGGCATCGGACAACCAATTGGTGTGCTCTTCTGACTAAGTGATGGAGAGACTCTTTAGGCTTTAGTTGACTTTATCTTTTAATTATAAAAATAGCTTTTATTTGCCTGATATTATTTTGGAGGATTACTCTTAAGTAAGTTCATCTTTTCTAGTTCTTTTTAAACTCCAGCTGGCTAGTTCAACTCAGCGCTTCTGGCTTAAACTCCTCTTCAAGCTGCTTGATTCAGTCTGGCTTCTCACTGAAATGGCCTCAAACTAACTCTCGTAACTTGTTCTAATCTTCTGGCTTCTTATTTTATGGCTTCAACTGACTCTGCTGATCTGCACTGAACTTTATGAATTCATGAATGAACTCAACTTCACTGCACTGAAGTCTACTGACTGAACTGAAGGAAACTCCACTTAACTGAACTGACCCACTCCAACTCCCTGCACTGCTCTTAAATATTTTTTCTCCTGAAATTTGGGTGCCTCCTATCTCTGACTTATTCTGTCAAATGTTTCCTCCTCTTTTAGGGATTAAAGGTGTGTACCAAGGTCATGACTTCTTTCTATCCATATTGCTCAGAACTAGAAGGCCTTTGGATGTAATCAGCATAGCCATGTTGCTGGATTAAAATTCCTCTATACTGATTAAATTCCCAAAGTAAAATCTGCTTTCTTCTGTCCCATTTCCAGTCTTGTTATATCTTTTATAGTATTTATTGCTTTATTGAATTAACTATGATTGACAGTGTAATATATGGCAGAATTATATAAAATATTGGCTTCTCTCTGTATATACTAGGGGAAGTTTTCAATATTTTACTGTAAAGTATATTCTGTAAACTTTTCACAACTGCATCTATCAGAGAATAAGGTCACCTTCATTCATAATGAAGTTATATGTCAAGATCAGATGCCAAAGTTCATAAACTTATTTTATAAGTGTTGATATTCATGACTTTTGATCATGCTGATTCTCTTTATCATTCAGCTAGTGCAACTATTGGCAAGATTTGATTTGATGATATTTTGTATAAAATGTTTACATCACTGTTTGTCAGTGAGAATGATCTAAATGTATTCTTTTGGGGGTGGGGAAAGGTTTATTTGGGTTACACTTCTACATCATAGTTTATCATTGAAAAAAAAAAAGGCAGGGCAGGAACCTGGAAGCAGAAGCTAAACCAGAGGCCATGAAGGGATTGTTACATACTGGCTTGCTCTTTGATCCTGCCTCTCCTTGTAACTCTAAAGGGGCTAAGGTACTACAAGAAGACTCTCTTGTCACATTCCTATTGCCTCCACCAAGATGTCATGAAGTTGGCCTGCTCAGACAACAACTTCAGTGTCATCTATGGTTTATTTGTGGTTCTCACAGGCATCCTTGACGTAACATTCATTTTCATGTCGTATGTACTCATCCTGAGAGCAGTGCTGGGCATTGCATCCCAAAGGGAAAGGCTCAAGGTCCTTGGTATTTGTGTCTGCTGACTCTATTTTCATATTCATACGCTTATGGGATAAAATTTGAAACTTCAACAGTTTCCTTAGGAAATCTCAGCACTCCATGACTTGTTACCTTTTAAACACTCCTTCCCATTGTGTCTCATACTCCTTCCTCTTTAGTTATTAATTTTTCCCTTCAATTCCTTATTGCCCTTCCACATGCTGCTCTGATATTCTGATATTACCCTTCACTTTGTCTACCTCTGACACATTTTCCTCACGTTAGCTCATCAGCTCCTTGTTGCTGCTAGAAGATTAGAATTCTAAAATCACTGGAACCCTCAAGAGACTCATGCCTCCCTACAAGCAAAAAGGAGTGCTAGCTGATCAAGAAAGTCTCAAACTAATTAAAACTGAATACTTATCCTCATTGGCTTTGGAAGCAATCAGACAGCTAGTAGATATTTCTTCAAACATCACCTAAAAGATAGTCCAAAGTGTCTGTTTTACTATGCACTGGGGGCAAAAATTTTAAAACTCTTATCCACAAGCTCAAATAAGTATTATTAGTACAACCAAGCATGATGGCTCATACTTATAATATCAACCCTTAGAAGGAGGTAAGATGATCAGATGATCAAGATTTAAAGTTAATCCTCACTACATAGTGTTGTTAAGCCAGC
Organism: Mastomys coucha; assembly: GCF_008632895.1. Classification (NCBI taxonomy): domain Eukaryota; kingdom Metazoa; phylum Chordata; class Mammalia; order Rodentia; family Muridae; genus Mastomys; species Mastomys coucha. Next base: position 92,056,498 of record NW_022196904.1, read on the forward strand.
CTAGTCTCAAACATATATATATATATAT
>NW_022196904.1:92056535-92060875 GCF_008632895.1 Mastomys coucha
ATATATATATATATATATAAAACTGTTTTATAAACTCAGCAAGTTTAGTTTGTTCCATTTTGTCAGAAACAAAAATTAGATTAGAGTATAAAATAGAGTAAATATGAGATATAACTTTTATACAAACTAGGAAGTTTTCATTACCATTTTTTTATTTAGAGTAAAATTTTGTAAGATTTTCTTCTTTGTCTATATAAATGTATGTATGTATGTATGTATGTATGTATGTATGTATGTGTATGTTACACATAAATAATATTTTCTACCTCTAGCCAGTATTACAAAAGGAATTCAAATAAAATGAATTAATGCCATTTTGTTGACTTACAAATGGAGGGCCTATTCAAATTGAATAAAGCAATAATATACACAACACTAGTAATTCAACCTAAAGGAAATGTATGATTATAAGCGCAGTAAAATGATTTCTTAAGAGAACAGCTGGAGCAGGGTCCTTTCTAACTCCATTTGCACCCAGGAGGTTCAAATGATACACAGCCCTCTGTGCACCTTTCCTGCCAGGGAAAGTAGGTCTCCAGGGAGTGCTCTGACCTGAGGATTCAGGTGAAATCTACATTGTCTCTCTGGTGACTTTATAATACAGGACCAACTCGGAGTCACAGGCTGCAGAAGCAGCAGAGCATGTGGGACAGGCTCCTTCATTCATCCATCTGCACCCAGGAGGGACAGCTGATCCAGAGCGCTCTGCTCACAGGTCTTAACAGGGAGAGCTGATCTCCCAGGAATGCTGACACTTGCTTACAGACCCACCGGAGGAACAAGCTCCAGCCAGAGATAGCAAGAACATCTAACACCAGAGACTAGCAGATGGCGAAAGGCAAAGACATGAATCTTACCAACAGAAACCAAGACTACTTGGCATCATCAGAACCCAGTGCTCCTACCACAGCAATTCTTGGATACCCCAACACACCAGAGAAGCAAGATTTGGATCTAAAATCATAGCTCATGATGGTGATAGAGGAATTTAAGAAGGACATAAATAATTCCCTCAAAGAAATTCAGGAGAACACAGGTAAGCAGGTAGAAGCCCTTAAAGAGGAAACACAAAAATCCCTTAAAGAATTACAGGAAAGCACAACCAACCAGCTGAAGGAATTGAACAAAACCATCCAGGATCTAAAAATGGAAGTAAAAACAATTAAGAAATCGAAAAGAGAGACAACTCTGGAGATAAAAACCTAGGAAAGAAGTCAGGAGCCATAGATATAAGCATTACCAACAGAATATAAGAAATAGAAGAGAGAATCTTAGGTGCAGAAGATACCATAAAAAAAAAAAACATTGAAAACATTGACACTACAGTCAAAGAAAAAGCACAATGCAAGAAGATCCTAACCCAAAATATCCAGGAAATACAGGACACAATGAGAAGACCAAACCTAAGGATAATAGGTATAGAAAAGAGTTAAGACTTCCAACTTATAGGGCCAGTAAAGATCTTCAACAAAATTATAAAAGAAAACTTCCTGAACTTAAAAAAGGAGATATGCCCATGAATATACAAGAAGCCTACTAAACTCCAAATAGTTTGGACCAGAAAAGAAATTCCTCCCACCACATAATAGTCAAAACACCAAATGCACAAAACAAAGAAAGAATATTAAAAGCAGTGAGGGAAAAAGGTTAAGTAACATATAAAGGCAGACCTATCAGAATTACACCAGACTTCTCACCAGAGACTATGAAAGCTAAAAGATCCTATGCTGATGTCATACAGACTCTAAGAGAACACAAATGCCAGCCCAGGCTACTATACCCAGCAAAACTCTCAATCGCCATAGATGGAGAAACAAAGGTATTCCATGACAAAACCAAATTTACAGAATATCTTTCCACAAATCCAGCCCTTCAAAGGATAATAAATGGAAAACTCCATACAAGGAGGGAAACTACATCCTAGAAAAAGCAAGAAAGTAATCTTCCAACAAAACTAAAAGAAGATAGCCACATGAACAGAATTCCATCTCTAATAACAAAAATAACAGGAAACAACAATTACTTTTCCTTAATATCTATTAATATCAGTGGACTCAATTTTGAATTAAAGAGATGTAGACTGTCAGATTGGGTATGTAAACAGGAGCCAACACTTTGTTGCATACAGGAAACCTATCTTAGTGACAAAGACGACACTAACTCAGAATAAAATGCTGGAAAACAAGTTTCCAATCAAGAAACAAGTTGGAGTAGCCATTCTATTATTGATAAAAATCAACTTTCAACTTAAAGTGATCAAAAAAGATGAGGAGGGACACTTCATACTTGTCAAAGGTAAGGTCTACCAAGATGAACTCTCAATTCTGAACTTCTATGCTCCAAATGCAAGGACATCATAATAGTGGGAGACTTCAACACCTGACTCTCTGCAATGGACAGATCATGGAAACAGAAACTAAACAAAGACACAGTGAGGCTAACAGAAGTTATGAAACATCGATTTAATAGATATCTATAGAACATTTTAATCTAAAACAAAAGTATACATCTTCTCAGCACCGCATGGTTCTTCTACAAAATTGAATATATAATCTGTCATAAAACAGGCCTCACCAAATACGAGAAGATTGAAATAATTCCTTGCATCCTACCAGATCACCATGGACTAAGGCTGCTCCTCAATAACAACATAAACAATAGAAAGCCCACATACACATGGAAGATTAACAACACTCTATTCAATGATAACTTGGTCAAGGAAGAAATAAAGAACGTAATTAAAGACTTTTAATGAAAATGAAGCCACAACATACCTAAACTTAGGGGACACAATGAAAGCAGTCCTAAGATGAAAACTCATACCTCTGAGTGCCTCCAAAAAGAAACTGGAGAGAGCATACGCCAGCAATTTTACAACACATCTGAAAGCTCTAGAACAAAAAGAAGCAAATTCACACAAGAGGAGCCAAAAGCAGGAAATAATCAAACTCAAGGCTGAAATCAACCAAATGGAAACAAAAAGAACTACACAAAGAATCAGCAAAACCATGATCTGGTTCTTTGAGAAAATCAACAAACCATTAGCCAGACTAACTAGAGGGCATAGAGACTCTATCCTAATTAATGAAATCAGAAATGAAAAGGGAGACATATCAACAGAAACTGAGGAAATAAAAAAATCATCAGTTCCTACTACAAAAGCCTATATTCAACAAAACTGTAAAACCTGGATGAAATGGACAATTTTCCAGACAGATACCAGATGCCAAAGTTAAATCAAGATCAGATAAGCAATCTAAACAGTCCCATATCCCATAAAGAAAGAGAAAAAGTCATTAATAGTCTCCCAACCAAAAAAGCCCAGGACCAGATGGGTTTAGTACAGAGTTCTATCAGACCTTCAAAGAAGACCTAATACCAATACCACTCAAACATTCCACAAAATAGAAGCAAAAGGTACTCTACCCAATTTGTTCTATGAAGCCGCAATTACTCTGATACCTAAACCACACAAACACCTAATAAAGAAACAAAACTTCAGATCAGTTTCCCTCATGAATATCAATGCAAAAATACTCAATAAAATTCTTGCAAACCAAATCCAAAAACACTTCAAAACAATCATCAATCATGATCAAGTAGATTTCATCCCAGGGATGCAATATATAGAAATCTATCAATGTAATTCACTATATAAACAAACTCAAAGAAAAAAAAACCATATGATTACCTCATTAGATGCTGAGAAAGCATTTGACAAAATCTAATACCCCCTTCATGATAAAAGTCTTGGAAAGATCAGGAATTCAAGGCCCATTCTTAAACATAGTAAAAGCAATATATAGCAAACCAGTAGCCAACATCAAACTAAATGGAGAGAAACTTGAAGCAATCCCACTAAAATCAGGGACTAGACTAGGCTGCCCACTCTCTCCCTACCTATTCAGTATTGTACTTGAAGTCCTGGCCAGAGCAATTAGACAACAAAAGATCAAATGGATACTAATTGGAAAGGAAGAAGTCTAATTATCACTATTTACTGATGATATGATAGTATAATTAAGTGACCCCAAAAATTTCACCAGAGAACTCCTAATCCTAATAAACAACTTCAGCAAAGTAGCTGGATATAAAATTAACTCAAGCAAATCAGTGGCCTTCCTCTACACAAAAGATAAACAAGCTGAGAAAGAAATTAGGGAAACAACACCCTTCACAATAGTCACAAATACTATAAAATACTTTGGTGTGACTCTAAGCAAGTAAAAGATCTGTATGACAAGAGCTTCAAGTCTCTGAAGAAGGAAATTTAAGAAGATCTGAGAAGATGGAAAGATCTCCCATGCTCATGGATTGGCAGGATTAATATAGTAAAAATG
>NW_022196904.1:92061550-92066964 GCF_008632895.1 Mastomys coucha
AATCTCTGCAACTCCTTAATTGGGTATTTGGTTCCCCCTTTTAAGAAGGAATGAAATGTCCACCATTTTTAATAAATGGTGCTGGCTCAACTGGAGGTTAGCATGTAGAAGAATGCAAATCGATCCATTCCTACCTCCTTGTACAAAGCTCAAGTCCAAGTGGATCAATTACCTCCACATAAAACCAGATACACTGAAACTAATAGAAAAGAAAGTGGAGAAGAACTTTGAGCACATGGGTGCAGGGTAAATTTCCTGAACAGAACACCAATAGCTTATGCTCTAAGTTCAAGAATTAACAAATGGGATGTCATTAAATCATAAAGCTTCTGTCAAAGGACACTGTCAATAGGACAAAATGGCAACCAACAGATTGGGAAAAGATCTTTGCAAATCCTATATCTGATAGAGGGCTAATATCCAATGTATACAATGAAGTCAGGAAGTTAGACTCCAGAGAATCAAATAACCCTATTTAAAAATGGGGTACAGAGCTAAACAAAGAATTCTCAAGTGAGGAATTCGAATGACTGATAAATACCTAAAGAAATGTTCAACATCCTTAGTCATCAGGGAAATCCAAATCAAAACAACCCTGAGATTCCACCTCACACCAGTCTGAATGGCTAAGATCAAAAACTCAGATGACAGCAGATACTGGCGAGGTTGTAGAGAAAGAGGAACACTCCTTCATTGCTGGTGGGATTGCAAACTGGTACAACCACTCTGGAAATCAATTTGGAGTTTCCTCTGGAAATTGGACATAGTATTACCATAGGACCTAGCTATACCACTCCTGGGCATATACCCAGAAGATGCCCCAACATGTAATAAGGACACATGTTCTACCATGTTCATAGAAGCTTTATTTATAATAGCCAGAAGCTGGAAATAAACCAGATGTCCCTCAACAGAGGAATGGATACAGAAAATGTGGTACATCTACACAATGGAGTACTACTCAGCTATCAAAACAATGAATTTCTGAAATTTTTAAACAAATAGATGGATCTGTAGAATATCATTCTGATGAAGTAACCCAATCAGAAAAGCACACACATGGTATGTACTCACTGATAAGTGGATATTAACCCAGAAGATTGGAATAACCAAAATACAATCCACAAAACACAAGAAACTCAAGAAGAAGAAAGACCAAAGTGTGGATACTTCATTCCTTCTTAAAAGGGGGAACAAAATACCCATGGAAGGAATTGCAGAGACACACTATGGAGTAGAGACTGAAGAAAAGACAATCCAGAGACTTTTCTTCCTGGGAATCCTTCCCATATTCAATCATCAAACCCAGACACTATTGTGGATGTCAGCAAGTGCTAGCTGACAGGAGCCTGCTATAGCTGTCTCCTGAGAGGCTCTGACAGTGCCTGACAAATACAGAAGTAGAGGCTCACAGCCATTCATTGGATTCAGCACAGGCTCTCTAATGAAGGAGCTAGAGAAAAGACCTAATGAGGTGAAGGGTTTGCAGCCTCTTAGGAGGAACAACAATATGAACTAACTAGTACCCTCAGAGCTCCCAGGGACTAAATCACCAACCAAAGAGTACACATGAATAAAATACCCAGATAAAGTATCCAAAACAACAAAATCCGAACTGAAAAGAGAGACATAATAACAGAAACTGAGGAAATTTAAAAAAAAATCATCAGATCCTTCTACAAAAAATCTATACTCAACAAAACTGGAAAATCTAGATGAAATGGGTAATTTTTCTAGACAGATCTCACAGGCTAAATTTAAATCAAGAGCAGATTAACTAACTAAACATGCTCATATCCCTGAAGAAATTGAAGAATAAAAACCTCCTAACCAAATAAAGCCCAGGGCCAGATGGCTTTAATGTAGAATTTTACCTGACCTTCAAAGAAGCACTAATACCAATGTTTCTCAAACTATTCCCTAAAATATAAACAGAAGGAATTCTGCCTAATTCATTCTATGAAGGCACAATTACTCGGATACCTAAACCACACAAGCATCCAAAAAAAGAGAACTTCAGACCAATCTTGCTTATGAATGTCGAAGCAAACATACTCAACAAAATTCTTGCAAAATGAATCCAACAACACATCAGTGCAATCATTCAACATGATCAAGTAGGCTTCATCCCAGGGATGTAAGGTTGGTTGAATATATGAAAATCCATTAAAGTAAGCCACTCAAATAACAAATTCAATAATATAAACAAACTCAAATAAAAAATCACATGATCATCTCATTAGATGCTGAAAAATCATTTGACAAAATACATCACCGCTTCATGTTAAAAGTATTGGTGAGATCAGGAATTCAAGGCCCATACTTAAACATAATAAAAGAAATATACAGTAAACCAACAGCCAATATCAAATTAAATGAAGAGATACTTGAAACAATCCCATTAAAATCAGGGATTAGACAAGGATGCTCACTCTCCCTTTATCTACTCAATATAGTACTAAAAGTTCTAGGTAGAGCAATAAGATAACAAAAGGTGATCAAGGGGATAGAAATTGGCAATGAAGAAGTCAAGGTATCACTATTTTTAGATGATATGATAGTATACATAAGCAACCCCCAAAATTCTACCAGAGTATGTCTACAGCTGATAAACAATGTCAGCAAAGTGGCTGCATATAGATATTTTTGTTTGTTTTTTTCATGACAGGGTTTCTCTGTGTAGCTCTGGCTGTCCTGGAATTCACTCTGTAGTCTGGACTGGACTTGAACTCAGAAATCTGCCTGTCTCTGCCTCCCAAGTGTTAGGATTAAGTGTGTGTACCACTACTGCCCGGCAGGCTGGCTGGATATAAAATTAACATGAACAAATCAATAGCCTTACTTTATACAGATAATAAACAGGCTGAGAAAGAAAGTATGCAAACAATACCTTTCACAATAGTCACAAGTAATATAAAATATCTTGGTGTGACTCTAACCAAACAAGTGAAAGATCTGTATGACAAGAACTTCAAGTCTATAAGGAAAAGAAATTGTATTTCTACACTGTTGCCGATACTATGGTGTGTTTGCAGGAGGGATCCTGCCATGGCTGCCCTCCAAGAGGCCAAACAGGCAACTGTCAGATGCCAATACGGACACCCAACCAATGGACCGAGGCCTGGGTACCCCTGTGGTTGAATTGGGGGGTGGCTGGATGAAGCTGGGAAGACCAGCAGTCTCAAGTGGCCTGGACCCCCTGTGATCTGGATACTGTGCCACCAACCAGGCAGAATGCACTGGCTGGTATAAGGCCCTAGACACGTATACAGTGGAGGATTGCCTGTTCTGGCTTCTGTGCCAGAGAACTTGCCTAGCCATGCAGAGACTTGAAACTCTAGGGAATTAGGAAGTCTGGTGGGGTAAAAGATGGGGACACCCTTTTTGAGATGGGGAGGAGGAGTGAAATGAGGAGCAATTGGAGGGCAGACCTGGAGGGGCATGATGACTGGACTGTGAAAGGAGATTAAATACTACTACTACTACTACTACTACTACTACTAGTACTACTACTACTGCTGCTGCTGCTGCTGCTGCTGCTGCTGATGATGATGATGATGATTAAAAACAAAACCAATTATGTCAAGTAGGACTACCTTGTCCCTATAGCACTGCAATTACCTAATTACTCATTTCAATGGGAATCATGAATGAAAACTGCTGCTCCAGGCATCTGTGGGATTTGGAACCTAAGGAGGGAGACCATGTTCTGGGACTTTCCACCCTCACAAGCTGTCTCTGCTCAGACTTTAGTTCCTTCATCATTACTCTCTACTTATTGCTTACAGTGGTTGGATTCACCCACATAAAAATGCCTTTACAGAAAGTCCTCGGTTTGAAAAAGCAATATTATGTCACATATTTACATATCTACTTTAAAATTTAGCTGTGTCTTCAGCTGTATTTTCTCATAGAATTTAAAGTCCCATTTTATCTTGTGAAAATTACTAAATGGAACATATATGTAATAAAATTGGAAAAGATACTAAAAAAAATAAAAGAATGACTCAGAGTCATTGATGGATGTCAACTGACAGCCCTGTAATCTACTCAAGACAGCTCTCTCTTGCAAAATAAATCCCAGTCTTTTATTTACAACTGTACAAGCCACTTCCTTAGAAATTTTCTAACACTTTAATAATTTACCCCAGGTTTCCTTTCGATCATTCTATGAATCAATATTTTAAGGCCTTAGCCCCTTGACTCTTAGAAATAGAAACTGAAATACAGAGTACATTGAGGAAAATTGACTAGATAGCAAGTATATATTGTTTTTATTTTTTATTTTTTCACATAGCAAGCCCTATGCTGTTTTCTGGGCACAGCACTTGTGGTTGCCATGTCTAGAGAGAGGCTATATTTATGTGAGGAAGTTAGCTTTAAGTATAATACTTTTTAATAATCTTTTTTGCAATTTAACAAGCTCTTGTTTATGCCTATTCAAGCAGCATTGAAGCTCATTTTTATAATTCTTAACTATCCAATGCATTCGTTTAATCTTTGGATTTTTTTCTTTGTATCTCAGCTTATTATTGGCAAGTATTACGCGATCCAAGAAAGCAAGAACATCATTGAGCCATTACCTTTTCTATTGATACAAGACTTGTCTATCCACAGCCTCTATTTGGGTCACAAACTTAGTGGCTTAACAACAGAAATCCCTTTGTCATAGACCCAAGAGCTTCAATCTATTATCAGTGAGTTCATACATGTGGTTCATTCTTTTGGTTTTGTGGGAGCAGAATCTCTTCTGTCTTTTTCTCTTAGCTTCTGATGGAAAACAGCATTTATAAAGACAATACTTTGATCTCTGCCTTCTTGTTCACAGTGTGTGTGTGTGTGTGTGTGTGTGTGTGTGTGTGTGCACATAGACTAGTAATTCATCATACTCTATGAGAGCTTTATCTTACCATCATTTCAAAATGGTACTACTTCAAAATGCCATATATTTATGGAAATCTTGATTTGCCATTTTAGACTATCAAGAGTGGAAGTAGGCATGTAATTAAATAAAGAATATGCCTTATATAACATGAACTCATAGAATAATAGGGTTACATTAATTATAAATACTTAAAATAAGTAATTATCAATACTTTCACATATATACACATATGCTCACATACTTCTGAATGCCTTTCATGTTCATGGACATACCTTTCATAGTTATACCTAAACATATGTGAAGTCTCAATGAGCTTTCATGTTGCATATAATATACCTTAATTGAGAGCCATAAATATTTTAATAAAATGTTTTAATATAAGCCTAAACTCATTTATGTAATCCCCAAAACACACCTTTTTCTGCATTCACTTAAACCTGTTTTTGTGTTCCTGTGTACAATTAAGAGAGTAAAGTTAGGGGTTAATGCTTCCAGCTTTAGCTACTAGTCTCAGAGGGAATAATTGGAG
>NW_022196904.1:92067674-92070698 GCF_008632895.1 Mastomys coucha
TCCATTATGCATACCTTGTTCTGACAAATCTTCATGTGTTCAGGTCTAAGAATGAAAGGGAAATAGATGGGAATGCCTATTAGTGATGACAACAGAGTCCATAAAACATGAAGAAAAAATTCAGGGAGAAAACAGACACCAGTCAAAGACCACATCTCCTATTGTCAAATGTAGCTTTCAGGTCATTTCAGTATTTCTGGTGTTGTTCCAAGAAATTAACACTGAGTATAAAGTCAGAGCAGACAGAATAGAATTAAAACTACTGAGGCATGCCTCTTAACATGAGAGTTCTGGATCTGAAAAACATTTAGATAGAGGCTAGGAGGGATACTGGATTTCCAATTAAGCTCTGCAACACTGGTGTGTGTGTGTGTTTGTGTGTGTGTGTGTGTGTGTGTGTGTGTGTGTGTGTGTATGTTTGTGTGTGTTGTGTCCAAATTTCAAATTGTAAATAAGTGATTTCTCTACTCAGACTGATAGAAAGAAGCCAGTGAGAATATTTTGTTTTGCCTGGCATGGTGTTACATTCCTAAAATTCCAGTATTCTGACTCTTGTTGAGTGGAGGGGAGGGAAAGTAAAGAGAGAGGATCAGAAAAAGAGAAGAAAGGAAGAAATAATAAATTCCCAGAGACATTAAAGAAACCACCTAGAGCTTAGTCGTGGCTCTGGTCTAGGGTATTAGAAGAATCCTGAGTCCAAATTCTCTAATTCAGCACATTTTCTAAGTGCTCTGCATATTGGCATTTGTTACAATGGGTTAGCAATTTTCCCAACCCATGTTTAGCAGAATTTTCAACTACTGGTTGCCAATAGAGACAGGTATTATGTTCCTCTAGAAACTCTGGTCCAAAGCTATGTTTTCAGACAATAATTTTACATGTGATCATTGACAGATGTTTCAATGACTCTGAGATCTCATTGTTTCTCATGATAAATGATGACATAGAAACATTACATTTTAAGGAGCTTTAGTGAAAGGTCTCTAAAACCAGTAATCCGTTCCCAACAATTGATTAGAAATAACTATGCACATTGAGAATAATGCCTTTAGCACCTAGTCCAGCAACTATCGGTCAGAATAAAGATGCCCTAAGTATGTTTGTTTAAATCACCCTTATTCTATTGTCCTCACAAAGTGAGAGTTGCATACTAGGCAGGAAAGGATGAAGTCTCTGGTTTAATCAGAATGTGGGGTAGTGTTTGAGGGATGGAATCTGGTAAATGGAAGCAGAGCAGAGGCCCTGAGCACCAGATGATGTGCCTATCTGAACTGTCTCTGGAGATTTCATAGGAGTATCTGGGCAATCTCATGACTAGCTAGGAAGGTTGGTAAGCTTTGTTGTGTAGAGAAGAATTCTAAAATCTGAGCCGCAATTGCTCTCAGCTACTATAAATAAAGGGGACTAAGGAAGATACCAGGACTGTTGGATCTTGAATAAGAACTTTTAGGATATGAGACACCTATAAAAGAAAACATTTGTTAGTTTGCAAACATTTTTTTTTTTTTGAGACAGGGTTTCTCTGTATAGCCCTGGCTGTCCTGGACCTCACTCTGTAGACCAGGCTGGCCTCGAACTCAGAAATCCGCCTGCCTCTGCCTCCCAAGTGCTGGGATTAAAGGCGTGCGCCACCACTGCCCGGTGCAAACATTTTTTTTAAGGGGGACAATAAGGGTATTGTTTTCACCTGAGGGTTGCTGTAATGAAAGAGGTGAAAATTGAGGATTTTAAGTACAAGCACAAGGTAGCACCAACTAAGAGAAAAGATGTTTGGTAAGAAGCAAGTCACCTGTCACCTATGTCTTAAGTGTGTGTCTGTGTGTTTGTGTGTGTGCATTTGTGTGTGTGTGTGACAAGTTGCATTCCTTGGAGAGCTCAGATATGAAAAAACAAGAGCATTAAGCAAGAACATGTAAAGGCTGTCACTCAATAAATTCCTTTATGATTTCTAGCATGAGAAATAGCCTTAAATCTAATGAGCATAGTTCAAGTAGAAATGAGGGGATTCTATGATTAAAGTTTATTATATTTTATTATAAAGTTTATTATATTTTTATATTGAAAATCATTTAATGGGTCTGTTGCATCTATTAATGTCCTTTACTTGATATTTGGCTCACTTTACATTTATCCAACTTCTATTTATCAAGAATAGATGTGCTAGACAGAGTGTCAGTTTCAAAGCCATCTTCTTGTGTAATATATCACTCGTGACATCCCTGAATAAAATGCTGTCTGCAAATCAAAGCCAGGTGGAGTTTGTATAAGCACGTCTGTTTCAGAATACAGCTGTAGACCAGACCGGCACCAACATGCTGTCTGTGCCTGATGTTACAATATAACAGAGAAAGGCACTGATATAAGAAGAGTGGATCACTCTCAAAGCATGAGATACTCATGGTCTAATATTTTCATTAATATACAATTTTATTTTTTCTGGTCTAGAAGCAAGATGGTTAACCATGCTAAATGTGACAATAAATTACTATGGTCCCTTATTTCAGTCTTTCTTCCTATCATGAGCTACAGTTATTCAAATGACTCAAAGAGAAAATGACAAAGTTGATTGTAACTTCCTTGTCTTACTTGTTTTCACTCAGTAGATTCTACTTCTAGGAAAATATTTTTCTTTAGGAAACAGTTGCCCCTGATCTTGATATGTTCTAATATTTTAAATGTTATAAATACTAAATAAATAGCATCATTTGTATAAAATATTATAAAAGATGAAATTACAGCAAATCACTATTGAATAAAATTGTAATATTACACAAGTACAGATAATCACCCATGTCTTGGCTGTTATAATCCTCAGAGAGCCGATTAACTACTCCACACAGAAAATATGATGCATTCTCTCATGTTGGCTTCAAGGAACAGCTCTTCTCATTCTACATTTTTCATCTTGCTTGGAATCCCAGGACTGGAGAATTACCAATTCTGGGTTGCCTTTCCATTCTGTGTCATGTATATTGTGGCAGTGACTGGAAATATCACCATCCTCCACATAATCCGAATTGACCA